>NC_045438.1:118003246-118115860 GCF_002776525.5 Piliocolobus tephrosceles | reverse complement strand
CTTCCTTCCTTCCTTCCTTCCTTCCTTCCTTCCTTCCTTCCTTCCTTTCTCTTTCTCTTTCTCCTTCCTTCCTTCCTTCCTTCCTAGACGCAGTCTTGTTCTTATCACCCAGACTGGAGTGCAATGCTGTAATCTGTAATCTCAGTTCACTGCAACCTTTGCCTCCTGGGCTCAAGCAATTCTCCTGCCTCAGCCTCCCAAGTAGCTGGGATCACAGGTGCGTGCCACCATGCCCACCTAATTTTTGTATTTTTAGTAGACATGGGGTTTCACCATGTTGGCCAGGCTGGTCTCGAACTCCTGACCTCAAGTGATCCATCTGCCTTGGCCTCCCAAAGTGCTTTGATTACAGGCATGAGCCTCTGTGCCAGGCCCTTTTAAAAAAAGTTTCTTAAAATTATTTTTCCTTTTAGAAACAACTTTACCAGGAAACCAGCTCCCCTCCTGCCACACTGGGCAGGCTGTAGTCATCTCTTTTTAAACTGCCCTGATTTTCCCTCACACCCCCAAACAGGATCTCCTCAGGATGGCCTCAGAAAGCTGGAGTCTCTCTGTGCCTGTTCGTACACACTGCTGGTGGTGAAGCCCTCTCTGTCACATTGGAGGTTTCTGATTGTGGGACACAGTCTGATTTTTTGTTTTCTTCCTATATTCTAATTTAAAAGACAGGAACAGTGCAGGAGTGTGAGCTGTTGAAACAACCTGGTGAAGTCTTGCAAGGTCCAGCAAATTGCTTACATTCCTCAGCACTAGTGACTTGCTCACGGAAGTCTGTAAGTTGTTTGTGTGTCATGGTGCCGGGCTCCCATGGTTGTCTCCTTTGGCAATCCTTTCAAGGAATTATCTAACCATTGACAAAAATATTGGACTTTCAACCTGCATGACCTCCTAGAGCACTTTGGCTACATCTGGTAGGGTACGTTGGGGAGGAGACAAAAGCAGCATGTGTGGAGCAACTGGCTGACAAGTTACTGTCTAAGCTGGTTCATCACCTGCCCAATCAGATCTTTCTGTAAATCAAAGTCTTCGCCATGATCATTGGTTACCCCTGTATGGATGGTGGGAAACTCATGACAGTACAGTTGGCATCTCAGTGGTCCAGGGTAGTAGAGGCAATGGCCCACTGTGAGATAAGGGTGGTTACTTGGCTCTTCAGCAAGGTAACAGGGCAATACTAAATAAACCTGGTGGCTATCCAGGCTGAATATGTCATCTACAGTGTCAGGGTGATTCTGGAGACCATTCTGCTGTTCTAGGAGCTGAAAGGAGGGGATGCATATTGCCTGGACATGTCTAGTAGTCCCTGTGTTTTGGCTACTTTGGGCCCCTACATTTCCACATGAATTTTATGATTAGACTGTCAATTGATGAAAAAGGTAACACATGATGTCGAACATCTTTTTATGGGTTCATATGCCATGTGTATATCTTTCATAAGTTGTCCGCTTCAGAAATTTGCCCATTTTAAAATTGGCTTGTTTCCATATTGGGATTTAAATTTTTTTAAAAATATGTTTTAGATACAACTCTTTTATCAGATACATGTTTTGCATTTAGATCCTCTCAGTCTGTAGCCTCTGTTTCCATTTACTTTTTACTTAACTTTTCAGGGCCTTAGTTTTCTCGTCGGAAAAAAAAAGAAGGTATAATAATATAATCCACAGGATTATATTGAAGTTTATATCAATTAACATTCAATTCTTTAAAACCACTTCAGGTATTTTAAACAGTAAGATATTTAATACAGGTTAATTATGTGCTTATGAAATTGTTGGAAGAGCTAAAAAGCAAGCACCAGGCTGGACCTTGAGGCTATCCTCTGAAAACAGAACTATTCAATTGGCTTCCTAAGAGAGTTGCTGCCTCTGCCACATATGAGAATGTGGGAGTCAAGAGGTTGCCACTGGAACCATGTGTTAATAGCTCACTAAAATTTAGGATTTGGGAGCTTGTCATAACCTCTGTTGCCACCACTCCCACTGCTACATCTATAACTGCCTGAGGATTGGGAAACTGAGCCCAGGTGCTATTTCTCCAATTCCTTATCAATATCTATAAAGCTGTGGGCATTGACTTCTTCATAGCCTTGCTTGTCATCAGAAAATATGCTGAAAGCCACAGGTATGTGATCTCCATTTACCTCTGCTTTCCAGATTTCAGGGGAGTGCTTTTAATTGGTGAAATCTACTTTGTAAACCTAATATGTTTTGTTAGTTGCAAAGAAATTCTGGGAATATACTTTTAAACTTTCCAGTGTCTGTAATAAAATGAGAAACAATAGAAGAAGGTGGGAAAAAGTGCTGAGTGCCAATATATACATACCATATCTAACTCAACAATTAAATGAGGTAGGTTATCCTCATTTAATTGAAAATTGAAAATCAATCAATTTTCATGATTACTAATTTTAGCTCATTTTGTGACCCATGAATTAAGTTATGAATTTTCCTACTACCATAAATTAAAAATCTAAAATTATTGATGTTAGATGCCAGGACTACACCTTTAAATGTTCCACAATTCCTTCAAGAAGGTGTATAATGTCTCTTTCATAATGTCCCCAATAGAGTAAGATTTGGGTTGGTGCTGTTGTAGAATAGCTATTTCCTCCTCATGCCATTTTTTGCTAACCTGTTCACTTTTGGAATTGTCTAAATTTGGTTCCTATTACTCCATTTACTTGATTTTGAATTCTGAAATCCTTTTTACTCAGTTCTTTTTTTTTTTTTTTTTTAAATCCTGACCTTAATTCTAGACCTTTACTTTGCTTCTTTCCTCTTTCTTACAGGCCAGAATCTGACTTTTTCCACTGCTTTTCTGGTATTGATTTGTGATCTGATCCTGGTTTGGGTATTCCTATTGCATATCTGTGACCCACCTTTACCACCACAGTATGGCAGTGCCTTAATCCTTTTGTGTTTCTTTATGTAGACAAGTTTCTATTTCTAGATGCAACATATTGGAAATTTTGAGGCCAATTTTTCTTTTCTTTTCTTTTGAATTGTGTCTTGCTCTGTCACCCAGGCTGGAGTGCAGTGGCATGGTCTCAGCTCACTGTAGCCTCCACCTGCCAGGTTCAAGTGATTCTTGGGTCTCAGCCCCTTGAGTAGCTGGGATTCACAGGCACGCCACCATGCCCAGCTAATTTTTGTATTTTTAGTAGGTGTGTGATTTCATCATGCTGGCCAAGCTGGTCTCGAACTCCTGGCCTCAAGTGATCCACCTGCCTCGGCCTCCCAAAGGGTTGGGATTACAGGCATGAGCCACTGTGCCTGGATGAAGCCTATTTTAAGGTATCAAATAGTTTATATTTTGTCTACAAGTCAAAATCTTTTATCTTCCTAGGCAATTCTAAATCGATGTATATTTTATAAGATATTTAATTGATAACCCTTTGACTTACATATTTGAACCATTAGTATGCTTGGAAATGGCCATTTAGGAGTCTATAAATCTCCAGCATGTTATTTTTCTTAGAAGAAGTTTGCTCTAAGTGAATTAATTTATCTTTCCATCTTTCCATGTTCAAAGCTTGGTTTCAAACTTGACACTTTTAATATAGAAAAGGTTTTGTTTGATTTTGGGAATTTTGCCACCTCTCATATCTAATTTAAGAAAAAGCATTTTTTTTTTTTTAGCTACCCATACTTACAAGTTTCCAAACAAATGATGGTTGTGGGAAAGCAACAGTCAGTAAGCATTCGAATAATGTATTTTTAAAATATTTTGTCCTCTTTTCCTGATCTTTAGAATGTTTGCTTCTGTATTTTGGATTAATATTTACTTTGTTTTAATTTATTTATTTTAATAGGAACCTTTTTACTGAAACAGAAACTCCATAGGATTTCTGAATTTGGAAACTGAGAAATACATAACAGTGTTAGCCACTTCCTACAGGTGATTTCATTTTAGCTGTTGAAGGAAGGAAGGAAGGAAGGAAGGAAGGAAGGAAGGAAGGAAGGGAGGGAAGGAGGGAGGAAGGGAGGGAGGGAAGGAGGAAGGAAAGAAGTAAGGAAAGAAGGGAGGGAGGAAGGAAGATAAGAAGGAAGGAAGGAAAGAAGGGAGGGAGG
This sequence comes from Piliocolobus tephrosceles, assembly GCF_002776525.5. Lineage (NCBI taxonomy): Eukaryota > Metazoa > Chordata > Mammalia > Primates > Cercopithecidae > Piliocolobus > Piliocolobus tephrosceles. Next base: position 118,111,790 of record NC_045438.1, on the reverse strand, counting down.
AAGGAAGGGAGGAAGGAAGGAAAGAAAGACGGGAGGAAGGAAGAGAGGAAGGGAGGAAGGAAGGAAAGAAGGGAGGGAGGAAGGGAGAGAGGAAGGAAGGAAGGGAGGAAAGAAGGGAGGAAGGAAGGAAGAGAGGAAGGAAGGAAGGAAGGATGGGAGGGAGGGAGGAAAGAAGGGAGGGAGGAAGGAAGAGAGGAAGGAAGGGAGGGAGGGAGGAAGGAAGGAAGGAACTTCAGAATCCCATATAAGACATGATGAACCTTGATTATTTTTGGTTATATCTGATGTAAGTAATAAACTTATATTCTTTTAGAAATGGCAGATACTTTTGATAAACCTAGGGATCCTCCAATTGTGTTCAAGCATTGCAGTACAACTTTTAGTGGGGAAAAGATACTGAGTACTTTCTTCTCCATTGCTTTTCCAGTGTTGCATTGGGCTTTGAAGAGGGAAAGCATTTTGTATGCTGTTTTCAGCAAGAAAAGCTTTTGGAGACCTATAAGGGAGAGCATAGTGTGCTTCCCTATAAATTTGTCACCCTAGTTTTAAGATTGAACAGAAAGAGTAAAAGATAGGAACAATTAAGCAATAGAGTATTTATTCAAGTATAAGACTATTCCTGTTTATCTCTTTTATCTTGTGGTGTTGAATACGTCTTTTACTTCGGAGGCTTCTAAGTTTCTTAAATCTAAGACATAGGGATAATATTAAGTCTTTAACTGTGGTATATATGTATGCAAAGTACATTTTGGCACTTTCATTCGTTAATTTTTGAAACATATGGGGGACCTATTGTGTATCTTTAGCATCAACAGGAACTAGGAATACACAGTTGGAGCCAGAGGAGACAGAGAAACTAACCAAAATCGTTTTGTGTGATAGGTGCACTGATAAAGGTGTACCCCAGGAGCTTTGGAGGATGGAGAGAGAAGGTTTTCTAGAGCAGGTAACTACTGTTTCAGAGGACAAGAGGACCTAACCAAGAGGAACAATTGGAGAGAGGCGGGGGAAGGGAAAGGCAATGTCTCTTCAGGTAAAGGGAAGAGTATGGCAGATACTGCTAGAGGAAGTTCCACTTCCTTTTCCTTCTGGTACATGAGAGGAAACTACATTTCCTGCCAGGTTGCAGTTATATGGGGCCATGTGACTGTTCAGGCCGATGGAATGTGAGCAGAGTGATTTATACCATCTCCATGCTGAATCCACATGAAGACCTCCCGGATGATTTTCCATGCATTCTTTTTTACCCTCTTTATCTTCTTTCTTTGGGATGCAGGCAGTTGATTTAACTAAAAATGCTGAGCTCTCAGATTAGTGGCTCTTAGCTTTAGCTCCTGGGTAATTCTAATATGCAGCCAGTGTTGAAGACCATGCCCTGGAGCAGCCTTCCTCAAAGGGTTCATAGAGAAATAAGCTCTATGGAAAATGATTTAATGACTATTTTCTCAATTCATGCAAGGCTAGTACTCAGCTAGCATCATTATAGATGTGTAGGAGATGGCTAATTCCTCACATGCAGTACATTTCTATGGAAATTACAGGTTAAGTCTTTCGTGGAATTCTGACTGAGGACTGTCCTAGAGGATACTGGAAATACTGAATGGAAGGGGCTTGGATTCTTTCGATGACTGAGTAGAGGAGAGAGAACCACTGCTTACTTGAATTGGATAGTGACTTGAGTGAGAAATAAGCCTTAATGCATTAAGTGACAAAATGTTGAGGTTATTTGTTATGTCAGTTAGCCTATCATTACCAATACAAATGGCATGTGCAAATATATTATGGCTACAGAAGGCACAGGGAATCAAAGAGATCATATAATTTTTTCTAGATAGAATAATGATTATGTATTTATTTGAGGTTGGGATGAGTTTAGGGAGAAGAAAGCATGGCTAATGTTGAGGCTGAACAACTATTTAGTGGCCACATTATTAAGAGCCTTGCCATTTATTTCAAGACTTCTCGCTGGATAGGTAGCTTGACAAGTTCTACACTTTTGAATATTGCTTCAACTAAATCTTCTACAGTCAAAGTGAAGCCAATACTCTGATGGGAACTGAAGATGAAAAGGATGACAGCATTCCAGGGTTTGCTCTGTAACGATGAAAGCAGGATAAATGAAACTGGGAGAAGGCACCCCTCACCTTGCTGGAAATCAAATGATGTTTGCTACTCATTCCAACTGACTGCTAGCCTTGGTGATATTTAAAGAAGGCAGCCAGGATGCCACTGCTTAAACAAACATGTTTTTTATATTTTATTCTCTATGCCATTACACAATTAACGCATGAGCTAACTGAACCAAGCGGAACAGCAAAACAATACAATTAGAAATGGTAAGCCTAGGGCAATAAACACTACTCATGCTTTATGTGGATACCTCAGTGCAAAAATCTGAAGTGAAATCCTGAGTAAGCACCATTCTTTGGATGTTCATTCAGTTAGGGGTATTAGTACAAAGACAGCAATTAGGAAGGACTGCTAAGCTTCACCTTCACCTCAGGGTGCAGTGATATTTGAATGGAATCTTATGTGCTCCATTCTGGTTGGCTTTTGTTTTTAGTGGGTTTTTGATGTCTGAAAAGTAGGGAATCACTACACAAATCTGCAGGCATGCACACACAACATGGTTTCTCAAGCTTATATTGTTCTCTTGGGTAGAAAGAGAAAAAGGAAACCACTTTGGGAAATGCTAGAGTATTTTCTTGTAGGAAGTTTAAAAATTATCCATTCAAAAACCTGACAAATTAGGAACCAAGCCTTCCTGGGTGTTTGTCTGAGTCATATTTTCCAATCTATTATGAAAAACCTGAATAGGGCAGTCATTTTGAAGATGGCTTTGACCTTTTCAAGAAGAAGGAGCCAATTACATTGAGCACTATCTAGTCTACAGTCATTGTGCTGTCTGGGCCTGCTTTTTTTAAGAAAGCTTATTTTTCTTCTTTCTTGTTGCTCATGGGCCTTGTCGTTTATGATTCCTCTACTGCAGGAAGTCTCATTTGTGAAGAGTCATAGACTGTACCAGGTTTCCTTTTTCTGTAATAGGATAGATGAGGAGAAGACTTCACAGCTGCCACATAAGGTTATGCTGTGCTCATAGTGCCTTGTGAAGGATCTGTCGCTAAAGAATCTGTGTGCCATGGAGTAGTCCCTGAATGGCTCCATGCTGTTTTCACCTGAAAAGCAAGCATACCACCTGCCTCCCAGAAATGTTTATAAAATCGATGAGCTCACATACTTGTTTATCACCTCTCTGTCTCTCCTAAAGGGAGGTGTCCCCTTAAGCAGTCATTCTGAAGTGATTAGTAATTTAAAAAAAGACCCCCCCTTTTTTTTTTCTTTGGACATAGTCTCACTCTGTTGCCCAGGCTGGAGTGCAGTGGCATGATCTTGGCTCACTGCAACCTCCACCTCCCAGGCTCAAGCAATTCTCCTGTCTCGGCCTCCAGAGTAGCTGGGATTACAGGCATGCAATACCATGCTAGGCTAATTTTTGTATTTTTAGTAGACATGGGGTTTCACCATGTTGGCCAGCTGGTCTCAAACTCCTGACCTCAGGTGATCTGCCCGCCTTGGCCTCCCCAGGTGCTGGGATTATAGGTGTGAGCCACCACACCTCGCCTAAAAACGCATTTTAAACTAGTTGCTAGGGAAATTTTCCCATAGGAATATTGATTTTGCATGTAGAATAATCTCTACTGTATGAATAAAATTTCTTTTGGGGTTCTGTAGAACAGGCAGAAGTGTTCAAAGATTAAACCTTATCTCCAATCAGAAGCTCTTCTAAAGAAAAATAGGCAACAATGAAGTGATTACAAATACGGATTTTGCAGACAAATAGTCTGGGTTCAAAACTCAGTTCTGCCATTTAATAGCCATGTGAGCTTGGACAAGTTTTTTTTTTTTTTTTCAACCTTTCTGTATCTTGGTTTTCTCATCTGTTAATTGGAGGTAATAATGGGAACTTCATTTTAAGGTTGTCTGAAAGATTCAAATAAATGATAGTACTTGTAAAATGATTGTATGTGTTTCTGGTACAAATTAAATGCTATGTACCTCTTCTGTTTGGAATATATGTATTTATAAAAAGTGGAATGAAACCTGTATCTCTCTAACTTTTCAAGTCTTTACTGAAATAGATCCTGCGTTAAAGGGGTTATAGGAATTTTCTTCTCCCCACTAAATTTTTCAAGCTCTCAGCTTATCTGCCAATATGGAAAGTCCCAGAGGCATTTCTTAAACTTCCTGGATAGGATAAATATCTGCATGTCTATCTTATCTATCTGTATAGGTGTTCCATGTTGGAAAAAAGAATGTCATTGGAAGCAAGGCTTTGCTTATGTTTAGAACCCCATTCCTTGTTTTCTTGTGGAATATTCTAGATTTTTAAAACCTAATCATGATAATCAGTTTGCTAGTTTATTAATATACTTTCTTTTTACATGTTTGCTGGCCTCTCAATAGCTATAAATTTTCAAGCATTTTATCTACATCTATAAAATTTATCATATTTAAGATCGAATGCCTCTGTTCATGAATTAAAAAGAATTTATGTCATTCATTGTTCTTATAAGAAAAAAATTGCTTGAGCAAGAACTACTGGTCTCTGGATGGGCACTCTTAGCATATTTGATCAACAGTGTTTCCAGAGATCATATAGACTGGGGATAGAAATGCAAGGGTGGAACTGGGAGAGAAAAATGAAGGAAAATTAATATGATTATGATAACTCCTAGTTTTGCAAACATGTAAATCTTAAACAGTATACCACTGCCTTACTAGTCATATAGTTAGTCTTAGAGCAAATAAATCTTGTTACTTTTTCTGATCTACTCAATCTCCTTCCCTTCAGGCTGGATTATACTTCATCATACCAGACATGTGAATGTCTATTCAGGTTTTTGTTGCGGCCATTCTTAACTTATGTTTAATTGTCAGTGACACAACCGTTTTGAGAGTTACGGTGATCTTCTTTGCCTGAGACTCTTGTAAATGAAATCACAGTGTAGTATGCAGCAAGTTGCAAATGAGCTTTTATTTGTTTGTTGGTAGGTTTTTTCAAGGAATTTTTGTTTATTCTATTATTGGCCTAAAAATGTGATGCTGGAAAAGATGATCCTTTTAAGAAACATGAATCTATGAAACTTAAAGAAAAAGAATTATTTAGAATTATGCAATTGTAAATTATGATGAGATTTATATATATATATAGTTTTATAGCCAAAGACAAACTAATAGAGGAAGAGATCCATAAGGTCTGTTTATCTTTTCAACCCAAATGAGAAGGATTGAATTCTCAAGCATGAAATTGCCATCTGTGCTTCCCCTTCCCACCCCTCACATTAATACTTTTTTTTTTTCTTTTAGCAGACCAGGTGAAGTCAGAACTTTGTTTTAGAAAGAATGATGTCATTGTATAATTGAATGTATGCATTCATGAAGCTACTAGGGGTAACAACTTGTCACTTTAAAAATATGCCCGAGATAAGTTTTTCTCTTCCTTTTTCTCCCTTGGATTCTAACCTCATGCTAATAATAACTGCTACTGGTTTTGTAAGCATTTGGTCTGTGCACAATGCTAAGTGGTTTAGGTTCATCACTTCTTTTTTAGGCCTTTTAAGAAGCTCTTTAGGTAGATGTAATAGTGTAACTATTCCCACTTCATAGTTAAAGGCACTGGAAACTAAAGAGGTTAAATAATCCCCAATGCCACAAGGCTAGTGCTAGTGTTGGGTGTCTATCTCACCTGATTAAACTATTCTTTAGCCTAAGAACATATGCTGACTTTTCTGACTTTTCATTCCTTTGTTTATGATGTTCTCTCTGCTCAGACTGTTCTTCCACCTCTGCCCATTGAAAATCTGCAGAACCTTCAAAATCCAATGGAAAGTTCTCTCTTCTCTGTAAATTAAGTTTCATAGAATCATGTTTCTCTGCACATTCCAGTGCTCCCTCCTATAAAATTTGTACACATTTACATATTAAATGTATTAATATCTTCATGGTATTAACAAATCTTGCAGCATGATTATTAGTGTACATGTCTACTCTCTCCACTAGGATGCAAAGTACCTGAAGAGAAAGCCAGACTGTTCTTTGCTGCAAATTTATCAAGGACAAATCTCATGTTTTAGCCATTTGAATAATTACTTATATTTACTTATATCTCATCTTGTTTCAGAAATAATTCAAAGAGAATCCAAGAATATAGAAAATATAATCATATAGCATAAGAAAGAAACAAGGACAGAGACATAAAGTGGAACCAGAAAAGGGAATTAGCAGTGCTTACCATTTTATCTACATATAAATTTATTTTTTAAAAATAGGCTTTCCAAAAGCTCACTTATTTTCTTTGTATTCTTAATGCCAATTGCAGGATCTGAAACATAGTAGGGTCAATAAATACTCATTTAATTGAATACTTGCATGTCAGATGTGGGAGGACAGTGGAGAAAAGATTGGTATTTGAAGTCTGATTACTTAAAAAAAAAAAAGGTTTGTTGAGATATAACTGATATACATTAAGCTGCATATATTTAAGTTATACAGTTTGATAAATTTTCGAACTTATAGACACTTGTAAAAACATCACCATATGCAAAATAATGAAGATTATATAATCAAAAGTTACCTTGTGTTCTTTTGTGTTATTTTGTGTTCTCCTATCTAAGCAACCAGTCATTTACTCTTTCTCACTCTGTATTAGTTTGCTTTTTTAGAAAGTTATGTAAATGGAATCATCCATATAGAGTGTGTACCAACATTGTTCATTCCATTTTATTGCTAAATAGTATTCCATTATATGGATGTGCCTTATCTTGTTTACCAATTTGTTGATGGACATTTGGTCATTTAAGGTTTTGACTGTTACAAATAAAGATGTTAGGAACCTTTATGTACAAGTATTTATGTGGACTTACGCTTTCATTTTTCTTGGGTAAATACCTAGGAGAGGAATGGCTGGATTATATGATGGGTATGTGTTTAATTTTAAAGATATTGCTAATCTGTTTTCCAAAGTTTGTGGCATTTTCTATTTTCATCAGTAGTGTATGAAAGTTCCAGATTTTTCACTACTTTTCCCTGCCTGGCATGGTCAATTAAAAAAAAATCAGTCACTCTAACAGATGTGTAATAGTACCTCATTGTGGTACATTTCTACAATGACTAATGAGATTGAACCTCTTTTTATGTGCTTATTTGCCATCATTTATCTTCTTTGGGGGAAATGTCTGTTTAGGTCTTTTGTCTGTAATTTCATACTTCTGTTGGATTTTTTTTTTTCTTATTACTGAGTTTTGAGAGTTCTTTATATGTTCTGGGTATAAGTCTTTTAACAGATATGTGACTTGCAAATACTTTATCACAACCTGTGGTTTTCCTTTTCATTCCATTAACTATCATCTGAAGGCACTGTGACAGAAAATTTTAATTTCAATGAAGTTCAGTTTATCAATTTTCTCTGTCATGGATTGTACTAAGGTATTGCAGCCAGTAAGTTTGTGCCGATACCTATTTTTCCTGGAAGTTTTGTAATTTTAGGTTTTGCATTTAGGTCTATGATCTATTTTGGGGTAAATTTTGTATATAATGTTGAAGTATGGATTGATGTTGGCTTTTTTTTGCATATGGATATCTAATTATTTTCTGATTTTTTGAAAAGATTATTCTATTTCCACAGAAATGCCTTTGCAATTTTGTTAAAAACAAGTTTCATATATATATATATATACACATACACATATATACACATATATATATACACACACACATGTATATGTGTGTGTGTGTGTGTATTTTGGGGATCTATATTCTGTACCAATGATGAATTCATCTTTATGCCAAGACCACACACGCAGATTCATAATGAGCTTTGACATCAGGTAATGTTAACTCTCTAAATTTGCTCTTTTTCAAAGGTGTTTTTGGCTATTCTAGGTCCTTTTATTTTTCTATAAATTAAGAATCAGTTTGTCATTTTCTACCAAAAAACCTTGCTGGGATTATAAATGAAAATTCATAATATTTGTAGATCGCTTTTTAGACTTGATGTCTTAGCAATATTTAGTCATTTGACTCAAGAAGATGGTGTATCTATTTATTTAGGGCTTCTTTCAGTGACATTTTGACGTTTTCAGTGTACAGAACTTCCATGTTTTGTCAAATTTATCTCTCCTCACTTTATTGTTTCCGATGCTATTGCAAATAATGTTATTTTGAAGTTTTAAATTCTGATTGTTTATCAATAATACAGAGAAATACAATTGATTTTTGTATTTTGATTTTGTATCCTGAGACATTCCTAAATTCAGTGATAAATTCTGTAGATTATTTTCTCTTGGTAGATATTATCAGATTTCCAGTTATACCTTTGGGAACCATGTTTTTTGGAAATACAGTTTTACTTGTTTCTTATGCCTTTTTCTTTCTTTCTCTCTCTCTGGATAGAAATTCCAGTACAATGTTGAATAAAAGTGGTAGTAGCAGATATCTATCTCTGTCTTGTTTCTGATGTTTGGAGAAAAGTTTTCAGTCTTTCACTAATAAATATTATAAATATAATGTTTGTTGTAGGTTCTTTGTAAATGCCCTTTATCAAGTTGAGGTTTGTTGATACTTTATCAGAAATGGATACGGGATTTTGTCAAGTACTTTGTTTGTATGTCTATTGAAATGATCATATGGTTTTTCTTTTTCTTTCTTTTTTTGATTGTTAGTATAGTGAATTACATCAGTTATTTGAAAATGTTAAACCAATCTGACATTCTTGGTATAAATGTCACTTTGTCATGATGCCTCATCTTTTTTATACATTATTAGATTTGATTTGCTAAAATATTGTTTAGAATTTTTACATCCGTGTTAATGAAGGATGTTGGCCAGTAGTTTCCTATTCTGATAATAGCTTTGTCTGGATTTGGTAATAGCATGATAATGGCCTCCAATAATGAGATGGAACATTTTCCTCCGTTTTAAATTTTCTGGAAGAATTTGCATAGAATGGTATATTTTTCCTTAGACGTTTAGTAGAATTCATCAGTGAATCCATCTAGTTCCAAATTTTCTGAGAAAAATTTTAACTAAATATCCAATCTAACATAAAAGGTTAGTATCTTCACTCTTTTTTTCTTGATCAATCTGAACAAAGACTTTCGATTTTATTCATTTATTCAAATAATAACATTTTTGTTTTGTTGTTTTCTACTTTGTTTTCATTGATTTCTGCTCTTTAAAAATTATATCATTTATTCTAGTGGCTTTGGATTTTATTTGCTCTTCTTTTTCTAGTTTCTTAAGTCTGAAGTTGAGATAACTGATTTAAGAAATTTCTTTTCCATTATAGGCATTTAGTGCTATAAATTTCTTCATCGATGCTACTTTAGTGGCATCACATACATTTAACTTGTTCTTTAAAAAATTTCATTCAGTTGCAAATGCTTTTCAGTAACTCTTCTTTATTTTTAAAAGTATGTTATTTACTGTCCGATTATTTGGAGGAATTTTTCAGGTATTTTTATGTTATTGATTTATTTTTTAATAGAACTGCCAGATTTACTTATTTTTATTTTAAAAACTTGACAGATAAAATTGTATGTATGTGGAACCTAAAAATGTTGATCTCTTAGAAGTAGAGAGTAGAATGGTAGTTATCAGATTTATTTTTTAAAAATTTTAATTGATTTCCATTTTAATTCTTTTTATTCAGAGAATATACTTTGTGTGATCTGAATGCTTTCAAATTTGTTGATACTTACTTGTGATCCAGAGTATGTTCCATCTTGGTAAATGTCCAGTGTGCACTTCACAGGAAGCTGTTTTTGGGTGAAGGGTCTGGGTCAAACTGATTGATACTGTTCAAATTTTCTATACCCTTACTGATTCCTATCTAATTAGTCTGCCATTTATTGAGAAAGAGGATTGAAATCTCTGACAATAATTGGAGATCTGTTTATTTCTCCTTCCAGTTTTTGCTGCATTTATTTTGAACTATGTAATTAGGTTTAGGATTATGTCTTTTTCATGAGTTGACCCCTTTATCACTATGAAATAATCATCTTTATTACTGGTAATATTCTGTACTCTGAAATTTACTTTGTCTGATATGAATATAGCCACTATGGCTTATTTTTATTTGTATTCACATGTGCTATCTTTTGTCATTCTTTTACTTTTACCATATCTGTGGCTTTATATTCCAAGTGTGTTTTTTGTAGTTAGGTCTTGAATTTTTTCATTATCTATTTGACAGTCTCTCCTTTTTAATGGGGGTATTTGGACCATTTACATTTAATGTGATTATTGTGTGATTAGGTTTAAGTCTCTCAGCTTGGTGTTTGTTTTATAAGTGTTTCTTCTGTTCATTCTGTTTTACTATTATCCTGTCTTTTTGGAATTATTTGTATATTTCTTAAAATTACATTTTATCTCATTTGTTGTCCTTTTTTAATTTTGCTATATTAATGGTTGCTTTAGTGTTTATAGTATATAGCTTTAAATTGTTGCAGACTATCTTCAACTGATAATATACTAGTTTGTATGTTGTTTTAAGAATCTTAAAATAATAAATTTAATTTCCTTCCAATTTTATGTTATTTTGTCAAATATTTAATTTCTACATATAAGTCCGATACTACAATGGTTTATTTTTATTTTTGAGATAGATTCTTACTCTGTTGCCTAGGCTGGAGTGCAGTGGAGTAATTTCAGCTCACTACAGCCTCTCCCTCCTAGATTCAAGTGATTCTCTTTCCTCAGCCTTGAGAGTAGCTGGGATTACAGGCACCTGCCACCACAACCGGCTAATTTTTGTATTTTTAAATAGAGACAAGGATCACCATGTTGGCCAGGCTGGTCTTGAACTCCTGACCTCAAGTGATCCACCCACCTCAGCCTCCCAAAGTGCTGGGATTATAGGTGTGAGCCACTGCACGCAGCCTACATTGATATTTTTATTTAAACAGTTAATTCTCTTTTAAAGCATTTAAATAACAAGAAAAAAGCAATATATTTAATGATGTAGTTACCTTTTCTTATGTTCTTCATTCTTTCATGTAGATGTATATTTCCATCTGGTATAATTTTCCTTCTGCTTGAAAGACTGCCTTCTATAGTTCTTTTAGTATGAGTCCGCTGGAGATGAATTTGTTCAGCTTTAATATTTCTAAAACGTCTTGATTTTACTTTGATTTTTAAAAGCTGTTTTCAATGAGAATAGTTCTAGTTTGACCCTTTGCCCCCATTACTTTAAAGAGATTGCTTTTCTATCTTGCTTGCATTGTTTGATTGTTTATGATGTGAAATCTGCTGTCATCTTATTTTTGATCCTCTGCACATAAGGTGTTTTTCATTCTTGCTGCTTGTGAAACTTTTTTTCATGACTGGTTTAAAGTGTTTGGTTACAATGCACTTTAGTTTTCCTCAGATTTTTTAATGTTTTGTGCTCATTGGACTTCTTAAATTTTTGGATTTATAATTTTCATCAAATAGAAATAATTTTAGCTCAATATTTCTTCAACTTTTCTGACTTACCTCATTTCCAGTTCAAGAACTCCAGTCACATGTATATTAGACTGCTAATGTCTCCCAGTTCACTATTGCTTTTTTCTTTTAAAATAAATTGTATTGTGTGTATTTAAGGTATACAACATGGTGTAATGGGATATGTGTAGATAGTAAAATGGTTACTATAGTAAAGCCAGTTAACATATATTTCAGCTTGCATAACCATTTTCTATATGTAGCAAGAGCAGCTAAAATTTACTCAATTAGCAAAAATCCTGAATATTGCATTATCAACTATAGTCTTTATATTATACATTAGATCTCTAGACCCTCATCTTACATATCTGCTACTTTGTATCCTTTGACCTACATCTCTCAATTTCTTCCCTAACCTGTGCCCCTGATAACAGCTGTTTTATTCCCTATTTTTGTATATTTGACTTTTCTTTTTCTTTTCTTTTCTTAGATTCCACATGTAATGAGATCATGCAATATTTATCTTTCTCTGTCTGCCTTATTTCACTTAGCACATGTCCTCTATATTCAACCATATTGAGGCAAATGGCAAGATCTTCTTTTTAAAAGTTGAATAACATTCCATTTTACACACACACGCACACACAAACACACACACACACACACGCCCCACAGTTTCTTTGCCCATTTTTCCATTGATGGACATGTAGGTTGTTTGGCTATTTTGAATAGGTAATGAACATGGGAATACAGATATCTTCACAAGGTGATGATTTCATTTCCTTTGGATATGTACCCAGAAGAGGGATTGCTGGGTCATATCATGGTTCTATTTGTAATTTATGTAGGAACCTCTATACTGTTTCCCATAATGGCTGAACCAATCTCCACTTCCACCAACAGTGTACAAGGATTCCGTTTTTCTTTATACCCTCATCAACACTTGTTATTTCTTGTCTTTTTTAAATGGTAGTTTTATGCTATTGAGTTCTATGAGTTCTTTATACCTTCTGGATATTAACCCCTTTTCAGATATATGGCTTGCAAGTGTTTCTTTTTTTCTAATCCATAGGTTGCTTTTCATTTTACTGATTGTTTCCTTTGCACAGAACACCACACCCAGCTTTCTTTTCCTTTTTTTTTTTTTTTTTTTTTTTGTTTGGTAGATACAGGATCTTGCCATGTTCCCTGGGCTCATCTTGAACTCCTAAGCTCAAGCAATTTGCCTGGCTCCACCTCCCAAAGTTCTGGGATTACGGGCATCAGCGACTTCACCTGGCCAGGGTAGCCTGCGCTTTTGATGTGTTATCCAAAAAAATCATTGCCAAGGTCAATGTCAAAGAGTTTTCTCCTATGCTTTCTTCTAGGAGTCTTATGGTTTCAGGTCTTACATTTAGGCCTTTTGTCTATTTGAGTTGAATTTGTGTATGGTGTAAGATATGGGTCCAATTTTATTTTTTGCATGTGGGGATTCAGTTTCCCCATTGCCACTTATCAAAAAGACAATTTTTCTTATTGTGTCCTGTTGGTGACCATATATATTTGGATTTATTTATGGGTTCTCTATTCTATTCCACTGATTTATTTCTGCTTTTATGCCAGAACCATGCTGTTTTGATTCCTATGGCTTTGTAATATAATTTAAAATAAGGAAGTGTGATGCCTCCAATTTTTTTTGTTGTCGTTAGGGAGGGGGTGGATTGTTGTTTTGCTGCCCAGGCTGGAGTGCGGTGGGGTGATCTGGGCTCACTGCAACCTCCACCTCCTGGGTTCAAGTGATTCTCCTGCCTCAGCCTCTCAAGTAACTGGGATTACAGGCACTCACCACCACACCCTGCTAATTTTTATATTTTTAGTAGAGATGGGGTTTCATCATGTTGGCCAAAATGGTCCTGACCTCAAGCGATCCACCCACCTCAGCCTCTCAAAGTACTGGGGTTATAGGTGTGAGCCACTGCACCCAGCTCAATGTTGTTTTTTTCTTTCTTAGAACTGCTTTGGCTATTTGGGGTCTTTGGGATACCATATGAATTTTAAGATTTTTTCCCCCATTTTTGTGAAGAATGCCATTGGGATTTTGATAAGGATTGCATGGAATCTATAAATTTCTTTGGGTAGTATGGATATTTTAACAATATTAATTCTTTGCTTTTTTTTTTTCTTTCTTTTTCTTTTCTTTATTTTCATTCTCTGCTTACTCTGTGACTCATTTTGGATAGTTTCTATTGTTATGTCTTTAAGTTCACTTATCTTTCCTTCTGCAATGCCTAATCTGTCATTAATCTCAACTGGTATATTTTTCTTCTTGAATGTTGTAGTTTTTATCTCTGAAAGTTCAATTTGGGCCTTTAAAAAAAATCTTCCATGTCTCTACTTCACTTTTTGGTTTAATTTAGTTATCAACCATTTCAATGTGCTTGCCTACTAAATCTAAAAAATGTATCAGCTCTGGGTCAGTTTTGAATGATTGATCGTTCTTCTTCTTTTTCTTATTGTGAGTCCTATTTTCCTGCTTAGTAATCTTTTATTGTTATGTCAGACAGTGAATTATACCTTGTTGGTTACTGGAGAGTTTTCTATTTCTATGGATATTCTTGAGCTTTGTTCTTGTGATGCAGTTAAGTTACTTGACATTATTTTGATCTTTTCAGGTCTTGCTTTAAAGATTTAATGAGTAGTAATGGATTCTCCATTACTGAGGCAAGAGCATCCTATGTATTCTACCTATGCCCCTTGAATTCTGAGGTTTGCTAGGTACTATAGCTGACCCTTTGTGAGTGTCAGGCACTGATATTGCTAGATATTGCCTGTGATTCTTTCCCTGTCATTTCCTCACATACATGTGTTACTTGTACTCAGCTGAACACTGAAGGACATCTTCTGTAGATCTTTAAGGAGTTCTCTCCATGTGCAGTTCTCTCCTCTTTAGGAATTTGTCCTGCAAATTCTGGCTGCCTTCATTTCTTCAGACTCTCAGCACTGTCTCCTCAACTTAGGGGGTCTTCTGGGCTTCACCTGGGTTCCATATTCTTGTATGGGAGCTGGGAAACCCTCTCAATGACTGAATTGGGGGAAATTGCAGGGCTCACTTGTTTGTTTCCTGCTTCTCAGGAAACATTTTTTCTCGCTGTTCCTCATTGTATAATGTTAAGTGTTTTGAATATTTTGTTTTATATATTTTGAAAACCTATTTTACATATTTTATATTTTGGTTGTTTCAAGCAGGAGAGTAAAATTTTCCCCTGTTATTCCATAGAGGTATAAACAAAAGTTTAGGCACAATTGGTTTGAATGGCTCAGTCATTTAGTTGCTATCAGACCTTAGATACATTTCTTTAGTACTTTGAACTTTAAATTTTTTATCATTAAAACTAGGAAAATATCAGCGCTTTCTTAATAGAAATAAAAGATAACATTTAAGTTGTGTCCAGCATGGTGTTGAGTATATAGTTGGTATTTAATGTATCTATATTTTTGTGTCCCTTCTCACTTCTCTTTGCTTATGATAGTGTGGAGAAAATACTCATTGAGTTTGTAAATTAGTTCTGTGATTCCAAATTCAATTCACTTTGTTCTCAAAACATGAAGATTAAACAATGCCACACTGTTGAAAACTGTCCAAACATCTTTTTCTTCTGAGTGTCCAAGGGCAAATAAATCATCTGCTTCTATTGCTAAGATTTGTCTAATTGCTAAGAATTGCTTAATCTTATGCTGTTAATGTGAATAGTAGAGAAATACAAGTGAGGCTCATTGAATAGTACAGTTTTTGACCCCTAACATCTGCCTTCCTTTTCTCTTTTGCTAAATGATAGTTTGCAAGTGTTTAAAAATTATTTTATTATGCATGGCTTTAATATCATGTGGTGGGATTGGGGTTATCCAGAAATTTTAGGTTCTAATCTGTAAGATTTCACTTGATTCACACCATATTTATCTTTAAGGAGAGATATGTAGACAGAGCAATCGTATTTAAATATATTATTTGCATGTACCATGTGGTACTTAATCTAAATACCTATGTGCATATACATACACCTATATGTATTTAATTTTTAATTATGTCAAATGATTTACTAAATTCCTTACATACTACCTATGGTTAAAATTTGAGTTTTAGCTGTAGACTAATAAAACTTGTTCTGAGGCAGCTATTGCAACCATTGCATTTTTTTTTCTCTGAGCATTAATAGTCAATTTTAGAAAGAGTAATTGGATCTGTTATCTATGTTCCTCCAATTCTCCTACATAACTTTATCACATTAATCTTCCTTAATCACTGCTTTCACGCTGTCATTCCCCTTTCTCAGAAAAAGTTTAGGAAGTCTGAGTTTTTATCGGCTTACAAGGGAACCCGTTTACTTTCTGTCAAGTCTCTACCCACATAGTTCTCATCCTTCATATAAAAGCCCACTTCCTTTTACTTTCTTGTGTGAAGGCTTCAAATAGGTCAGAACATTGTCTTGTTGGTTCCCCTAGTCTGTCCCACTCTTTCTCAGTGTCTTCTCATACGTTTGTTTCTGACCCTGACCCTGCAAATTTATTTCTCACCTTTTCCCTTAGGTAGATCACCTTAACTTCCTTAATGAAAACTTCCATGACTCCAGCCCTCACTGATACCCCCATCTCTATTTATCTAATAATGTGTAATTATAGAATGATAGCCAGTGCCATAATATTGTGTTGAAACCATCTGGGCTAAATAAAACTTTGTGTTTAGGTAGGGGAAATTAAAGTCCGGGAAGTTGATTACTAGCTCAGGCTCACACAAGGTGCTAGTCGTGGAGTCTGAATTAGAATTCAAATCCAGGCATGGTGTCTGGAGACTGTAATCCCAGCTACTCATTTAGGGCTGCAGTGAGCTATGATGGTGCCATGGCACGCCAGCCTGGGTATCAGGAACACACCTTGTCTCAAAAAAAAAAAAAAAGGATTCTTATATTTTGGACCACTGTACTTTATAACTGTGTGTAAAATTTTATTCATTTGTTCATGCAATTAACAAATATAAACGGTGTACCTTCTTTGATCCAATCTTTTAATCTACACAACAAGAGATAGATATTGTTGTCATGCTGATTTGACAGACAGGGACTGATCTAAGGCATCAGAAGTAAATGTCAGAGTTGGGATTCAAACCCCAGTCGTTGGGCACTAGGACCTGTGTATTTAATCACCATGTGACACTGCCTGTCTTTGCTGCAGGTCTAGTTCCCTGGCTACTTTTTATGTACATGAAGGATGAGGTCATGCCACATACTTCTGGTTCCCTGTTGTCTTCCAGATAGGGAATAAGCACACAGTGTGCCTCAATATTTGTTGATTGACTGGTGTCTGATTCCACAAATTGCTCATTAAGACAGTCCCCAAATCTGAATCAACATTGCCCACAGTCATATTTTTTAAAGGAATTACTTGAATCTAGATAAAGGATTCTGTGTGTATATATGGAAATTAAAATATGAGGTAATCATGAAGATAATTGAGGCAATACCTTACTTTTTACTTCAATAATTTTCCTTTTATTCTTTGTTCGACTTTGTCAGTGTAGCACTGTAGCTCAAACCACTTGACCTGCACCAGTCATTTAGTTTTTGTCACAAAGCCAGGCAACTATGTAGAGAATTTGGATGGCAGAGCCAAAGTCAGTTCTTTCAGCCTCTTGACTGAGTTTGATTCATTCTCACCACACAGTCCAGGGTTATCAGTGGATTTCTTCACACACTGGTCTGTGTAGAATTTGTCCAGCGATCTCCATATTTCATTGCTTCACATGCAATGTGTATATTCCAGAAAGTAGACTATATCTGTATCTTTATATTAATATCTGTATTTCCAGAAATATTTTCCTGGATAAATTACACAGCCAGCCACCATGCCTGGAATTAAGTGAAGGAAACAGAACCACTAGAAAAAAAAGTCCTTTTTGCAGTCAGGTCATTCCAGACCAAAAAACTCAAATCCTTATTGTCAATAAGTATAATATATCATAACAAGATAGTGATTTGTGATGCAAGGCACCAATATAAAATATAGAAGATTATTATTATTCTTATATTTAACTCAAGAGCAATTTAAGGTTGATCTGCTTTTATTCTTTAAGTAAATGCTGGTAAGCTTACTAGGTTTATATGATCAACTGGTAGGACTTACTGAAATGATAATCAATAGTATAAATTCTAGTTTTACTTGATATTGGTATAGATATATAGTGGTGAGAAGTTCTGCAAGTTCACTGATTGTTGTCTTTTTCTCTCACAGATAGATGAGTAATAAAGTTCTTCTTGAAGTAGAAACAAACCACTGTGTTAGGAACAGGGTTGTTGATTTGAACTTGTAACAGAGTCTGGAGAACCAGTCCAATTGTTGTTTTGATCTGAACCTGAATTTATTTTAAAAGATATAAAGTTTCGTAACTCTTTTCTGTTCTAGGAAACAAAATGAAGAAGAGGGCTTTTTATATCTTCCTCCATTTATTTATTTTAGGATAATTATTTAGATGTCATGTTTACTATTAGCATTGCCATTTGGAGCTATTTCCAGTTTTAGTTCAATTTCCATCTATTAGAAGGAAAGATAGAACAGTTTTTACCCCCTGATGGAAATGAAAAATGGTGACTGTTAATGTCTTTTAGCACAATAACCATGCTTGTTATGATGATTTAGTTGAATTCACTGGAACAGATATAATGGCTAACTTTAGCTGTGTCTACAGAATGGCAGATGCAGATCATTTGCTGAAAAAAACTGTAATAGTGCTCTGTACATCTCTGTTGATTATTATTGTAAACAATAAAATATTTCATTAAAGGAGGCTACTACTTGATTTTTATGAACATCATCTGATCAACTGGACCTGGGAATATAGAATGCAGATGTACACTTGAGTTTCAACAAATGAGTGCTCTCTCTCTCTTTTTTTTTTTCTAGTTGAATATTTCCATTTATGTTACTTGGGAAAAGATTGCCACCATAATATGAAGCATCATTACTAAATCTAAATGATGCCCAATTAGGAAGGAGCCATCAAAGGTAAAGGAGAATATTAACAAGAGAAACTCAGCAAGAAGCTTGGCAGGCAGTTTAGGAAGAGACTCTAATCAGTGCATTAGATCTATTTCATCATAATCAGAGATAGTAATTTACTTGAATGAGGCCTACTAAGTACTTGGCACAGATTTGGATAACATAATGCAAAACAAAGACATACTGAAAGTGGCTTCGAGGGCCCTAGATGAGGGATCACATTTCTCCCGTGAAAAAATAACACAAAAATCTGATACCTTTTTTCTTAGGCTACCTGGACACACTTCTCTCATTGTGAAAATGAATGCATGTGGATAGCCGTGGCATCCATTAATGATTATTTTTATGCTATGTAGATAGGTAGAAAAGGGTGGTTGCATAGTAGTTTAGTGACTAAAACTATACGATATCACCAGATTCAAAATTCATCAATGGAGGCTACCCTGCTAACAAGTCAAAGTGCTAAAATAATAAAATAAAAGTAAAAAATAAATAAAATACATATAAAAAGAACTATGTGATAAATTTAAGCAGCCAAGTTGGTAACAAGTTGTTATGGTGCCAATAGAAAACTACTACAATTGTGCGTACCCAACATTTCTTCATTTGTATTGCTCAGCAGTATTCCAGGGGTCAGTGTCTTAGTGGACTTACCAGCTCTCCTATTTTTGAGCATCTAAGTTGATTTTAGTTGTTTAGTTATTATAAATAAAGCTATGGAACAAGAAAAAATAAAGCGTGTGGTATGTTGGATGATAGTAAGTGTTATTGAGAAAAATAAAGAACAGAAGGCCTTCGTTGAGATGGTGGTATTTGAGCAGAGGCCAGAAGGAAGTATGGAGTGAAAAGTCTCCCTGGCACACAGACCTATAAAGAAACAGGTCCTGATTCCAGGAGTTTGCCTGGCAAAGTGAGAGCAAGGAGTGGAGTGGACAAGGGAGAGACCAGTAGGAGGTGAGGTCTGAGGGAGAATCGGGGAGGGCAGAGGTTGGAGACAGCTTCATTGTTGTTTTTGTGGACTTAGTTGATGTATTTAAGTCTATTTACCCAGTTGTAATAATGTGGCAACTGTGAAGGATTGGTTGCCCAGGGAAATTCATAAGTGAAATTTTTCATATCTGTAAAATCAATCCACATACCAGTATCCCTGTAAAGGGCTATGCTGACAGATGTTTAGAAGGGAACAGAGAGCAAGTGGATAGCAAGTGTCTTTATGGGGAGGCATGAAGGCAAGACAGCCTGCACCTCTCATTATGATGATTCGGTAGATAGTATTTTACCTTGTCTTCAAAAGACAGTGACTTGGCAACTGAGCAAGGACAGCTACTTATGAATTTATCAATACAGAAATGTTTAATAAGGTTTTCTTTTAAACATTTTCTGTTTTTTACCTTCATACTTTGAGACATATCTAACAGTTATTCTTTCAGATCTTGAAACAAGAAATAAAGCAAAACAAATAATTTTGGGTGACAATATCAAAATAAATTGAGAAGAACAGTTTTTGGAACAAGGTGTTACATTTTTAGTGATAACATTGTGTGTATACATATAGTCAAATTGCTTTTATCTGTGTTCCTGTTTGTTGTTCAGCACAATATCCAAATTTCATGGTAACAGACTGCATCCTTGTAGTTTTATTGCAAGAAAACTCAGTGTTCCAGAAATATCCTTTTTTAGTTTTCAAATGTGCTTATTTATCTGGACCCCTAGCACTGAATAATCAGTGTTACCACAGTAATTAAATGCTTTTTCCAACTTCCAGAAAAGTTGACTTCATTTACCTATTTATTTAAATAAATTTTTATATAGAAAATATATTACAATATTTTAACTTTAAAACATTCAGAGTTATAAGACTAAAGAGTGAAATGTCTTTATTATCTTTCCTTGTAATAACTACTTGACTCTCCAGGAGCACCAATCACAATTTGGTATGCATCTTTTTAGATCTCTGTTATTTAATAACCTATATATATCTGTACACTTACACATATAAAGTGACAGATCATACCATGAGTCATGTCCTACAACTTGCCATTTTTATTATATTTTTATTTATGTTATTTTTTTGAGATGGAGTCTCACTGTCACCAGGCTGGAGTGCAGTGGCGTGATCTCAGCTCACTGCCACCTCCGCCTCCCGGGTTCAAGTGATTTTCCTGCCTCAGCCTCTCGAGTAGATGGGACTACAGGCACGCACCACCACGCCCAGCTGATTTTTATATTTTTAGTAGAGACGGGGTTTCACCATGTTGGCCAGGATGGTCTCGATCTCCTGACCTCGTGATCCACCTGCCTTGGCCTCCCAAAGTGCTGGGATTACAGGCATGAGCCACCATGCCTGACTTGTTTTTATTTATTGACAGGTCTTGGGGGGCCTTCCATGCCACTATCCTACTTCTTTCTTTTTATTTGTTACATAGTAGTCCATAGAATATATCTATTCCCTAAAATATTTCCATAGACACTTCTGTGGAATATTTTTTAAAATATATTTAATAGACCCATAATAATGCTATATGTTTACGGGATACAGTGTGGTATTTTGATATATGTATACAATGTATAATAATCAAATAAGGGTAATTGGGATTACCGTCACCTCAAACATTTATCTTTTATTTGTTTGGGAACATTCAAAACCATCTCCTCTAACTATCTGAAAACATGCAGCAAATTGTTAGGTATCATCACCCTGCAGTGCTATAGAACAGTAGAGCTTATTCCTCCTATCTAGCTGCAATTTTGTGTCCATTAACCCAGCTCTACCTATCTACCCTACCCCTTCCCTTCTCAGCCTTTAGTAACCACTATTCTATCCTCTGCTTCTATGAGATTATCTTTTTTAGCTTTCTATGGAATATTTTTATATACTATTTATTTATAATCTCCATTTCATAAAGGAAATGTGTATTATAATAATATATAGTATACAATAAAAAATAAATTTCATTCATTTATTTATTTATTTTTAGAGATGGTTGCTCTGTCTCCCAGCTGGAGTGCAGTGATAAAATCATGGCTCACTGAAGCCTTGACCTTGTGGGCTTAAGTGATCTGTCCACCTCAGCCTCCAAAGTAGCTACGACTACAGATGCATGGCACCATGTCCAGCTAATTGTTTTAATTTTGGTAGAGATGGGGGTCACACTATGTTATCTTCCCCAGGCTGGTCTCAAACTCCTGGCCTCAAACAATCCTCTTGCCTCAGTCTCCCAAAGCATTGGGATTACAGGCATGAGTTAGGAAACCCAGCCAAATTTTTGTTTTTAGATACAGTGGTGCTTCCTTATAGGTTGACCTTTTAATCAAGTGCACATATTTCTTGAAAAAGAAAGTTAAAAGGAAGAATTTATTAGTTGAAGGATGTACTCATTGTGTACTCCCTATTGTAGGCTAGTTTAAAAATGAATGTGTTAGGCTGGGCGTAGTGGCTCACACCTGTTATCCCAGCACTTTGGGAAGCCGAGGCGGGTGGATCACCTGAGGTCAGGAGTTCGAGACCAGCCTGGCCAACATGGAGAAACCCCATCTCTTCTAAAAAT
The DNA here is from genome assembly GCF_002776525.5 of Piliocolobus tephrosceles. NCBI lineage: Eukaryota > Metazoa > Chordata > Mammalia > Primates > Cercopithecidae > Piliocolobus > Piliocolobus tephrosceles. Next base: position 118,089,735 of record NC_045438.1, on the reverse strand, counting down.
ACAAAATTAGCAGGGCATGGTGGCAGATGCCTGTAATCCCAGCTACTCAAGAGGCTGAGGCAGGAGAATCGCTTGAACCGGGGAGGTGGAGGCTGTGGTGAGCCGAGATCGTGCCATTGCACTCTAGCTTGGGCAACAAGAGTGAAACTCCATCTCAAAAAACAAACAAACAAAAAATGCATTAACATCATAAACATAACATAATAAATTCCCATGGTACAAATTCAAATACTAAAGCAAGGCATAATGTGAAAGTTAGTGACTTCTTCATTCCCTAAACAATGTGTTTTACTTGCTGCAAAGGTTATTACAATTAATATTATTTTGAGTATTTCAAGAACAATTTTAAGAATGTACATACACAAAGAATACACACCCAGAGACAGATACACATATGTATATTCATGTTTACACAATGTAATTTTATATTATATATTTACACAGACTAAGGACAATCACTTTAGAAAACATTTAAAGTGATGTGGTTTAGAAGTTAAAGCTCTGGAGTTAATTTTGCAGGTTGTATACAATGTTTTTCTTACTTCAAATTCTCTTTGGTCTTCCAAGTTAATATATTAAAACAGCAGAACTATTTTAAGTAAATTTATTAATATTACAATTTCATATTTGCACATGGGAATTTTACTACAAAATAATACACAATCTTAACATAGGTATTGTATTTGCATATGATATCCCACTCTCACCATGATCGTGGATGGTTTAATTTTCTTGCTTACATGCTTACCTGCTTGCCCTATCAATGTAAATGAAACCATAACTCCTCAATGAAATATATTACATTTCCTAACCAAACGCCTATCCTTGTGACAGCATTACACCCAGCCAACAGGTATTATTTTTAACATTATAAAGTAGCAGCTTTCTTTCTCTGCATTGTTCATTTCCAAAAGTAAATTTTTGCGTGCCTGTAATCCCAGCTGCTGGGGAGGCTGAGACAAAAGAATCACTTGAACCCAGGAGGCAGAGGCTGCAGTGAGCCAAGATTGTGCCACTGCACTTTAGCCTGGCAGACAGAGTGAAACTCCTCTCAAAAAAAAAAAAAAAAAAAAAAAGAATAAAACGTGAACATATAGAGAAAATTTCAGTTTAATGTTTACTAATGCAATTCCACAAATATGTGCTAGATACCAAGGAGAATATTAGACACCAAGGATAATATAAAGATGAAGAAGAAATATTTGTGTCTTCAAGGAACTTCCAATATAGTTACAGAGCTAAGAGAAAATATTACAGTAGTATAGATTATAATATGTTTTACAGGAATGGCATGTACAGAGCACTTGGCAAAAGGCTACAGGAGATACAGAGATGAATCCTCATCTTAAGAAGCCTAGTTTATGCCAGTGAGGGGATTTAAGGCATGTATACAAACAACTTTCAGTAAGCAAGAATGTATTAACTGTCACAAGAGACAATGTAATCAATGTTCAAAGAAGTCAAACTCCTATTTGACCAAAAGAGGCAGGAAAAGGTTTTAGAGAGGAGGTGGAATTTACAGTGTGCTTTGAAGGATGCATAGAAATTTGACAGGCTACTAAAAGTGTTCAAAAGGAACAGATGCATAAACATTGTAGGAATTATTTCATTTGATCAAAAAGTACTCGTATGTATGAATAGCTTTGAATAGAAAATAATCAATGACATCTCCTCTGGTCTTTTACAGAAAAATGCAGACAATTACCCTTTTAGAGGCATAGGCATGACTGAGGCAATGTCTAGATAAATTGAGACTATAATTCAGTGATTCTCTAAGCCTGAACCCAAATAAAGTAAATATCTACTTATTTAAAATAAAATTTGTACCCATACCTAAAAGTAGTTGAAAAAAATCACATAAATGCCCATCTTAGTGGTACTAATAATAACTGCAACCATATTTTACTAAAATTTTTGAAGAAATTAATAAATTGTGGATTGCACATTCTCACTTTTCAGGTGAAGGAATGCTCAGCAATTGTCTTAAGTTCACACAACCATTAAGTGGAAGAATTAGGATTCCAAACCATGTCCTACTGACTCCAAAGACTCTTTTCTTCACTGCTGCTTAACACCATCTTCTTACCTGTTTACTGGAAGCGTAGGATAGAGTCAGTATGGTTGTACTAGAGTTCCTGTTTGCCAAAAACAAATGTCACTCTAGCTAAGATAAGTAGAAAAGTACATTGTTAAAGGTGATTGACCATCTCACTGAATCTTTAGGAGAGCCAGGAGTCAAACTTGAAGGCTATGCATCCAGATAGGGTACCCAGTCCCACTGCTGCACTGATTTGATAGCGACCCCATGATTACCACTTTTGTACAAAGCTTTGCACAGGGTGCTGTTGACACTGATTCAAGATGCCAGTAAGACCTGGGCCACTGCTGCTCCTGGCTGCTAGATAGCCCTATGCCTCTCTTGCCAGAAGGAAGTAGTTCTATGCGGTGTCTCCTTTCTCCTTTCACTTTCTTCCAAATTGAAGTTGTAAGTGGGTGGGTCTAATTGGCAGAGCCTAAGTCACATGTCATAACAAATTACAAGAGGATGTGGGCAAGCAAATGCCCAGCTTCTAACTTGAGGAGGAGAGACTCAGAAATTGAAAAATTTCTCATATTGAAAGGATTTTCAAAAGGTCCTGGATAGGTTAAAAAAATCAGTGGCCAGGGAAGTCTCATCTTGCATAGGATTCCAGCATTTGTCTAAATTTTTCTTTATCTGTCTGAAATTCCCATCTGCCCTTTACTTCCTTGTTTTCCGAAGGTGACCTCACCAGCATCTCAATTCTAACATTATGCTGGCAATGACCCAGGCAGTAAAAAATATATCACCAAATTAATTTAGTGGAAACACTAAAACATTCATGGTCTTAAAATTTTAACAGAAGCCTGTGTTTTCTCCATTAAAAAAATGAATCGTGTAGGATGTCTTTAATCAAAAGACAAATCAACTGGGTCGCAAAAAAGACTAAATAATGGCATTGTAACTGTACAAATCTGACTTTTGGCTGCTTTTTATAGACCTGAAAAAAATATCAAAAGCAGTAAAAACTTATATTATTTCTGTCAGTAGTCCTTTTCACAAAATGTTGTGAAAACAATCTCTCTAAGAAGGAAGCAACATACTGAGCAACAAGCCTCAGTCACAGGAAGTTCATTTTTTCTTTGGCTTACAGCCCAATGCCATCAGAACTAATTAAAAACAGAGCCACGCTGGTATGGGGCTCAGTGTTTGGGTTTTACAATAACAGAGTCACAAAGCAGGGGGATGTCTAATGAGAATAGTTTCTGAGTTTGTTTTGTAGCATTGGGCAACTATGTCAATTACTGGAACTGCAGCTCAGGGCCAGCACCCATGCTGGGATGTGAGAAAGTCTTACTGCCTTACAGATTGAGCTTCCTCTTTGATACATGTGATATGCATGTCACTTGTATACTGGTGCCACTCCTTGGCTGCAGATTATATCAGAAAAGGCTGATGCCACCTAGATTCCCTTATCTGAGGCCAGATCAAATGTTACCAGGCCCAGATTTCATCTGCATTATTAGCTATGCTCCAGTTAAAAAATAAAGCATGTCTTTTGGTTGAAAATTATTAGAAATGAAGGCTCTGACTTATACAGCCATATGTATGAGCTGCTGGAGAATTAATGTGGGATGGGAGGGGAGCACAGAAAGACGTACATTCCAAGGTAAAAATAGAAGAACACAGTAGTACGGCTAAAATATCTTCTTGCTTTCCTGCATGTATAATAGGGATAAAAGCAAGATTTTCTCACCCTTGCTTAAAGAATCAAAATTCACTCCACCCATACCCTAAAAAGAACCTTTATTTCTTATTTGTGTATGTGGGGATTATGATGTATGATGTTCTGGTCATTTAAGAAATTGACTTGGAAAAAGTAGGAGAGTCATGGAAATAGCTGGTAAAACATGGATAAGTAGTTATCAGTAGAGTGCTTGCAACTCCATATTATCTTTTCAAATTTACCAATTTAACCTTGTGTTCAAGGAGATTTTTCTTCTCCTTCATGCAAACCATAATGACAGAACAATTCAGTGCCAAACGTAAGTACCATCGATGTATTGAAATATAACTACAGGGCTGAGCAAGGTGGCTCCCTCCTGTAATCCCAGAGTTTTGGGAGGCTAAGACTGGAGGACTGCTTGAGGCCAGGAGTTCCAGATATCTTGGACAACATTGCAGCACTGTACCCCAGTCTGGGCAACAGAGTGAGACGCTGTGTCTAAAAGTAAAAATAAAATAGAACTGCAATAAGAGCTTAACAAATTTTATATCCACTTCTTTTGGTGTAATTTAGTGCATTTAAGACAGATGTGTTTATTTGTATTTCTATTTCATTTACATTTCTTTTCATATTATAAGAACATATGTGAAGAAAAGTCAATAAATATGTAATTCTAGTAGAGGAATTAAAATAAATATTGAGACATTAACTAATTAACTTATGTAATCAAGTAATTGGTCATTTCAATTATTAATGTCTCATGAAACATGTACCTAGTTATATAAGATCTTACTTTATACTTTTAAAAGTTGTGAGCAGATAAGTTTATGGCAGATGAACATGCTATAAGAGCAAGATTCTAAGAAGGCTGACATACACATTCTAGTCCAGCAATATTTATACAAATTAACTTAAAACATTTAATAATTTATATATTAATTCTCAATCTCAGTGGTGATTAGGCAAAACAAATAAGATTTTTTAAGTATGTGCAATTAATATTACTTTGCAAAGTAGAATATAGCTTTATGCTTTTTCTTTTCTTACGTTGTTCACTCACTGGACTTTCAATCTATGTTAGTATCGGATATTCCCCCTATATCACGTATAGTGCATGTCACGGAAACATATATCTGCCTTGAGAGTTATACATAACCAAACCTAATTGGCTGGGATTCCTTATCGTCTCTCTCTCCAGCACCTCCTCCCTCTCCTCAAAAAGTGTTTCATCGCATGCCCCAGGAAGTCTTTGATAGTACACTGAGCTAGATATCCCATACCTGTGCTCCCAAGTATACTGGTTTTCACGGGGCTCAAATAGCAAAGCTCTAAGTCAGGTCTGGTGGCTCATGCCTGTAGTCTCACCTACTTGGGAGACTGAGGCTGGAGGATCATTTGAGCCCAGGAGTTTGACACCAGCCTGGGCAACATAATAAGACCCTGTCTCCTACAAAAACCAAAAAACCAAAAACAAAACTCTGGGCAGAAGGTTCTAAGCAGTTTGTTTGGAGAATGGCAACAACATTAGCAGCCTGGAAGTGTCATGTTGGAACACTTGGTGATGTCATGGCCTAGAGAATGATTAAGAAGTGGGACTTGTCACTCCAGAGTCTATTAATTGTGGACCAGAGAAAGGGAAGGTAGGGAAGGAGGGAAGGAGGGAAGGAAGAAAGGAGATGGGAACTGAAAGAAAGTGTGGCAAGCAGAGACCTCTTCAAGTTGAATTCAGGTCCTGTGACTGGACCTGAAAATGATAGGACAGTCTCTAAAACTCTACTCTGTTCGAATAGAAAGGGGCAACATCAAATCTATTGTCACAGCAGGATTTACCAGGGGGTGGAGTTTGCAGTCTAAATCCTGCAGAAGTGGAACACTGAAAGTCACCGGTGGTAATTTAGAACAACAACAGCATGAATGAAGAAGACTTGATTTTTTCCTTTTCTTTCATTACAAAAAATGACGAGAGAACGTGCTGTGTTTGATTGGGGAAGGCGTAAAGAGTTTGGGTGATTTTGGAGTTTTTGCTTTGGTTCCTGTTTATGCTCAACTTCATGTATAAACTTATGTAAGTGACTTTGTAGAGCAGCCCCAGTCCCTTGTATAATCCTCTTAATGCAAACATTGATTTTATGATCTATGGCTTATAGTGTTGTAACCAATGAATGGTGAGGGAAGAGAAACTATATTTAATTTGGTATCTGTTACATGCCAGATCCTTTATGACATATCTTATTTATTTCTCAATACCACCCCCCAAAATGGGAAGTGACAATTATTTTCACAACTAAAGAAACTGAGTCTAAGATGGAATTAAAATTAAGACCACATAATTTGATTTAAAGAAAACCATTTTCTTTGCTTCAGAGGCAATTTTTTTTTTACATTCCACCACATATTATTTCTATGTTTATTATATTTCTTACAGAATTTGAAAATCATTGCAATCCAGTGGCAGTCCAAAATGATGTATTAATATCTTCGAGGTATCTACTACTTAAATAGGAAATTTATCTCCCTAACAAAAATAAAAATAACATCTTTGGCTAAAGCACACAGGATGTTGACTACACTAATGTGTATTTGTGAAGTGCTCTCCCATATACATGGCAGGTTCACCAGCATAACTCATCTGATCTTGACAACAACTCTGTAACCTGGATATTAGGTAAAATTGATTGAGGTAAAAATCTAAAAACAAGCTGAATGATATTAAGTAATTCATTGAGGATCCAAGTAGATAAACTGGAATTAGAATTCAAAACTTCACATGCCTAGTCTTGTCCTTGTAGGATGAGATTCATGTTAAAAAGTGTACTGAAGACATGTGCAAAGACTTCTTCTGAAATTAATTTGGAATATCACAGGATTGGGTTTGATCTCTCAGCACTCTGCATTGTTCAAGGATTTGGGGGATTAGAGAGAATGTGCTTCAAGTGGCACTTCATGGTAAGCTAAGACATTATGAAAAGTACTTCTGTGGTTTCTTTTTATCCAACTGACGTAAGAGGATTCCCGATGGGGGAAAAAAACCTGGTTTTTTAACATTCTGGGCCACTGAAACTTTCTCACGAATTTTGACATATAATTATGTTGGTGTCTAGAAGTTGAACAAATAAGTGGAATTTTTTTCATGCCACCCAAATTCATCTCCTACCAATTCAGTGGCATCAAATATTCCTTATTTCCTGTTCACGCACTATACTTGGCAATTACATGTAGCACTGGCCTGTTGTTCTGTGAATGTGTCATCATTTCAGAGGTGCCAGCTAGGCTTTTGGCAGAAGCAGGATTAGTGTGCATTACTGATAATAGTTACCAACTGGGCAGCAGTGTTGCCCCTGGTGCAAATTATAAATGACCTGTGTTTTTGGTCTTATCATATTCCTCTTTATCTTATTAATACCTTTTAGAAAACATTTATGAAACTCTCATTGGATATGAGTCATTATGGGGATGATACAAGAAGAGAAAACAAAGTGCTGTTCTCAAGGAGCTTTAGTGTGGTAGGGTAGTTAGACAGATGTAAACAGGTACATCTATAAGGCTACCTCAACAATGTTCTATGGGGTCCATGAGGACATTTTTACTGTTTAGCAATTTTACTGTTCTCTAAACCAATCATTCACTTTGGTTCTATAATATTTGAAAGAAGAAAATATTAATAGGTGCAGTAGGCTCCCTTTTCTCCCCAAAATAAAAGCCATTTCTTCTTTTCCATAGACTCTTTTGGAATTTTTTGGTGATTTGTGCATAAATTCTTTCCATGAACAATTGCTGATAGTGGTACATAAACATGTAGAGGTGAATAATTGGATGGACTGGAAAGATAATGTAAGATGCTGCTGCTTCAATGTAATGTGTAGTCATTAGTGCAGTGGTCACTTTTTCTAAAACAGAAGGGGAGAATATTGATGTATCAAAGTCTTTCTTTTGTTTAATGTGAGTTTTGGTTTGTTGAGCCATCTCTTACAGTATGACCTTCTCAAATTAATTCACTGAAAATAGATCCAGAAGAGACTAACATTATGCAAGTTTAATTGACTGTAATGCTGTAAAAAATTAGAACTACATTTTTTTGTGTCCTCTACATGTGGGTGTTGAGGAAGAAACCTTCTAAATGAGGCCTCTTGACCTGGCTACAGCCATTGTGTTTGAGTTTGTCTTAGTAACACCAAACCTTATGTTAATTACCACCACCGAATTTTCCTTCATTAAAATTTAAGATAAAAACTGCTTTAAAATGTTGAGTGTTTTGAAAAGAAAGCCAACAGCATTAGAATAGAATAGTCATGTTAGTGGTCGCCGACTTGTCTATATAGTCAGCAGCTATTGAATTAATAAAAATGGGCAGAATAAAGGAAATAAAATATTAATTGACTGGATTGTTGGGGTTTTAAGTGGGATTCCGTAGTTTCCCTAGGAATTTTGGCGGAATAAGAATGCCACCTGTGGTAGGAATGTAATGGTGCAGTTTCTTTAGAAACTAATCTGGCGGCTCCCCAGATGGCTAAACCTAGAGCTACCCAGCAACTCTACTCCTAGGTATACATCCAAGAGAGAGAAAAACATATGTTCATGCAAAAACTTGTACATAATATTCTTAGCAGTATTATTCATAGCAGACAAAAAGTAAAAACAACAAAAATGCCCACAGGTTGATGAATGGATAAACAAAATGTGGTATATCCATATAATAGAATATTATTTGGCAATATAAAGAAATGTAATACTATAACATGGATGGACCTTGAAAACATTATGCTAAGTGAAAGAAGCCAGTCACAATGTACCCCATATGATATGACTCCATTTATATAAAATGTCCAAAATAGGAAAATTTATACTTAGAGGCAGAAAGTAGAATAGTGGTTGCCTAGGGCTGGTGGGGGAAGGAGGGGGTTGAAGAGATTGGAGGGTGATGGCTAAGGGGTATAAGGTTTTCTTAGGGCAATAAAAATGTTATAAAATTGATGGTAGTGATGGTGCACAACTGTGTAAATATACTCAAAGCCATTGAATTGTACACTTTAAATGAATGAAATATATGGTATGTGAACTACATCTCAATAAAACTGTTTTTAAATAAGAAGAATGTTGCCTGCATTCACAGTACCAGTATATAAAACTGAACCACTTTATATTATCAGTTTTAAAAACCCTTACTTGTATTATATTAGTTGATCTTTGGTCTCTTTTAATAAAGATTTAGTATGACTTACATTCCATTTTACAAGGTGGGTATATAGAGCTAGGGGAACTATCTTATTATCACATATAATATACCAGCAATGCTTTTGGTCACTATGTAAAAGAGCCCCCTTTTAACCATGAAAAATCCGACTGAAGCCAATCGCGAAAGAACCACATTCATTTCAGAAGGATTTGTAAAAGCAAAAGTAATTGGCAATAATATATATAGGACTTGTAAATATTATATATACTTGATGAATTAGGTCTGAAACTTCTGGACTCTTGTCATGTGGCACTTCATTTGTACTCCATTCTTCCAGACCTCTCAAATTCATAAAGAGACATTAAAAAATTGTTGTTAAGCTGTTAGGACTGCATATGGAACATGGGATGTGGTTGGCGATATACTCTGCATCTCATCACACAGCAAACTACAGAACTGGGATGTTGGTTTTTGCTCACAACATGTTAAAGTACTGCTTGGCAAGTTTGAACAGATATATATTTTCTCTCTCCTATTCATCTTATTAATTGTGCAATAAAGTGTCAGTAATAGAAAAAGGCCTTGCTTCTTTCCTTCTTATATTTAAAGAAAAATGATTCTCAGTTTCCATGTTTTTAAGAACAAATGAAATGCTTAAAGTATCAACAGTACAAAATTACAGATAATGTTATTTACCCTGTATGTATTCAATAATCTGAATGTATTTATTAAAGCTGTATTTTCTTTCAAGAAATACTTGTGTGTGGTAATACACCTTATCAGACGGTATGCTGGTAAATGTTTAGCAATCAGATCTCCTGAAAAAAAAGTCTCAATTTATGGCTGTTGCCAACTTTGGCCATGTAAATATTCCCACCATGGCTGATTTCAAACTGTCTGTGAGATGTCTCTAATGTGGTGTTAAGCAAAGATATACAAAATGGCTCTTGAGAGGTTGTATGAGTTGACTGCAGCATACCATTGGGTGCTTCTTAACGTATATACACACACAAACATAGAGACACATGTACATGTGCACAGACATGCACACAGTGTCATTTATAATTTATACAACTGTATTGGGAGATGATATGTTCAACATTATGTTTTTATTGATACATCCAGAAATACTTAAAATTTTTACCACATTGGAGTCTTTTCTTGCTAAAATAGATGATCAAATTCCTTGCTGACAATATAGAGCAGGGGTGTCTAATCATTTGGCTTCCCTGGACCACATTGGAAGAAGAATTGTCTTGGGCCACACATAAAATACACTAACACTAACGATAGTTGATGAGCTCAAAAAAACAGCCAAAAAAATCTCATAACGATTTAAGGAAGTTTATGAATTTATGTTGGGCCACATTCAAAGCTGTCTTGGGCCGCAGGCAGCCCTCCGGCCACGTGTTGGACAAGACTGATATAGAGTATACCTTAAGAAATGTAATCTTTTCTTAATTCAAAATCAATTGTTAGAGTAATAAAGTAGGACTAAGATTCTTATTTCAACTCAATGATTAAGTAGGGGTGTGTGTGTGTGTTTGTGTGTGTGTGTGTGTGTGTGTATGGGGAGATTACCTTAATTGAGAGATCCCCTCAATCATCTCCCTAGGCTTTGGCTTGATTTACTTCATTACATTTAGCAAGTTTCATTGGATAAATTCCAAGTCCCTTCCATTTCCAAACCTATAGATTTAGTTACCATGAATTAATATATGCCACAGTACTAGTTTCAGTAGAGTATGATTGGGAGTAATTATATCTGTTATTGAGGTTTGTTCTCTTCAGCTGTTTGTGATATTGTCCTTATTTTTGTTCTTGATCTTCAGATCTCCTTCCTCTACCTTTAATTTGCTGCTTCTAATCTAATGGACTTGGGAGAAGCAACTTACAAGAATGGTATGTAAGCCAAGAGCAAATGAACTGATGTCTGAGGGGCTGGCTTTCCAAAGAACAATAGATGGAGCGTTAGATCATTCATTGAGGAGTTTCTTGCTCTTACAAGGTCTTTGCAACGATTTGAGAGAGGAAGTTGCTAGATAATGCTATCTGGATGAATTCTTTGTATTTTTACTCTGCATTTTATTATTTCGTATTTATTCTGTGTTTTGGTTATATCACAATATTCTAGTAGTTTGTAATAGAACTTCAAAAATTCAGGTTTATTTAGAAGGCATATTTTAAGACATCTAATTTTCACATGTGGAGAATTTGAGGAAGATATTTGCTCAAAGCCACACATCATATTTCAAGCATAGCCAAGACTAGAATTCAGACTTCCTGACCTTTAGGACTATTCAAACATTCATAATCCACCATCCATCTAGGAGTTTCAGTAAATAGGCCGTAGTCTTTAAGCTGTAGAAAATCTTATTTCTAAGTCCTTCAAAATAGATTCATGAGGTACAAAATGTTGCATTCCATTCTTTATAAAGTGATTTGATTTGACCATCCTCCCTGGTTAAATATTCTAGCTTTATCATTCTTGTAGGCCCCTGTTGGGTCTTGAGTAATCAAAGGTAGTTACAATGCCTTGGCTGGTGGTCCTCTCTGATCATTAGCTTTCTTTTCAAGCAGGCTGCATCTCATTGTGCATTTGTTCTTTTTCCATTGTGACTTTAGGTTTGAGGGTCATTGTTGTTTTCATACCACAGTTGAGGCATAACAATCTTTACAGGTTTCCAACAGTGCCATCTGTAAATTTCCAAAGATACTATTTTCTCAAAGGTCTTACACCACTTGTTTTTTGCCCCTGTAGGACTTATAGACCTGTCTCCCTTCTGTAATTCAGTGGGAAATTCTTTTTCTTGTTTATAAAGACAACTTTCTCCTTTGCTTCTTTCTAGATGCTCTGCTTGTTTCTGTAATTCCCCTTTGCACTTTTCCTTTCTTTGACAACTCTGTTTGTTCTCCCATGGGACAGATTTTAGAAACAGGGACAGAAAGTCTGGCAGGCTAATTCTGCTTTTTCTTCTTTTACTGAGCACATCGCACCCATCCTCCACCACAGATTTTGGAAAGTTAACTGGATACCTGCTTGAATGTGGGAATGTAAGAAATGTGTATAAAAACTGGTTGCTTCAAGGAGGAGGGATTAAGGATGAGACAGAAAAAGTTCATTAATATTTTCTTTATTCACTTTTGTAATTCTTGATCTTTCATAATTAGCTTATATTATCTTTTAAATCCAAAACTCTAATAAATAATTGGTCTAGTTTGGAAAATAGACTAGAGCTTTGCTAAAATCACTTTTTAGTTCCAATAGCGTTTTTTGTAGGCTGCAGTCTGTTTTCTAAACCGCAGTCTTACTTGCATATATTAGCAACAAACAAATGGAAATCGAAATGGATAGTTCACTTACAATAGCACAAAAATAAAATATTTGGAAATAAGAAAACTGAGGGAAGGGCAGTCTTTTCAACAAATGACAATTGGCTATTTGTATATAAAAAAAACTCAACCATTACCTTACACATTCATAAATATTAACTTACAACAGAACATATAATTAAATGTAAGAGCTAAAACTTTAAAGTACCTAGAACAAGATATCAGAGAGAATCTTTGTGACTCTGAGTTAGACAAAGCATTCTTAGATAGGATACAAAAATATGAAAGAAAAAAAATTGATGTTAAACTTCATCAAAGTTATAAAAATTTTACCCTTTGAACAACACTGTTAAAAACATGAAAAGCTATAGAATGGGAAAAACTATTTATAAAATGCATATTTGATAAAGGACTTATATCCAGAATATATAAAGAACTCTTACAACTCAGTAGTAAGAAGACAAATCCTTGATAAAAAAAAATCAATAGACAATTCAATAGACAAGATGTATGAATGGTCAGAAAACACACACACACAAATACTTAACATTATTAGTCATCAGGGAAATGCAAATTAAAACCCATTAACATTGAGATATGACTACACACCTACTAGAAAAGCTAACATTAGAAGGATAGAGAGTTCCAGGTGCTGACAATGATGTAAAGCAACTAGAAGTCTCACACATTGCTGGTAGGAATGCAAAATGGTACAGTGACTTTGAAAAACAGTTTGTCAGTTTCTTATGGACTTAAACATAGAATTGACTTGCTGTAAGACCCAGCAACCTCACTCTTAGGTTAGGTAGGTTGGTGCAAAAGTAATTGCGGTTTTTTCCATTACTTTTAATGGCATTACCTTTAATAGAATCCTTTTTTTTTCTTTTTTTTTTTTTTGAGACAGAGTCTCACTCTGTTGCACCCAGGCTGGAGTGCTGTGGTGTGATCTCGGCTCACTGCAACCTCTTCCTCCCGAGTTCAAGCGATTCTCCTGTCTCAGACTTCCAAGTAGCTGGGATTACAGGCACATGCCACACTTTTAATGGCAAAGACCACAATTACTTTTGCATCAAACTAATATTTAGGTAAGATAAATTAAAACATGTGTTCACAAAAAGCTACATATGTGAATGTTGATGATAGCAGCATCATTCACAGTAACTCCACACTGGAAACAACCCAGATGTCCATCAGCTGGTGAATAGCTAAACAGGTTGTAGTAAATCCACACAATGGAACACTACTCAGCAACATGAAAAAATAAGCAATCAATAAATGCAACAACCTTGATAAACCTCAAAAGCACTATGCTAAGTGAAAGAAGTCAGACACAAAATATTACATACTGTGTGACTTCATCTATGTAAAATTCTAGAAAAAGCAAGAGTAGAGGAACAGAGTACAGATCAGTGGTTTCCAGAGTCTAGGGTGGGAGAGAGATTGACTACAAAGAGCCCAAAAGGAATTTTTTTCAGGGGATAAGATAATAGTCTATATCTTTGTGGTAGTAGTTATAGGACTATATACATGTACGCGTTTCAAAATTTATTTAACTGTGCACTGAAAAAGAGTAGACTTTATGTAATTGTACTCAGTAAACCTCTCTTACAATATACTGGGGACAGCGGGAGGAGGGAATTATATCTCCCTGCTTCAGTTTCCTCATCTGTAATGTGGACCTGATAATAAAACACTGCAAGCTCTGCCTCCCGGGTTTACGCCATTCTCCTGCCTCAGCCTCCCAAGTAGCTGGGACTACAGGTGCCCGCCACCATGCCAGGCTAATTTTTTGTATTTTTAGTAGAGACAGGGTTTCACTGTGTTAGCCAGGATGATCTCAATCTTCTAACCTCGCGATCCACCCGCCTCAGCCTCCCAAAGTGCTGGGATTAGAGGCGTGAGCCATTATTATTATATTAATAATCATATCAGTTATTGTATCAGTTAGGGTTCTCTACAGGGACAGAATAGAATAGGTGTATATATGTAGAGGAGTTTATTAGAGAAGTTGACTCACATGATCACAAGGTGAAGTCCCACAATAGGCCGTCGGCAAGCTGAAGATCCAGGAAGCCAGTACGAGCCCCAAAAGCTTAAAAGTAGTGAAGCCGATACGGCAGCCTTCAGTCTGTAACTGAAGATCTGAGAGCCCCTGGCAAATCACTAATGTAAGTCCAAGAATCCAAAAATGGAAGAACTTGGAGTCTGATGTTCTAAGGCAGGAAGACTACAGCACAGGAGAAAGACAGAGGCCAGAAGACTCAGCAGGTCGGCTCTTGCCATGACTGCTTTTATGCTGGCAGCTGATTAGATGTTGCCCACCCAGACTGAGGGTGGGTCTGCCTCTCCCAGTCCACTGACTCAAATGTTAATCTCCTTAGGCAACACCCTCACAGACACACCCAGGATCAATACTTTACATCCTTCAATCCAATCAAGTTGACAATATTAACCATCATAATAATTATTATTATTTATGGCTTTTCTGTGTTTTACTTATTTTACTTAGTAAAGATTAGTTAACTTATTGTAGTTCCCCATAAGATTTCACTGGAAACAAAGTTTGCTGCTAACAAGCACAAAGTATAAGTTTGTAACTACATCTAAAATCTATCATCATGGACAGGTGTTTTTATGTGTTCTGGCATTTGTGAAATGGTGGCTGGGCAAAATGTGGGAGGCTGTGCTTATCTAAAGACTTCAGGGTCCTAGAACCCTAGTTCACTGGGCATTAAGGCTCATGGAGTTGTAGCAAACATCTGCTTGGATTTGGAGAAAGAGTATCTCAGTGTGTTGTGTTTCACTCTTTGAAATAACATAAAAAAATCCCTGGTTCTTTCTGGTTCAGAAGTAAATTTTTTCATCAGTCTGAGTTCCCTTACTTCTTACTCCACCATGCTCTGAATAAGACCCATTCTTCATACTTACTCTATGTATGTACGTATGTAATACATATGTAATACATACATACATACTCTTACTTACATACATGCTCTTCCAATTTTCTAACTCTGTAGAAGGACCAACTGATTCCTTTATATCCCTGCATTAATTAAGCATTAATGTGGGCAGTTTTCTGCCTATTGTTTTTCCAACATGTACTCTCTTCCTGGCTCTGCATCACATTTGGTAATTCTTGTACTCTTTCAAATATTTTCATTGTCATTATATCTGCTGTGGTGATCTGTGATTACTGTTTTTTGATGTTACTATTGTAATTGTTTTGGGGTGCCAAGAAACATTCCCATGTAAGACAGCAACATCATCAGTGAATGCTGTGTGTTCTGACTGCTGTACCAATCAGTCATTCCCCATCTTTCTCCCTCTTATGGGGCTTCCCTTTCCCTGAGACACAACAATATTGAAATTAGGCCAATTAATAACCCTACAATGACCTCTAAGTGTTCAAGTTAAAGGGAGGGTTGCACATCTCTCACTTTAAATCAAAAGTGAGAAATGATTAATCTTAGTGAGGAAGGCATGTCCAAAGCTGAGAAAGCCCAAAAGTTAGGCTTACATTTACATAGCTAAGCTGTAAATGCAAAGGTAAGTTCTTTAAGGAGACTAAATGTGCTACTCTAGTGACCACATGAATGACAAGACAGCAAAATAGCCTTATTGCTAACATAGAGGAAGTTTGAGTGGTCTGGATAGAAGATCAAACCAGCTGCAACACTCCCTTAAGCCAAAGCCTAGTCCACAGCAAGACCCCAACTCTCTTCAGTTCTATGAAGGCTGACAAATGTGAGGAAACTGTAGAAAAAACAGTTTGAAGCTAGCAGAGGTTGGTTAATGGAGTTTATGGAAGAAATCCATCTTCACAACACAAAAGTGCAAGGTGAAGCAGCAAATGCTAATGTAGAAACATCAGCAAGTTCTCCAGCTAAGATCATTGATTAATGTGGCTACACTAAACAACAGATTTTCAGTGCAGATGAAACAGCCTTCTATTGGAAGAAGACACCATCTAGGATTTTCATAGTTAGAGAAGAGAAGTCAGTGGCTGGCTTCAAAGCTACAAAAGACAGGTTGACTCTCTTGGGGTCTGGTAACTTGAAGTTGAAGCCAATGCTCATTTACTATTCCAAAAATTCTAATGCCCAGGCCGGGCGCAGTGGCTCACGCCTGTAATCTCAGCACTTTGGGAGGCCGAGGTGGGTGGATTGCGAGGTCAGGAGATCGAGATCATCCTGGCCAACATGGTGAAACCCCGCCTGCACTAAAAATACAAAAATTAGCTGGGTGAGGTGGTGCGTGCCTATAATCCCAGATACTCAGGAGGCTGAGGCAGGAGAATGGCTTGAATCAGGGAGTCAGAGGTTGCAGTGAGCCGAGATTGCGCCACTGCACTCCAGCCTGGTGACAGAACAAGACTCTGTCAAAAAAAAAAAAAAAAAGAAAGAAAGAAAGAAAAAAAAAAATCTAGGACCCTTAAGAATTTACGCTAAGTCTACTCTGCTTGCGCTCTCTTATGGAACAACAAAGCCTACAGGACAGCATAACTGTTTGCAGCATGGTTTACTGAATATTTTAAGCCCACTACTGATACCTACTGCTCAGAGGAAAAGATCCCTTTTGAAATATTATTGCTGTCTGACAATGTACTTGGTCACTCAAAATTCCTGATGTAGATGTACAAGGAGATTCATGTTGCTTTTATGCCTGCTAACACAACATCCATTCTGTAGCCCATGGATTAAGAGTACTTTTGATTTTTTAAGTTTTATTATTTCAGAAATTCATTTTATAAGACTATAGCTGCCCTAGCTAGTGATTTCTCTGATGGAGCTGGGCAAAATAAATTGAAAATATTCTGGAAAGAATTCACCATTCTAGATGCCATCAAGAACATTTATGATTCATGAGACAAGGTTAAAAGATCAGTCTTAACAGGAGTTTGATGGAAGTTGATTTCAACCTTATGGATGACTTGGTGTGGTTCAAGATATTAGTGAAGGAAGTAACTACACATGTGCTGAAAATAGCAAGAGAACAAGAATTAGAAGTGGAGCCTGAAGATGTAACTGAATTGCTGCCATCTAATCATCAAACTTGAACTACGAGGAGTTGCTTCTTGTGGATGCAAATAAGTAAGTTTCTTGAGATGAAGAATCTACTGATAAAGATGCAGCAAACATTGTTGAAATGACAACAAAAGATTTAGAATATTACATAAACTTAGTTAATAAACAGTGGTAGGATTTGAGAAGATAGACTTAAGTTTTGGAAGAAGTTCAACTGTGGGTAAAATGCTATAAAACAGCATTGCATGCTACAGAGAAATCTTTCATGATAGGAAAAGGCCATCCATGTGGCTGGCAAACTTCGTTGTCTTATTTTAAGAAATTGCTATAGCCACCGCAAGTATCTGTAGCCATCACCTTGATCGGTCGGCAGCCATCAACATCGAGGCAGGACCCTCTACCAGCAAAAAGATTATGACTTGCTGAAGGCTCAGATAATTGTGAATACTTTTAAGCAATATTTGAAAATTAAGGTATGTACATTGTTTTTACAGACATAATGTTATTGCATACTTAATAGACTACAGTATAGTGTAAACTTAATTTTATATGCACTGGGAAAATAAAAAATTTGTGTGACTTGCTTTATTGCAATTTGTTTTATTTCAGTGGCCTGGAACTGAACCTGCCATATCTCTGAGGTTTACCTTCAGTTAGATAAAATTTGCAAAATAGTACAGGGAATGTTTACCATTCATGGAGCTTTCCCTAACAATAATATTATTACGATATAATCATAGAAGTTAAGAAGACCAGGAAATTAACACTGACACAATGGAATACTGTTAATTTGTCTGAAAGCCTCATTTACATTTCACTTTTCCCCCACTAATGCCTTCTCTTTCTGATCCATGATTCTGTCCAGGATCGTACTTAGCTATTATGTGTCCTTAGTCTGCTCTAATCTGTGACAGTTTCTCAGTCTTCCCTGTCTTTCATGACTCTGACACCTTTGAAGATTCTGGTTAGTTGTTTGGTATAATGTCCCTCAATTTGAGTTTGCCTGATGTTTTATTCATGCTAAGATTGAGGTTATATTTTTTTGTGTGTGTGTTTTTTTTTTTTTAATTTTTATTTTTTTGAGACAGAGCCTCACTCTGTCACCCAGGCCGCAGTGCAGTGGTGCTACCTCAGATCACTGCAACCTCCGCCTCCTGGGTTCAAGCGATTCTCATGCCTCAGCCTCCCAGATAACTGGGATTACAGGTGTCTGCTGCCAGGCCCGGCTATTTTTTGTATTTTTCTTTGAGATGGGGTTTTACCATGTTGGCCAGGCTGGTCTCAAACTCCTAATCTCAAGTAATCCATCCGCCTTGGCCTCTCAAAGTGCTGGGATTACAGGCATGAGCCACTGCACCCAGCCTGGGGTTATATATTTTTGGACAAGAATAACATAGAAATGATGTTGTGTCCTCAGTTCATCATAGGAGTGGTATAAGATATTGGTGTATCTTATTACAACATCTTATTACTGATGACGTTGATCACTTGTTTAAGATAATGTCTGCCTAATTTATCCATTATAAAGTTACTATTTTTTAAGTTGCTTTTTCACTTTTATAATCAATAAGTATATTTGGGAGAGATACTTTGAGGATTTGCAAATATCTTGTCGTTATTATATTTTTTCCTACAAGTTTCAATACAGAGAAACATTGGTTTACCCTGATCCTTAGCCAAGTGGCTCAGAAATAAAGAAAGCATTTAGGGACTTCAAAATGTGAGTCCCCAATAATTGGATGTATAAATGCACTTTAGCATTGATTCCTTCTGAATATGCACAAGATTATTTAAGGTCAAGTGAGGAGAGGGAGTAGACTGAAAATGTGCATTTCAGGTTTCTGAAACAGCTGACTCACTCAGTCACATTCATGGCATATTTTTGAGTCTTATTTCATATAGTCCCTGCTGCCACTCTGACTTACTCCACCTCCAGGCCATTTCACACTGAAGTTTGTGAGGATCTCGGCTCAGTGTCCCCAGGGTGTTTATTTCCTAGTTTCTCAGAGGGAAGGCTCAGTGTGCCTACCCTGGCCTCCCACTCCAATCACAGATTCAGCTACTTCCACAGATGCCCATGTAAATCATCTTTAGTAGAACAATGAGAATCTGGGGAAAACCCCTCCTAGGGAAACGAGTGTCATTTCATTAAAAGAAAAAAACCCACAATCCTTCAAATCTGGTTCATCTCACAGTCTAAATGCAAGTTCTTAATTAAAAGCCAACAGAGATTTCTAAAGTTGGAGAAAAACTGGAGCAACAACTTTTAAAATTATCCTGTGGGCTTTTTTTTCCTTCTTAGTCTCTTAAAGGGAAAAAGGCTAATAACCATTCAGTGGCAAATTGCTGTTCCTTCAGAACAAGGAAGTGAATGAGAATGAAAAGTGGCATCCCAGGGGAATAGGGAGTCATCTTGTAATTAGACGGGGCACCATGTCGAGAGGCAGCAAAAAATTACTGGAATGGATCAATGAGGAATTGTCCTATTAGGCCTGAATTGTTTATTCTAATTTCGAGTTTCTGGAAGAAATTGTGTTTTCCACGGTACCTAAAACAGTGCTGAGCATAAAGTAAGAACTCAGTGAATCCTTGTTTATTGATTTGAGGATTCCATAGTTCAAAGTCTCTGGTGTTTTGGTAGACTGTGAGTTTTGTTTGAGCATGTCAGTGCTGAATGATGGTGATGATAATAGGCTCTTTATGTATGGGGTTGATCTTCCTCAGCACTACTGACATTTGGGACCAGATGATTCTTTGTTGTGGGGTGTTCGTTGTGGGATATTTAGCAGTGTTCCTGGCTTCTATGCACTAGATGCCAACAGCATTGCTTCAACTCATGACAATCAAATATGTCTCCAGACATTGCCAAATGTTTTTATTTCTTTATCCCAACGTTATCCCACAGATAAATGGTAGAATTGAGGATAAGACCCAGAGAGTCTGAATCCTGGCCTTTAGTAATTGCCATACTATAACCCTACTAATTGCATCATTGACTACATTGATATGAATGAAATGTTAGAAGCATTGACATACAGTAGCATAGTTTTTAAAAAAATTGTTTAGAATGAACTCTATACACACATCAGTTATGCAACTTAGTGGCATGGTGACCACCTTGAAGAATCAAGAAATTTTGTCCATTTTGCAGGAGAACCCACTGACTATGGAGGCATGAAACAAACTGAGCAGAGAAGATTTGCTTTTGCTTCTTTTTGAATACCAGCCGAGGTCTGGGCAGTACTGAATCCGAGTCTCTTTCCTTAATTTACATATTGCCTCCATTTTAGCAATACAGAAGGGAAATGAATAAAAACAATTATCCTCAAAGACATTCAGTCTGGTCTTGACTTGTTAAGAACGATAAAAGTCAGCAGTTAGAAGCGTTTAATACAGCTGAACAAACCATAGAGTCTCAAAGAGCTTCATCTGGTGCATTTCCTCTCAATGGCAAATAAAAAGGAAGACTATAATTAGGGCATGATTCTGCACAAGCTATCCAATAAAAGCTTTTAAAAATGATTGCCCTTATAGACAGCAATGTAAAGAACAAAGGAATCGTGAATGGTTTATTTGCCTATTAGTATTACTATATGATAATCTATTTTTTGCATTTGAAACCAAAATGAAATGCTAAAATGCTCACCTGATTTCTTAAGGATATTTTTGACACCTCATTCAAAGTATGCTGGTTTGTCATTTTCTGAAAGTCAATTCCTCAGATTTTCAATTAATCAATAAATGTTTATTAAACCTCTTGCTGTTCGCCAGATCCAGGATACTGCACAAAATTTGGTTGGAAGATCTGAGTCTTCTCTTTCAATCTAGAAATTGAAAGTAAAATAAGAAAAAGAGGAATCAGTGACCCTGAACATTTAATGTGCCCATAACTCACCTGGGATCTCTTTTAAATGGGTTCCTGACTCCGCAGGTCTAGGGTAGAGCATGAGATTCTGCATTGCTAAGTTTCCAGGTGACGCTGATGTTGCTGGTTCAAGGATCACATATTGTTTGGCAAGAATGGAAATGACAGTCCAAGGATACATGATATAAAATAAGCTGAGCTCTAATTACTAAGTACAAAGTATGTCTCCTGTATGCTTAAAGAGTTATTCTCTTCTCATCTCTGTGGTATAGCAATCACTGAGGACGTTTATGTGCCTTGTGCTTTTGCCTATTGCTGGTACTGCATGTTTTTCTTTGTGCATGAAAACTTCCCTGCATTTTGCTACATGGAGATGGGATTGGGTTTCCACTGTTGTGCACTGCTAAGACGTATCTCAGCTGTTTGGAAAGCCACTTATAATTTGACATTGGCAGATGGTCTAGATTTCCACTGGAACCTCTGTGACTCCTGTATTTTCTATTTAGGTTTTATAGTTGCCCAGAGACTCTTCAAATTAAGGTCTATGGCCTAACCCTGTGTACTAAGCACATGGTCCCTTGAGTACACTTCTAGTCACTCTCTCTTGATGCAGTGTGAGAAAGAAACAGGTGTAAGTAGAGTCATGCTTTCTATTTCAAATAAATGTGTAGAGGCCTTCCCTTTCAAGAGTTGCTCATGGCTGATTGTAACATTGTGCTTAGCTAGCAGCTTAGCACCTAGACCAGCGGTGTCCAATAAATCTTACTGCAATGATGTGTTTTTATGTTTCTGTGCTGTCCATTTGGTAGCCGTTAGTCACATGTGGCTATTGAGAACTTGAGATATAGCCTGTGAGACTCAATAACTAAATTTTGAATTTTTATTATGTTTAAATTTAATTAAATAAAACTTAAATACTATTTGTGGCTAGTGGTTACCATATTGGACAGCACAGCCACATGAAATTCTCAAAGACACATGCACTCACAGGAAGGCAGCAGGAAATGATTGGATTCAACCAAAACTAGACTACTTTTGACCTGGCTTTCTAATTTATCAAGGTCATGGAGTACCCTGGGAAAATGTCTTAGTTTCTCTGTTCATTTTTGTATCTTTCTTAGAAATATGAGAAACAGTAGGTATTTAATTTTTAGTTTTAAATACCTTTCCATTTACTTCGTAAGAAATATGTAATCATTATAGAAGGCTTAGAAAATATTATTATATAAAATGAAGAAAAACACTGATAATCCCACCGTTTAAAAATACCAGAGTGAACATTTTGCTGAATAGCCTTTCAATTCTCTGTGTGTATGTATCATAATGATCTACAAATAAGCCCATATATCTATAAATCTATACATATTACATGAAAACATTTATTATTATTATTATTATTATTATTATTATTATTATTATTATTATTTTGAGACAAGTTTCATTCTTGTTGCCCAGGCTGGAGTGCAATGGCATGATCTCGGCTCACTGCAACCTCTGCCTCCGGGGTTCAAGCAATTCTCCTGCCTCACCCTCCCGAGTAGCTGGGATTACAGGTGCTTGCCACCATAGCCAGCTAATTTTTTGTATTTTTAGTAGAACTGGGGTTTCATCATGTTGGCCCAGCTGGTCTGAAGCTCCTGACCTCAGGTGATCTACTTGCCTTGGCCTCCCGAAATGTTAGGATTACAGGCATGAGCCACCGCACCTGGCCTTATTTTTTATTTTTATTATTTTTTCTTTTTTTTAGACAGAGTCTCACTCTGTTAACTGGGATGGAATACAGTGGTGTAATCATGGCTCGCTGCATCCTTGACCTCCTGGGCTCAAGCAATCCTCCCACCTCAGCCTCCTGAGTAGCAAGGACTACAGGCATGCACCACCACACCTGGCTAATTTTTAAAATTATTTGTAGAGACAGGGTCTCACTTTTTTGTCCAGGCTTGTCTCGAACTCCTGGCCTCAAGCAATCCTCCCACTTTGGTGTCCCCAAATGCTAGGATTACAGGCATGAGCCACTCTGCCTGGTTAAAGACACTTACTTTAGATAGAATACTTTTGGAAGGGGTCATAGTGACTTAGTGGTGGTAAACATGAACCCCTAGATGTCACTGGAAAAGGAGAGATATGGTAATTTTCTTCCTTTTTCTTAGAAAAAGGAATGCTTTGTTTTGTTAACTATGTCCAACCTAAGAAACTTTTTTGTAGGCATCAAAGAAATGGAGTCTATGAGTGACTGATCAAAACTCATGGGTTAACAGACGGACCCTAATCTAGAAGCCCTGGATGAGCACTTAGCCATCTGAGTTGCTGGCAGTATCACAGCCAAATAACAGATGGAAATAGTGGGAGAAAGTAGACCTAGCAAACTCCAGGATGAAGTTTTTCTTCATCATGTAGCGTTAAGTACTAAACAAGATGTTCTCTAGTTAGTAGAGTTGTTTTTGTAAATGCCCTTATGTTACTGCCTAAGCAGCCCCTGCCTTTGTTCAGGCCCACAAAGGGAAAAAATAAATTGCTTCAGGAATCAAGATGGTGATGTTTTGGGTTAGTTGAGTGGAGGGGAAAGTTCCTTTGCAAACTGCACTTGGACATTTGAAATTTAAATTTTTATATCTGGTGAAATGCAAATCATCTTTAAAAAAATCAAGATGACTTTCTGTGGGACAGAGAAAGGAAGAAACACAGGAGGCTGCCCAAGTCAAAGTATCAACCAGCGATTCACCCAGAAAGTTTCTGCAAGAGAAGCTTTCAAAATGTAGCTCCGTTTTCACTTTAGATCAGGTGCAGTGTTAAGTGCTTAATCAATCTGGAAGCACTGTCATAATAACAGCTGGCAGTACTGCTTTCATTCTTTTTCTGTCTGCTTCTCAGACTCGCGCAGAATGACAGGTTCAAAGTTTATGAAGCCTAGCAAGAGGTACCCATACTTTTCTCTTGTATTCTGTGAAAGCTTTATATTGTCCTCCCTGCCACCTAAGCCAGAAGTACAAATATGGCTGCAATGAACTGATGATTCTCTTTATGAATTACTGAAGGGTTCTTCCTTCTTATATTTTCTGCTCCCTTTTTGACCAGTTCTCTGAATATTTAAACTTACAACTCCTGTGATATTTTCCTTCTAGAGTACTGGCTGCAGAGTGGTTCACAGAGCATGGGCCCTGGGGTTGTACTGCTAGATTTGAACACTGGCTTCACCATTATTTGGGCATGTTTCGATGTAGCTTTGTCTCTCAGTTTTTCCTTACGCAGCCTATTATCCATTATTATTGTCTGTTATGGATTGGGGATACTATGCTTCAACTCATAGAGTTGTGAGGCTGAAATTAGAAAATCCTTGAAAAGTGTTGGTTATAATGATCAGCATATTCAGTATTAAGTATCTATTAGTAAGAGTTGCACAGGCTTTCCATTTTTCTCCAAGGGAAATGACCACGGAAATTACATGTCCAAGCTTAAAATGAATTTTTTTCTCTGGAGAATATTCATTTATGGTTTGAATGACACCTACCAAAGTCAGATTCTATACTGGTGCCCCCTGCTGCAGCATTCAATTCAGGGTACACAATGGGTGCTTGACTTAAAAACTGTATATATGCTTATAAATACATATAAATGTATATATAAATGTATAAATATAAAAAGATATATACACATATACACACATGTATCTCACTTATGTAGCATTCACTATGGGTCAGGTATTCTAAATACTTAAATATTGAATCATTTAATTTTCACAGTAACTTCCATAAAGTATTACTATTGTCATTGTCATTTTACAGATAAGAAAACAGAGGCACAGAAAGGCTAAGTAGCTTTGGGGTCACAGAGCTAACTACATAACAAAGCTGGGATTTGCACTCAGAAAGTATGGCTCAAGAATTTGTGTTTTGGTCCACTACACTATGCTGCCTTCAATTTATCCATATATATTCCCACTATATATATATTTATTCCACATATATTTCTCCTTACAGTCTTCATTTTCTTCTGAATCTGGAAATCAAACAACCAAATGTAAAAGAAATATTTCTCTTTAAAGTTCTTTTACCTCTCTTCTCTCCCCTCCCCTATTCTTTTGCCATCCTATCACTTCATCTCTCAGGCCATTCCATTATATAAATTCCATTATGGGCTGCTGCTGTCACATGCTGGACACAGTATAATTCAACATGACACATGGTGAGCAGAGATGTGTAGAAATACCTGAAACTATTAGAGCCAAACAGCTTTCTGTTAAAGTTTTTTACTGCCGCATAAATATTCTCCTAGCTGACTGGAGTCTCTGAGTATAAATACTTCATTAGAGACTATATCCATGGTGGTAGCATGGCCCTCTGGGTCTTGCCTAAGAGACCAAGAAAATGCAAGGGTCTGGTGGCATCTGGTTTCTTTGTATTTAAAAGGCCTTCTCTAGTTTCCAAAGTACAGGGGCATTATTAACACAGTCCATTTGGCTTATTACATCCCTAGAATAAATCCCAGCACCTCTGTGGACAAATGTAAAAATCAGTTAGGCAATGTGTACTTATTAAGTACTTACTATGTGTCCAACCTGTGCAGGCACTATAATAGAAATAGGTAAGCATTAAAAACCACAACTCATTATCACTGAATATTCAAGCATTCTCATATGAGCTCTCTAAAGTGTTAACTGGACCTTAACTAGGTAGAGGGTCTTTTTCATCCGCAGATGGCACATTTACCTTCCACAAAGATTTCTGAAAGAAAAAATCATTATTATTTATTTCCATCTAACCAGTTCTTGCCTTTTAGAATACCCAACCACATCTCCAAACTGCAGACGAAAAAGACTTTCCTGGCTGTCTCTTTTATAATATTTTCTGAGGGGGCTAAGCACATCCCCAGCCACTCCAGGTGGCTGATAACACCATACTCTTGATAATGTAGAGATTATTATTTTCTCAGGAGGGATGACTTAGGAGGAAGGATGGGGGTCAGACTATTCAGGCCCAGCAAGACTGTATCATCAGCTTGTCCACAGACTTGCCAGATTCATTCATCCTTGTGCTCTGTCTGCCCCAGGCTATGCCACTCCAGAAACATGGGAACAGAGTGGCAGCATACAAGCTGGACACTGCATGCGGGCAAATGAGGCATACCCTCAGCCCTGCGTCGATATGAGAAGGGCATGCCTCTGCTTTCTCCGATCCACAGATCAGAAAATTAAGGTCTGCGTCTTTTTAATCTAAACAACATCTCAGTGAGATGAAGTGGAAAGGAGGCAGTCAGCCTTATCGCCATTTCACAGGCTGGAGAGTTGAGACCTAGTGAAGGCCACACCTCCAGAGGGCAAGATGCTGTGAAGGCTCTCTCCACTGATGAGTCACATGCTTTCTACTTAACTGGGCTTCCCCAAACTTGGGTAATTAGCAACATCACCCATTGGCAAGGGTTAAACATACGGATTCCAAGGCTCATCTATCCCTCAGAGATTCTGATTAAGTAATTCTGAGTACCAGTAATCCATATTGTCAATAAGCTTCCCACATGATTCTAAAGCTTGGCTATGCGCTACACCTCACGACTTTCCTTCTTTTTCCATAACTGACATGGGATGGGGGAAAAGGTTATATTTGACACTGATTGAAACTATAGTCAGACAGGTATTATTTGCCTTGTTGCATGAGATTCTATTGGGTCTTAAGCAAAGGATATCTCTTGAAAGGACAACTTTTCTGAGGTAAAGTCAAGCCACTTCTAAACAGCTAACACAGGCCCTGCCAATGTGTGATCAACATGAGGCTTTCATCCACCAAATGTATATATATTATGGTCATAGAAATGCCACACTATTTTTCTTGCCATATATGCTCCCTGGGTTATGTTCCAGGAGGTTTTGAAGTTTCTGGGAGGCATCAGTGTGAAAGGTATGCCAAATTCATCTCATGAGGGGTATCCTTTGGCTACGGAATGTCTCAGTCACATGGGGATTTGGTCTATTCTGTTTTCAGGGAGTTCTGTGGAAACAGCACACAGATGTCTGATTTTTGCATGAAGTCACATTGGCAATGGGGTCTTCCTCCCACTCTGGTGTTGGATCAGGTTGGGAGGAAATTGCCAAATTTTATTTCAGTAAATAAACTACGTAAAAGGATAAGAATTATCAGAAATGAAGCTGAATGAACTCCTTTTCTGATATTCCCCAGCTAATTTAATAAATCACTAATCAAACATTAGCCACAGCAAGGAATAGGAATAGTGTGGGTAACTGAAACTTACACATAGTTGCTACTCTTACCATTTTCCTTTAAACTCATGAGAACCCAGTTTTGTGAATAGAAAATCAAATAAACTGATTTAAACTCTTCTCTTTTTCTTCCCCTGTCTACCTTCCTGAGAAGGTTCTCCATTTAAAAACATATTTATTTGAAAGAGGAAGGGGGTGGAATGGAATTTTATTGTCCACTTGGAAATAGGGAAAAATTCAATTATACTTATGCAGTAATCTTTACAGATGATTCCAAGATCCACATGGACATATTGACATATTTGATCATCCCAGGAGCTTTCTGAAAAATTAACATTGCTAGTGCATATAAAACTGCAATAATACTTTTAGGTGAAGAGAAGTTCAAATACGTGGTTAATTCAGTTTTGCTGTGCATATACGTAGACATGTTTATTACATTTTGCAAAAAGTTTAAAGCTAAATGCCTGAGATAGAATGTTAGTTATTTGCCTGTGTATGTCTTATGGAGGGTCCTGTGTGTGTATAGAGCTTGCTCACTATTTCTAATCAGCATAGAGATGTCCCAGAGCTGGATGCCTCCCTTCAGTGGCTAGTTCTATGCTTAGGTTGTGGTGACAATAAAATGGGTTTAGCCTCTGCTCTGTCTCACCACATGAATTAGGGAAAAATTGCAGAGTAATAATAGGGTGAACTCAGCTCTGAGTGTATTTTATTTCATTTTATTTTATTTTTTGCTTCACTGCTAAAGCCACAGTCAAAATGATATTTTTCTCCAGTTTGTCTCACTATTCTTTAAAAATAAATTTTTGTCAGTTTCCTAGTTTTCACTGCTCAGGAAGACTTTTATAATTCATTTTGTAACTAAATCTCAGGGGCTGGCAGTGGTTTGGTTAACAATTAGCTTCCAAAATAGTATTAATCACTGTACCAAATTCCTCTTACTATAAACCTCCGGAAACTGTTTCTTTAAATGTGTGATGTCTTCCTTTCTTACTTTTCACTCTCAGCAGATCCTAGATGCCACATTTTAATAGTCAATAAATGTATCTAAGGAAAGTTGGAGGTTGGAACAAAATTTTATTTAAGAATGCTACTCTGTTGGGTTTAGCAGCATAAAGCATTTGAAAATGTATTGCACTAACATTATTGGAGGTACAAAATGGTAATCAGAAGACTTAATCTCACACATTAGTAGAGACCCTTTGAAGTACTTTTCACTGGCTCTACAGTTTTTAAAAGATAAGGTTTATTTTTATAATATAAATACATGTTTACTCTTTCTCTTCCACCACCAAAGCCAACACAATTTCTTATAAGGTTGGACTGCTCAAGTATTCATGATTCCTTCTCACATCTGTTTCCTTCTCCTTTTACTTCTAAATGCACTTCATCATCTGGCTACCTATTCTCCAGACTTTGACAGACTTCTGCATTTATAGAGTCTTTATCCCCACAATCATGCAAATTTTTCAATCCTAGAGTCTTCCTTTCAACAAAGTCACATAAATGCTTTCTTTGTAACTAGCCTTACCCCACCCCTCTTCTTTCTCTCTCCTAGTTTTGGAGAGCTGGCTCAAATTGGATATAGTACATATACAGAGACTAGTTGTTCCCATGACTCTTTCTCCCCAAACAGTTGTTCAAAGAATTAGCAGGTATTATCTCCTTTCCTTCAAGAATGTTTGTTTGGGTATGTAGTTTGGCATGTAAGTATGCTATGAAAGACACACCTAAAGAAAACTTTGCTACATTCTGATTATTCTATTTTCTGCAGCCTCTCAAAGGTTTTAATAATCTGTGCTCAGCCTTCTTCAATGTAAACTTCCTCTCCCTTGGTGAGTCCATATATCTGAGGCTCAAGTCAGTATCACCAACCCTCCTTCTTTTTTCTATGAGGCTGATTCAACAAATGTTAGTATTGAATACCAACTGTGTTCCAGGCATTGTAATGAAGCTATGGATATAGCAATGAAATAAATATGAAACTCCAGTTCTCATGAAGCTTACATTTTTAGGTGAAAGAGATTAACAGACAAAGAAAGGGGAAGTAATGATGAGTGCAACGGAGAATGTAAAGTGGGGTAAGGTTGATAGGAAGTGACAGTGGTGCTTTCTTTTTATGAGGTCATGAAGGAAACCTTCTCTGATGACACTGGAGCAGAGACCTGAAGAACACAAGGAGGAAAGCAGTCCATGTGACTATGGGTGGTATGACATTCCAGGCAGAAGGAAGAGCAGGTGCCAAAGCCTTAAGGCAGGAGAGGACTGAGGAGGTCCTAAGAAGAGCGGAGAAACTGGTATGTCAGGAAGGAATTGAATAAGGAAAGAAAGGCAGGAGGAGAGTCAGAGAGGAAGCAGGGAGACCGAATCTTAGGGCTGTGAACAATGATGAAGACTTTGGATTTTATAGTGAGTGAGATTGGAACATTTTAAGCAAACAAGGGACATAATGTGACTTGTTTAAAAAGTATCATTGATGTCGTGTGAATTATAGACTATTGAGAATAACACAGAAGCAGGGAGACCCATTAGGAAGACACAGTATTAGTTCAGATGAGAGATGATTATGTCTTGGGCTGGAATGGTAGTTATAATAGCAGTGAGAGAGAGCCAGGTTTAACATATATGTTGAATTTGCTATAGGAGAGTTTGCTATAGGAGAGTCCTATAGCCAACAGAATTTGCTATAGGAGAGTTTTCAAGGAAGTTGCAAATGTTTAACACAGAGAAGTGAGACTGACAACATTTGGGGATGGTTCAGTTTTTTTTTTAATTAACTTTAGTTTTTAGAGAAGTTTTAGGTTCACAGCAAAATTGAGCAGAAAGTTCAGAAAGTTTGCATATACTGCCTGTCTCTACATACAAACAACCTCTCACTATGGACATCTCATAGCAAAGTGGTACAGTAGTTACAATTGATGAACCTATATTAACATATCATTATCACCCAAAGTTCATTGTTTATGCTAGAGTTCATCCTTGGTGTTGTACATTCTGTGACTTTGAACAAAAAAAAATATAATGACATGTATTCATAATTGTCATATTGTTACCTGGTGTAATGCCTATGTAACATAACTAAATTTCTACCCTGCTATAACTGTGTTTGTCTTTAAGAAACAGGAAACCTGCAATAAAAAGTTCCCCTGTAAGCAGACCAACTGAGACTGCTTAGAACCAAGAGAGCTGACTGACAGCTTCAAAAAGACTTCAGGCTTCATTATAATCTCTTTTCCATGCTAAATGACACTACCACCAGTGCCATGACAGTTGACAGTCTCCATGACAATAATTGGAAGAAGTAATAAAAGGACAGAAAGGATGGCAACACTCCGGTTCCAGGAAGTTCCCTGCCCATTTCCAGAGAACACATGAATATTTTTCCCTTGCTTTTTTTTTTTTTTTTTTTTGAGACAGAGTCTTGCTCTGCTGCCCAGGCTGGAGTGCAACGGTGTGATCTCGGCTCACTGCAACCTCTGCCTCCTGGGTTGAAGCAATTCTCCCACCTCAACCTCCTGAGTAGCTGGTACTACAGACATGTGCCACCACACCTGGCTAATTTTTGTATTTTTAGTAGAGACAGGGTTTCACCACATTGGCCAGACTGCTCTCAAACTCCTGACCTCAAGTGATCCACCTGTCTTGGCCTCCCAAAGTGCTGGGATTACAGGCATAAGCCACCGCGCCCGGCCTTCCCTTGCTTTTAATGTCCCACTTATTCATTAGAGAAACTATATTTTAACTTCCTCACCCTTCACTAGTAGAGAAGTTGATTTGTGAGCTAAGCTCCCACTTCTCCATTCCATTGCCATGAAATAAAGCCTGCACTGCTTGACACTTTTGGCTTTGTATATTGGCTTCATGGCACCAAACAGGCAAAGATCCCATGTTTTTGGTGGGGGCAGCTTTGTTGGTAACAATGTCATCCAGAATAATTTCACTACCCAAAATTTTCTCAATGCTCTACTTTTCTCCCCTAAACCTTTGGCAACTACTGATTCTTTTACCGTCTCCATAGTTTTGCCTTTTCCAGAATGTCATATAGTTGAAATAATGAGTGTGTAGCCTTTTCAGATTGACTTCTTTCATTTACTAGTATGCGTTTAAATGTCATCTATGTGTTTTCATGGCTTGATAACTTATTTCTTTCTACCATCCCATTGTTTGGATATACCATAGTTTATCCATTCACTGAAGGACATCTTCACTACTTCCAAGTTTTGGCAATTTGAAATAAAGCTGTCATAAATATCTGAGTGCAGGTTTTTATGTGGATATAAGTTTTCAACTCACTTGGGTAAATATCAAAGAGATAAATTTCAATTGCTGGATCATATGGTAAGAGTCTGTTTAATTTTGTAAGACACTGCCAAACTGTCTTCCAAAGTGGCTGTACCATTTTTGCCTTCCTACCAGCAAGAGTAGAGAATTACTGTTTCTCAGCATCATTTTCAGCATGCGGTGTTATCAGTGTTTTGCATTTTACCCATTTGAATTAATGGGCATGTAGCGATATCTTGTCGTTAATTTGCAATTCCATAATGACATATGATGTCGAATATCTTTTAATATGCTTGTTTGCCATATCTTCTTTGGTGAGGTGTCTGTTCATGTCTTTAGCCATTTTCTCAGTTAGGTTATTCATTTAAGACCTAACACTTAAGACTGTATTTTGGATAATAGTCCTTTATCAGACTTGTCTTATGAAAATATTTTTTCCCCATCTGTGGCTTGTCTTCATATTCTCTTGACATTTCTTTTTGTAGAGCAGAAGTTGTTCATTTTAATGAAGTACAGCTTTAAAATTATTTCTTTCATGGATCACGCCTTTGGTGATATATCTAAAATGTCATTCCAATACCCAAAGTAATCAAGGTTTTTATCCTGTTATCTCTTAGAAGTTTGGGTTTTTAGAAGTTAATTTTGAGATACCCATGAGATGTTCAATTTGAAGTTCAATGTATGAATCTTGAGTACAGTAGAAGTCAAGCATGGACACACAAATTTATGGATACTCAATATGAAATTGATCATTAAAGCCATGCAACCGAATTGATCATCTAGACATAGATAAAGAAAGGGTCAAAGGAATGAGTTCTTTGGCCCCCAAATATTTTGTTTAGAGGTTGGGAAGATAAGGAAAAACTAGTTAAGGGAACAGAGAATAATAATCAATTAAGTAAAAATAGAAGCAAGAGAAAATATTGTCCCAGAAGCCAAGTGAAGAAAGTGTCTCAAGATGCAGGGATGATTAAGTGTATCAAATCATGCTGATGAATTAAATTAGATAAGGGCTGAGAAATGACCATTGGATTTAGCAACATAAAAGCCATTGATGTCATTGGCAAGAATTATTTCAGTAGAGCAGTGGGAAAGTAAATTCTAATGGAGTATGTTGAGAGAGAACAGAAGGAGAGAATGTCTAAACAAAATTGTCAAGGATTCTTGCTGTAAAGAAGAGACTAATGACATGGTTGTGAAGTACAGGGAGATTGTTTTAAAGATAAAAGATATTAAAAAATACTGTCTGTTGAAGGGGATAATCTAATACAGAGAGAAAAACTGATAACACAGGAGAGTTAGGAGACATTGTTAGAGCAATGTAGGTGAGAAGGGACCAGATCTAGTGTACTGTAAGGGGATTGATGCTAGAAAACAGCATACAATAAATACCATGATGATAATCCATTTAATAGGAGGGAAGGCATAGATAATGGGTGCTGATATAACTGGGTCAATAGATTTGTTGTTGAGAATATATGAAAGGGGGTATTTCCTGTTGATTTTCCAAAGACACCTAACATATAATATCATGAACACAACTTATCATTCTGGTCCCATCCCGAGTAGCCAATGATATTTCTACTAAAAACACTACTGTTTTACCAATCCCCAAAACAGTAAAATTTTTTTTTTTTGCTGTTTCTTATTTATTATTGTTCTGTCACCTCATAATTTCCCATACCTGTTCCCACCTTAACATTTGTGGAGCTACAATTCCATGTCAGTGAGGTCATGTGACTTAAGTATGTATCTATTTTAAAACTTTATAATTCCTCTTTGAGTTATAAGATCTACTATTAAAGATTTTTATTCTTCATCATTGTTAAGTTTCTTGGCATTAACTAACATATGTCCTCCTGAACTATAATTTTTTTCTTGCTTTTTGAGGAAAGTTTATGAGGATTACCATTATTCTACCATTATTTCTAGTGTTTCTCTTTTCAAAACACTTTATTTTTTTTTTGAGGCGGAGTCTCGCTCTGCCACCCAGGCTGGAGTGCAGTGGCCGGATCTCAGCTCACTGCAAGCTCCGCCTCCTGGGTTCACGCCATTCTCCTGCCTCAGCCTCCCAAGTAGCTGGGACTACAGGCGCCCACCACCTCGCCCTGCTAGTTTTTTGTAGTTTTTAGTAGAGACGGGGTTTCACTGTGTTAGCCAGGATGGTCTCGATCTCCTGACCTCGTGATCCACCCGTCTTGGCCTCCCAATCAAAACACTTTAAATAGTCTTTTTGTTTTATTACTATCAATTATTTTTTGTTAAGGAGTCCTTACCTTTCACTTTTCTCTCTACCTTCTGTACTTTGTTTGCATACACTTTTCTCAGTTCCTCTTTTCTGTTTATGCTTTCTTTTATTTCCTTATACTTTCCTATCTGTTTTATTTCATTAAACACTCTGTAGCTGAGAATATTTGTTTTGTTTGGTATAACCTTCATCTTATCTCCTACCAATGAATATTTTTTATATCATATTTTAACATATGACTGCCTCTCTGATATCTTGAGAGTTAAGCTTTGATTATTCTTTTTATCATAGTTTTCATTTTTTCTTGTTCTAACAGGACTTGGTTTATTCATCTTTTATTTATTTAATATTTCAGGGATTTTGAGACATTAATACCAGTTATCACCATAGCATGATTAGCAAAGATGCTATCTTTCATTTTGTGTTATACAAATTTTGTATTACACAAATTTTCTTATACATAAATCATATCACTTATAACTGGCCCACTTCTCTCTTTTTGTCATTTAATTTTTTCAGACTTAGTGTAATGCACACAAAACAGTCATAGCAGATTTACTTATTATTTCAGTGTGGTTGCCTACATTGAACTCATATCTGGGGTAACAAAGCTCTTTATAATGGTGGCATTTAGAGTAAAAAATAAATAACTATAGTGAAAAGGCATTTGAGTAATTTGTGCTCAGTTCTGAAGATTATTTTTCCTACTGTAAGTCATGAGAGTCAGTCATGTTCTTCTAAACCAGTACAATATAGAAGACATTAACAAAGGAAATTAACAAGCCCAACAAAGTAGTCATGCCTTCTATACTTTATGTATATAACATTAACTTTCAAAATAACCAATAGAATTTGATAAACAGAAACAGAAGAGTAGAAACACAAGAGATAAACTTAAGTGGCTACAACCAGAAAAACTGTATAATTGAAAAATTATAGAGCTTATTACTATAAGCATATCAGCATTGATATCTGGAATTAATGAGTCTTGTATGAAATAGGAAGGACCAAGACGGAAGTCATATTTTAACAACAGTTGACAATTCTGGCCAAACATTTCTTGTAGATATTTTCTGGCTGAGGGGTATGTATTTACAGTTGTATATTACTCACAAGTACTGTTGAGTAGAGTTACATTTAATTATATCATGTAGTATGTAATGCTTTTTATAGTATATGTTCAGTTTTCCTTAATAGTTTTTTCCTTAAAAAATGGCTTTAAGATTAGCAGCAGAACAGGAACTGATTGAACATTTACTATTATTTCCCTTATGGGGTAGTTTGGGTAGGCCAGATTTTACTTTATGTTCATAAGTATGTTTCATCCATATTTTGTCATAGATCAATAAGATTACTTTTCTTATTGTTTTCTTATTCTTCTTATTCTTTTTTTTTTTTTTTTTTGAGACAGAGTTTCACTCTTTTTGCCCAGGCTGGAGTGCAATGGCATGATCTCGGCTCACTGCAACCTCCGCCTCCCGGGTTCAAGGGATTCTTCTGCCTCAGCCTCCTGAGTAGCTGGGATTACAGGCATGTACCACCACACCCAGCTAATTTTGTATTTTTAGTAGAGATGGGGTTTTTCCATATTGGTCAGGCTGGTCTTGAACTTCTGACTTCAGGTGATCCACCTGCCTCTGCCTCCCAAAGTGCTGGGATTACAGGTGTGAGCTACCACGCCCAGCTGTTTTCTTATTCTTCTTATCCTGAACCTTACAATACTAACATTTAGTTAAGATGGACTTTCAACATCATCCTTGTCTGCAGTACTTATGCCATATAGATTTGTATGCAATATGTCACTTTTGATCTATAATCTTATGTTTAATCTCAAATTAAATTGATTTTTTCATCTCACAGTGCTGTATCCTGTCTTTTAGGCTTCTCCAGTTTATGCTATTTTATTTATTTATTTATTTATTTATTTATTTACTTATTTATTTATTTATTTATTTATTTATTTATTTATTTATGAGATAGAGTCTTGCTCTGTCACCCAGGCTGGAGTGCAGTGGTGTGATCTTGGTTCACTGCAACCTCCACCTCTCGGGTTCAAGTAGTTCTCCTGCCTCACCCTCCCGAGTAGGTGGGATTACAGGCTCATGCCACCATACTCAGCTAATTTTTGTAATTTTTTTTTTTTTAGTAGAGACAGGGTTTCACCATGTTGGCCCCGCTGGTCTCGAACTCCTGACCTTGCGATCTGCCCGCATCGGCCTCCCAAATTGCTGGGATTACAGGTGTGAGCTACCGTGCCCAGCCTGCTACTTTCATTATGTCTACGCTTTACCTAGTGCTATTCTCATGATTTTGAAAATGTATTTATTTTATCTTGAGGCCTTCTTTCTTCTTCTCAGACTCTCATCATTCTACCTAAAGCAAAACAAAAACCTTAAAAAAGCCACCTTTCTTATCTGTTTCGCCTTCTAAAACGTTGGTTCCATATATAGAGAACCTGTTTTAATTTGTCTTTGCTTTCATTTTTGTCTATTAATTTCTCTGAATGCTTTATATCTTTCCTGTCAAGAACTAAACCACTTCTTTTGAAGGGTTTGTTCTCTCCTTTCTTTCTTCTGCAAGAACCACCCTTTCCTTGATGTCTGCTCACTGCTCTTGTCATCTGTCTCAAGCATTTCTGTGTTCCTCACAATACGGGGTTTCTAAGTTCTTGAAACCTACTTTGGCTAAATTCTAAACCGAGGAGAATTTTAAACAGCTTTTCCTCTGCATACTGGATACCAGCCAAGATTTGCTAGCTGCCTTTTGCCATTACACTGCGTTGCATAGGTGGCATCACAAAAAGTGTGCTGAGTTTTCTCATTAACCAAATCGCTGTGGGCATTTTGGTCTCTGTATTTAAAACTTTCGTCTGGCTGCATAGCGCTTGCAGAAAGGCCACTGCTCTAGTACACCGACTTCCATAACAGGTGCCACAGAGACCTAGAGGTTCATGAAACTGCGTCAAGGGCCACTGCAGGATGTAGGAAAGGCTGAGGGCAGAGTCCAGGACCTCTGCCTCTAGCTCTAATGTGAATTCCTCCTACATGTTGGGATTCTATATAAGTTTTCTATTTGAAAAAAAGTTTTATGGATAAAAATATAAGCTTGAAAACAGTTGGTACAGTGAAGAAGAATTGGCCAGGAAGCCAGAAGGTTCTTTACCTACGCCCTGGGCAATCTGGAATACTCTCATCTGTAAAGTGGAGATGTTATAACTCATTTAACTCACTTGGAGTGGAAAGGATCACACGAAATAGTGTAAGAATGCATGACTGTCAGAAAATATTAAATATGTTAAAGAAATCTCTGTATATCAAGATTTATGCATCTCAAAAAATATTATTTCATAAAATAGGCAAGTTGTAGAATGGTGAATACAGTGTGACAACATTTGTATTAATTTAAAACAAATACAGAATAATACCTGTTATTGCTGGAGGATTAGCAGCGGGCATTAGGATACAATGGACTTGAGGATGATATGTAATGCTTTTTTTTTTTTTTTTAAAGAGGCAATTAAGTCAAATGTTAATAATAATTGTACTGGTTATGTTATCATGTACTTTTTATGCGTTTTAAAGATACCCCTCTTCTCCCAAACCTGTAAATACTATTTAACTGTGTTCATGGCATTTTATTAAGTGATTTCTTCATCGACATTTATATCTTCTCTTCATTAGTCCCTAAAACTGTGTCTGTGCTTAAATGAAAAGTTCAAGGGGAAGAGAAATTGATCGTTGCTTTTCTGGCATGGTTTATATATTGGAATATATTTAGTTTATACCTTCTCGTCTACTCATTATTTTATTCCTATAAAAAGTGAAGGAAAGCTAGAACTCTGGGTGGTATCATCATTTATTTTTTCAACTATCCCATCTCTTTTCTCTGCTCAGAAACAAATCTCCAAAATAAGTTATTCTTTCACTGCCAATTTGGAAAACACATCAAACTTCCTCCTTCCCAGGCTTGAATGCCTGCAGATCAATCTTTTGAATCAATGTCAGTTCAATTACTAATCAGGGATTCCTCTGCTGTCTACCAGGATGCTGAGCATTGATCTTTTCTCAAAGGGTCCTGATGCTTCCCTCCCTCCATGGAAATGGCAAGTATCCAAGATTACTTGTTTTTCCTCCTCTTTCTTCTGCAATTCCTAACCTGGAAGGACACAATAATATCTAAAAGCCAGCTGCAGAGGTGCACACCTGTAGTCCTAGCTACTTGAAAGGTTGAGGCAGGAGGATCATTGAGCTTGGAGTTGAAGTGCAGCCTGGGCATCATCCTCATCTTGAAAGGAAAACAGGAAGGTGGGAGAAAGGAAGAAAGGAGGGAAGGAGGGAAGGAAGGGAGGGAGATAAGGAAGGAAGGAAGGAAGGAAGGAAGGAAGGAAGGAAGGAAGGAAGGAAGGAAGGAAGTTACTATTTCCTTTGCTCTTTAAATCTCCCCAGTATTTTCTTTCTTTTCTCTCTTCTCTGGCACTGCTCTGACTCATTCCTTTAATGCTCTTCTGTGGACGTTCATTTTGTAGCTCAGAGTTGACATTATTTAGCAGATGGGAAGAAGAAGTTGGGAGTTGGGGGATGCAGATATGGACTGCACATATTTTGAAATTAGCACAATGTCACTCTTGTCTTTCCTCTTCCCAGTATGGTATGGTATTTCTTGAGTTCACAACTTTTGTCACCTTGCCTGCTAGAGATGATGCAACATTTCCGTGGTGACTTGTCACAGATGAAAGCTTGTGTGCCTTTTAACAAAGGTAGAAGTGTGGCAGGCACAGGTGATAATCCTCATTTATAGGTTATGAAGTGGAAATGAAGAGACCTTGATACTAGCCTCTGATACAGCTGTGATTATGGCTTGGGCCTCTGGTTGCCTAGCTTCAGCCTCCTTCCTCTTCACTTTTTGTCCTAGGTAAGAAATCTTTGCAGTCTTTGTTGGATACTTCTTCACTCAATTCTAAATGCTAGGATGTCTTTCCCAGTTGTACTCACTTTCTTGGTAATCTCATTCAGCTTCATTTAAAATACCAACTATATGCTATTGACTTCTAAATAGATATCTTTTGATCTGACCTCTCCCTTGAACTCTAGTTTCATTTATCTTACTTATTTGACATCCATCAGGATATTTAATAGGCATCTCAAACCTAGCTTGTCTAAACTTGGTTCCCCTCCATCCTCAAACCAACTACTTCCTGAGCTTTCTCAATGTGACAATATTATTCACACAGCTGGCTTTTGTTAAAAAACAACTTGGAGTCAATGTTGATTCTTATTTTTCTTTCGTACTGTTATTCAAATCATCAGCTAATCATGTGTGCCCCACTTTCAAAATATATCCCAAATCTGACCATATCTCACCACTGCCATCCTATTAAAGTTACTCATGTATCATCTATTCCAGGAAGACTCCTAACTGGTTTCGTTGAAACCAGTCTTACTTGCTATAATCTATTTTCCATGCAGCTGTCAGTGGGGTCCTTGTAAAACATAACTCAGATCATGACATCCCTTTGCTCAAAATTTTCTGATGTCTTCTCAGCATATTTTTAGGTATTCCAAACTCCTTACGATGGCATCTGATGACCTACATGATGGGCCACTGGCCAATTCTCTAATTATATCTCCTCATTTCTCTCCCTCACTCACTCTGCTCCAGGCACACTGACCTGCTTTTCCTTGAGTTGCCAAACACACTTGGCTTCAGTCTTTCCTATTGCTGATCCTTTGCTGGAAATATCCCAGGATAATTGCCCTACTCCCATCTTCACTTCTTTCAGGTGTATGCAGATATCACCTCCTCAAGGACACTCAGCCACACTAACTAGAAACCATAGCCCTATCCCTCACTATCTCCTTTCCTACTTTCTCTTCACAGCAGTTACCACATGCTGACTTTATGCATCTCTTTATATATGTATCTTTTTCTATTTATCTTTCTAGAATGTAAGCTCTGTGAGGGAGATACTTTAACACTCTTCTTTACTGCTGTGTCCCCACTGTCTAGAACTGCTTCTAAGTTATAAGAACAGATTAAAATGGACTCACTAAATATTTGTTGACTCGATGACTACTGGAGGATACTTCAGGCTAGACTACTGAGATGGGGCCAGGTCAGAAGAAATCCTCTGACAAGGAGCCATCACACACTGAGCCTTACTGTGGTTGAATGCATGCTATCTATCTACATTATATAAACACACTTGTTTTGGGGACAGGCCCCGTTTCTACAGTCTGACTTATCTTAGCTTTTAATATTATTTTGTTTCTATAAATATACTCATATTTCTCAGATTACATATTTATTGGGTGCATACCAGAAACCAGTCTCTATATTATTATTTTTTTATTTTAGTAGGTTTCTGGGGAGCAAGTAGTTTTGGGTTACATGGATAAGTTCACTAATGGTGATTTCTGAGATTTTGGTGAACCCATCACCCAAGCAGTGCACACTGTACCTAATGTGTACTCTTTTATTCCTCACCCCGCTCCCACCTTTTCCCCTAAGTTCCTAAAGTCCATTGTATCATTTGTATCAGGCTCTGTACTTTTCTATTCATTACGTATTTTAATCCTCACACGAACTTAAGGGCACTATTGAGCTTAAGTACTTTGCCCAAAACTGGTCAGTGGTGAAGTGAGAATTTTAATCCTGGAAGCCTGACAAGAAGGCCAAACTCTTAACCACCATCGCTCTGCTTTGTGTTCTCACACTGCTCCTGGTGTCTCCGTTTTGGGGTGAGTAACTATGAATATCATAGCAAAGCATCAGTGCAGCAATGCTCCCAGAGGATTCACACACCGTTACATGTTTACTGAGGTGTGTGATGGAATGGCATTTTTCTTTTTAAGATTCAACAACCCATTAATTCTGCAACCTTAGGACAACCTGTCCCATGTGCTGCCCAACAAATATTCTTTCTCCCTATGATCATTGGACAATAAAGAGACCATGTTCTGGTCATTTCTCCCCACCTTGTCCTGCCCTCCTCCTCCTAAGAACTGATTGTTTCCTACATTCTGCAGGCTGCTCAGTCAACCCGGTCACTGTGATATCCTCAGTGCTAAGGACACTGGAAGCGGGAGTCAGGTTTGCACAGTTAGATTGATAAGCAGATGCTAAGCTGATGTGACACAGCTGCTACTGCTGAGCCAGGAAAAGCAGGTCAAGGTTATTAGGAGAAAGTGTAGCACTTGTCCATAGCTGGAAGCAAAAATATTCCCATATACTATTCCCTTTCCCAGTCTCTCTCTTCAGATCCCTTCTTGTTCTCTCTTTGTATTTCTTTCTGTCTTCTCTTTTTTTAGAGTATTGTGGCCAAAGAGACACATATTGAAATAGGTGGACCTCTCTAAACAAAGGACATCCATAAAACAATAACTTTATTTTTCTAATATTATGTGTATTATTTGCTCTTCCAAGTAGTACCATGCTTTAAAAGTAAGTCAAAGATTAACAGTGACCATTTGCCATTTATTATATGATTCTATTTCTTTATTTCTAAAACATGGTTTCACATCTGAAATATACAGAACATTTTGTACTAATGCATCAGAAATGCATGGCACATTAGCATACATGCAATGCAGCCAGGCAGTCTAGTTTGTGGTTTCCATTTTTCGTTGAATTGAATTTATTGGTGGCTAAATTTGATTTTTCATCCAGAAGAACCTGTTTCCCCTAAGGTCTTTTTAGTTGTTTCTATGTAATTTTGAACTGAATATGATTTAATTAGGTGAAAATGACCACATGAAATAAACCAACCCTAAAACCAAAGGCATTTTAAAATGCTCATCTTTAGATTGACTGCATCAGTAACTACCAGTAGAACTTGAAGTCATATCAGGAAGACCACCAGATAGTACATCTTGCCCTGCCCCTGTTTGGGAATTCTCTGACTGTTATAAGTAGTGTGGCACCACCAAGAAAAGTTCACTTCCCTTCTAGACCGCCCCCCGCTAACCTATTATGCCAATCCCCAACCTGGGACCAGGCCTTATCCTCTGCCTGGAAATCTTTGGGCTCACCAAAAATTTGGAGACCTCTGCTTCAATTATATGTTATACCTAATTTTACAATCCCTTCAGAATATGTCATGTGGAACATACGAAGAGCACTGAGATGGAAGTCTGGGTTTGTATTTGAGCACTGGCACTTATTAGCTGTGTAAGTACAGGAAATTGCACATCTCTCTGAGCTTCAATTCCTTGTTTGTCTGAATAAGAAGGGAGTGATGAAAGAAACAAAATCTATGAAGTACCTAGGATAATATAGTAATACCTGCAATAAACAATAGCAATTCTTATAATATTGTTATTGTTTCCCTGAACTAGCTTTTGTGCTCCTGGTAATAAAGCACCTCAAGGCAGAGAATGATAAGTGAATAAATTAAAATGACTTTTCACCAAATTTTGCTTGTAAAATGTCTGAAATTTAAGCAAACAGACAGCAAACTTACATATAGTCAGGACAAGTAACTAGGTCATGGAGAAGAAATGGCAGATCTTACAAATGTAAAAAGTAGACCCAGGATTTAACAGTATGTTTCTAGGTCATATCCATAAGTGGGAATAAAAGTAATGCCTGCTGCATTGTGTTGTTATGAGAATAGAATGGTTTAATCCATATAAAGCACTTAAAAGATGTAGGGAGCAAAACCCCCAAATTAGATATTGCCATCATTGAATAAAAGACTTGACTTTTAGTCTCAGTGCCATGCCAGAGATTATGGGGAAGTCTCCTTCGTTTGAAATAGTGCAAGTCTGATTGTGGTATTTCTTGAGATTTTGAGGATGTCTAAATAGTATCCCATTAGCTCCTTGAGGCATTCATCTCTATATCTTACCTCTTGGTACAATATTTGGCACAGACTCAGTATTTAGTGAATGCTTATTGAATGAGTGGATGAGCGAGTAGAAAAGCTACCTGTCTTGTCTAATTCTAAAGGTTACTTGGTTAAGACCATAACATTTTGATGCAAATTGCAATTTCTTTATTTTTCTTCTCACTTTGCTCACCCACCCTATCCCATCAGGCACACAATTGTGCAACCTCCCTACCTCTTCTCACTCTAGAAAGCATTTACCTGGAAGCAGTCTGGAGCCACAAACTATAGAGCCCATAGGATCCACACAGGGAGTACGAGTGAGTGGAGTGGTCCAGGGGATGATAGATGAGTCCTCCCAGAAAGTAAGATTAGGAGAGCAGCGGCCTCACCTGTGTTTCAATTGTGTCTTTACTCAGCAAGTAGAACAGTGCCATCTACATAGTCCATCATAAATAAATACTGGTTGAATGAATAAATAAATACTCAAAATGAACTGACTGTTGAATGGAAAGGATGAGGACTAAATGCTGTTTGTACATTTATGTGAATTCGTACTTTTTGTGAATTGTGTTGGTTTCAAAAGTTGACAACAAATTAAAAATGTAAAGACACTGGACAGGTCAAACAAAAACATATCTAAGGGGAAAATTCCACTCCTAAGCTCCAGTTTGAAACCTCTGCTCTTCATAATAGCTTATGTAATATTTTTCCACTGGCCCTGTAGGATCACTTTTGTTATTACACTTCTTTTTATATGTGCTGGATAGTATAAATAGTATTGTGCCCATTTTATGGATGAAATCACTGAAGCTCTGAGAATTTAATTGACTTGTTTAAGGTCACAACACTGGTATGTAATGAAACTGGGACTAGGATTTGTTTTCTGACCTCAAATCCTGTGTACATTCCAGGGCACCATTCTGATTATTTTACCGCACGTCCTTTGGGAGTAGAAGGTAAATCACAAACCATTTACTTGCTGTTACTTCACCCACTTGAATTTCTATTCTTATGACTGTCCAGCACTTTCTCACTGCCTCTTCTCCCCATCCTCCAACCAATCTGGTTCAAACAAGTAGTGGGCAATGCAGCATTAGAATTGGAATTAAAATAAAGTTGTTTCCAATTGATGTTATTAATTCACAAAAAGGCTGATTTCTCTTTGGCTATCCACTTGTATGTACAGACATCATTTTGAATCATGGAGAATTAGTAGTTCCTTCCATTTGGATCTAGATTTGATCACTGCAAAAAGAACATAATCTTTTTAACAAGATAAAAGTTGTTTGTATTTTCCCCTCTTTCATGTACATCTGAACATAAATAGTCCAGGGATGCTATAGGGGCTCCAAAGTGTTGGAAAGGTAGACTTTAAAAATCTATTATGTGGTTGTTATTCTTGTCTGCTTTACCAAGCACACTCACTAATATGTTCATATTACATTCAGATGGGCAGAGGAAAGAGAAGGGTATTGTGTTCCCATTCCTCTTTTGGGCATGAAGTGAAGGTTGCACGTATTGCTTCTGCTCACAGATTACTGGACAGGATTTATTATTTAGCCACTGAGCTGCAAGGGAGTGAGAAATGTAAATTTTATCTGGATGGTCATGGGTTCAATGCCATATAAAAACATGACAACAAATATAGGGGAGCAATTTGTGGTATCTGCCACAACAGCTAAGCATGAATGTGTTCTTTAGTGTTTAAGCCGTGTTTTCTAACTGGATTGAGCATTCTTGTTACA
Source organism: Piliocolobus tephrosceles (assembly GCF_002776525.5). NCBI lineage: Eukaryota > Metazoa > Chordata > Mammalia > Primates > Cercopithecidae > Piliocolobus > Piliocolobus tephrosceles. Next base: position 118,045,279 of record NC_045438.1, on the reverse strand, counting down.
GATACTTAGTCTTTCTTCTTTTCACTTTTCATCTGCAACATTTAGTATGAATAGTAGATGTTTGGTGGATGAATATTTTAACACATTAAATTAAGGTGTTAACTGGATAAGTCTTAAGACTCTTCTCTGAATTAATTGCAAATCATTAGGTAACTTTTGAAACTTGAAATTTCCAGGGAGTTAAAATAGTCAAGTATATTAGGACTTGGAGTTGATAATTGTGGACAGGGGCCATTGAACAGGAACATCACATTACTCTTTGGAGATAACCCCATCCCTCCTATTCTTAAGTATGTGGTCGACACAACCATTTCACATATCCACTCATCTTCTGATACTTGGGAGGTTTCATTCATGAGAACACTGAAAACATTACAGGTTCATTATTTCTGTTTTTGTGGCTGTTGTAACAAATTACCTCAAACTTTGGGGCTTAGAACAGCAGAAATGTATTCACTCACAGTCTTGGAAGCCAGAAGTCTGAAGTTAGTATCACTGGGCCCAAATCAAGGTGTCTGCAGGGTTGCAATCCCTCGTAACGCTCCAGGGCAGAATCTGTTCCTTGCCTTTTTCAGGTTTTGGTGGCTGCTGACATTCCTTGACTTGTGGTTGCATCACTCCAGTCTCTGTTTCTGTCATTACGTTGCCACCTTCTTTTCTGTGTCAGATTTCCCTTTGTATCCTTCTCGTAAGGCCTTTTATGGTTGCATGTAGGACCCCCTGAATAATCCAGGATAATCTCCCCATCTCAAGACATAACTTTATCACATCTGCAAAGTCCTTTATTCGCCATGTAAGGTGACATTCACAGATTCCAGGAATTAGAGCATAGATATCTTCTGGGCAAATTATTATTCTGCTCACCATAGTAACACTATTGTTGTTGAAAACAGTAGCTATTTATTGAAGCTATACTGTGTGCTGAACATTGTGCTAGGTACTTCAGAGAATTTATTAACTTAATTTTTGCCTTACATTAATTTTATTTTACTTTTCAGGAAACTAAGATTCAGAGGTGCCGAGTAACCTGCTTTTGATCACCCAGACTGCTCTAGCTGCTTTTACCCACATTGCTTTCCTAACCCAGTATTCAAGTAAATGCACAATCAATATATGCACAGTCAGCCTAGGACAGCATGACAGAATGTCCCCCTTCCCTGCTTTCATTACCAGGTCAACTTAAGTAGCACTACCTGCCTCTCCCTTTTGACCTTTTTGAGGCCCTTTCTGACTCCTTTTTCCGGTCAAGGGTGCCTTATTAATGTTCATTTTAACCTCATTTTACCTGTGTGTGAAGCTGAATGTCTGGGAGAGGTGCCACATGCCCATGTAACTCAAACTTTTCATAATTTACCCAAGGGACAATTGGGAGAGTATCAAGTTCCCTTTGCATAATTGAATCCAGAACTCTTCTAGACTCTTGGAGTTACAAAGTTGGATTATAAATGTCATGAGAACAAACTCTCTGGCAAGATATCTAATGCTACTACTTCCAGTCTCAACTAGACATAGCAGGAGACTAGCTTTTCCCAGGGTATTTTAGTGCTTTGGGTTCTGGTCCCAACTGGAATCAAGTTGTGAAACAACTTCCAAGTAAACATTCAGAATGTTAGTGAAAATGCTTGGTTCAATATTAAGTGTATCAATAGGTGAAGCTGGGAGAGTGGGGTGATGAGAATGAGTGGAAGGAGTATAGGCATGTTTTTTTCCTCCAAATTATTAATGATTAAGATACCTATTGGAATCCTAGATGGATCTACTGGATATTTTACATGCCATTTCCCAAATAGTTCTGTGCAGAGGTAGGGCCAGCTCAGCTGTATTGTTGCTATACTAATGTGGTAGCTCAGTCATTTGGAGTTAATTGTTAATCAGGCCAGACATTACTGCAATACTATTCTGAGAGGTAGAGACAAAAAATTCAATATCTTGTTATCCTTGTCACGAAAATGCTCTAAAAATTATTTGATAATAAATAGTCAAAGGAATGACACAGACAGAGCTATTATAAGAACCAAAAATGCCTCTGTTTTTGGTCTCTATTTTCGAATCATTTTTATCTATGAACTAAAATCAGCTGGAAAGGATCTGACATATACTGGAAATTGCAAAGACTGGCTTCCAGCAGCACCCTCTCTGTGACACTCATTTTGCTATTAAGAGAAGCCACTTAACAAACCAATTGTCAACAGGGGGAGATGAAAACACAGTTGTTAATCAGGCTTTACAAGGTCACACATCTAATTCAAATTGTAAAAGGACCCCATTAGTGCCTTCTTTCTCTTGTTCTAGAATGTAGCTTTTCTTCAAATTGAGGGCTTACCACTTTGGATCCCCCTACAAGATAGCAGTAAGTTAATAAAGGCTTGAAGTACTATTTTCCTCACTGAGGGCCCCCTTTGGAGCCTATTAACACCCTTTTTTTTATGGTGAGCAGAGCAAGTAGCCACCTCCTGACATGTGTTGGCACTTTCTAAAAGGTCATTAATGCTCCATATTTCAGAGCATAACAAACCCAGGAAGGCTTACAAGGAGCCCAGCAGGGGTAAATAAAAACAGTGAGTAATTTACAGAACTTCTTGTTTCACCTAGGTGGTGCATGGTAAATGAGAGAGCGAATTAGGCCATTTCCCTCTTTTGACTTTTGCAAGGATTTGCAGGGTCCTAGAAATTTCCAGGCAAAATCTAGAAAGCAAGCTTTTGGAGAAAAAGCCTTGACCAAAGATTTGTGTTATAGAAAAGCATCATCACAGCATCAAAGTGGTCTTATTCCTCGCCTATTCTTATTCTTTAGAATGAATATTATTTATAGGTAGGCCTTTCTGGCCTTCTGATGAAGCTCTGCTGTGATTCTTCAATAATACATCATATTGAAAGTGGCAACTGATGAACAATTCTGGAGCTTCACTTTTTTTCATGTTTTCAAATTTCAAGGACTTTTTAAAAGTAGATAAACTCATTATATACTTTCCAGGGGAGCTACTGATGTTGCTAAAACTTACATTGAACACTAGATTGATGGTGGTTTATTTTCATAAATTACCTGTTAGGGTCTATGATAGAAATGAATGTTAAAAAGTTAAAAAAAAAAAACTTTAAAGCATTATCACAAATAAAAAGTATCTAAATTTCACTTATATATAAGTCTTTGCAGAGCTGACAAGCCAATGACCTTTCTGTATATTTAAAGGTAAATATCACACCAACGAATGTGTATGCAACAATCCCTTCTTGCTGACATTGTAGTTTCCTCAGAGGCTAGAAGGACCATTCCCACTGGCCATTGCCTCTGGTGCGGTGTTCCTGTTCCTCCTGTGTTCATAAGCATATCCTTTTGCACCATTCCAGCATTTGATAGGATTCTACTGAAAAGTACCTTCTTACCATAAATACCTCCTGACCGTGATAAAGATGCCCGTGACCCACCCATCTTCTATTTTTCTGAGCCTGTTAGAGAACCAGAGAGGTGCGAAGTAACTTGAATTATGCATGAAGGAAAGACCTGGTAATAGCTGCCAGACATTTCTTCAGGTAAGTTAGGCTGGCTAGTTAGGGACAGGGATTTTTTTATTCTATCTCAAATTCAGATTTAAGGTGACAGTATATATCCCAACAACTATATTGAGCACCTGAGCACCTACTATGTGACAGATACTATTTTAGGTTCTAGGGAAACAATAGTAAATAAAGCAGAGTAAACCTCCTGTCCTCATCATGTTCGCATTTGTGTGTGTGTGTGTGTGTGTATGTGTGTGTGTGAGAGAGAGCGAGACAGAGAGAGCGATAGACAGACAGACAAACAATAAACAAGATATACAAATTACTTAAATACTATATTGTTTAAGTTTCCAAATGCCATAGAAACAATAAAGCAAGAAAGCAAGGAATGGGAGAATATATGATGAGGAGTTGTGATTTTGAATTGAGGATTCAGGAAAACCTCTCTGAGTAATTACTATTTGATCACAGACTTGTGAAATGTACTTTTTCCACTTAATTGGTAATTGATGGATAAAATGAGTATACCCATCAAATAGTTATATTAGAAGAATTAAACAGGTTTCATTTACATTTCAAGATAAATATGTTAAGTGCCTTAAGAAATCGATGAGGGAAACAGCAGAGTGGGTAGAGGAGAAAGATAAGCAAAAGCTGGTGGGAGGAAAGAGAGAAGACAGAGATATCCTCTCATTAAAATGATTAGAAACTTGCCCAGGCACGGTGGCTCATGCCTGTAATCCCAAAACTTTGGGAGGCTGAGGCAGGCAGATCACTTGAGGTCAGGAATTCAAGACCAGCCTAGCCAACATGGTGAAACCCCGTCTTTACCAAAAATATAAAAAATTAGTCAGGTGTGGTGGCAGGCACCTGTAGTCCCAGCTACTCGGGAGGCTGAGGCAGGAGAGTCACGTGAACCCAGGAGGCAGAGGTTGCAGTGAGCCGAGATCCCACCACTGCACTTCCAGCCTGGGCAACAGAGTGAGACTCCATCTCAAAAAAAAAAAAAAAAAAAAGTAGATTAGAGTTAGATGTATGAAGAAGCATTGCCTCAAGACTATGAGAAATCTGATATAATTTAAAGACTTAATTGTTGCTGATTGTACCTTTGCTGACTACCATTAAGCCTAGCCTATAGGCTAGGCTTGTTAGGGCTTTATGAAAGGAATCAAAACTAGGATTGAGAAGCTGAGTTTCCTCATCCTGCTAACCATCATGCTTGATTACAAAGGTGTATGCTACCCACAGGACACTTTAGTTAATACTCTCTTTATTACTGTTCAGGGCTTCGGCCCCATTGCCTATCTGTTCTCTGACCCTATAAGGAAGGGTGGCCTTGAGGGCTGACTCCTTTTATCGCTGTAGCCTGAGGCCCACCATTTACTGGAGGAATGGGCTCCTTGGCCCTTTGTCCCAAACCCACACCTGTCCTGGCTGTCTGCTTCTTGCACTCATACTGTGAATGGAGTCATGGAACATAGAGTGAAAGTGGTCATTTGTCCTGATCCAGATCCATCTATCCCCCACTTCTCTCCTGTAAAAGTGCTTCTGAGAACCCAATTTAGCCCTTGACCCTTCCAGAGCTCTTCCCACCTGTTAGTGAGTGACTAGAAGCCCCAAACTTAAAACAGAGCATGAAAATGAGCACTATGTAGCTCTATGTTACCAGTTTTAAAGGCTCTATGGTATTCCACTGAATGGAGGTAACATAATATAGTTAACTAAATATTTAGTAGAACGTACTGTGTTTGTTTCTAGTATTTTTCTCCCCTATTACAGGGATGCACATAACTTAAATACTGTATTATTTCTAGTATTTTATAATAATATAGTATTGTAGTATTTTCTAGATAGATCATTCCCATTTTAAATTATAAAAATATTTACATTTTCCTCTAATACTACTTTAATTTTTCTTTGTTACATTTTAGTTCACTTATGTTTTATTCTAGTACTTTTATGCTTTACTTTTTAACCTTTACATGTTAAATTTTAAGTATTTAAATGATATTCAATAATTTGATGGCTTAATATAAAATATTCACCCATATTTTGTGTGGACTATTTGGAGTTGATTTTGGAATAAGAAGTGAGGTAGTGCTCCAATTTTACATTTTATTAAATATAAATGCTAAATGCTAATCAATTTTGTAAACACTACTTATTGGATAATCCCTAGTTCTCTCTCATTCACAAATTTGAAACGCCGATCTTTTAAATATATCAAACTCTAAATATGCTTGTCTTTATTTCCGAATTTCTGTTCATTCTGATATCTTTCTTCTATTTCTATACCATCAGCACATGGTTTTAATTATAATAGATTTTATAATTGAACACCTGTCAGGACAAGTACCTCTTCGCTACTTTTCTTTTTCAAAATTTTATTGTATGTTACAACATGTTTATTTTTCCAGGTGAAATTTTGAATTATTTTGTCCAGGCTCAAAAGTAAACCTCTTTTGGATTTCTAATATGGATCACACTGAATTTAAAAATAAATTCAAGGATAAATGGTATTTTTATGTTACTGATTCTACTGAACCAAGAGACAAAGTATGGCTTTCCAATATTTCAAGGTTTTCTTTGTTTTGTTTTGTTTTGTTTTGGTGTGTGTGTGTATTTCCCAGCAATATTTTGTTTTATTCACTCACATTGTATCATTTAGCATTTGTCAGGTGTTAGACAGAAACAGAGTTTAGCTAATTTAAACAAAAAAGGAATTTTAATTCAAAGAAAATTGTCAGCTCAGAAAGTTGCTAAAAGGTTGGGGAAGTAAGCCCGGAAAAAAGACAAAAATCAGGGCAGTCCTGGCAGGAAGAACTGGGCAGTCTTGTCTAGGAACTGAAGTGGGAGAGATGAACATGGATTGTCTTCCTATGTTCTGGCTTTATGCTGCTTAAGATCAAAGTTCTATTTTGGGACTGAGGTATCTAACTGGTTTGACTTTGATAATGTGTCCAGCTCTTGACATAAAAGAAAACTTACATAACTCTGGTCAGAGTCTCTATATGCATATAACAGGATGACCCAGCTGAGTCTCAATGGAAGGCAGGCTCTGGGAGGTTGGTGACCTTATCTTCAACTAAGATTCGTTTGTTTTGTTAGACTAATGGGGTTGAGAAACATCCTGAGAAAAGATCATGAACAGGATCAATGATGGCAGTCTAGAAATATACAGATATCTCAGAAAGCCTTGGGAGGATGCAGTGGAAGGCAAAACACAACATGTCAAGCTAGATTCAGTACAGGATATGAAGGATAGTAAGATGAGAGAGAGAAGACTATCTGAGTATAGTATATTACTATGATTTTAATGTACCTTGGCTCAGCCACTCTGACATTATGAATGCCCCCTTTGTTTAAATGCTCGGCGTATAAAAATTAAAATAACTGTTGTAACTGGGGTCTACAAGCTATTTCTGACTGTAGTTTCAAAGTAGGGTTTGGTGAGCGGAAAGCTGTTTTCTTTCCAAGTAGTAGCAGGTAAGCACTGAGAATTTTGATCAGCGCCAGGGCTATGTATGGTTGTGCAAGTTGTACACTGCACAATTTCAGAGATTGTCTTTCACATAAACTACAGTGTGCAGGTACTTTATGGCTATACTTCATTCCCCTGCCAAGAGTACACATCAGCTGGGGCAGTAGGGAGAGCAGCATCTCAAGGCAACATCAGTGGTCTGAGATGGAGTAGCCATGATAGTGCATGGCAGTGGGCTGGCCCCAAGTGATGGTGAGCTGTGGACAGTGACTTGGAAAAGCTCAATAACTTAAATTAGAGTGCTGGTCTAAGGAAACTCTGAGTATAACGGGAAACCCCTGGGAGCTTCCTGAGATACTAGGATAGGAGAGGATATTAAAAGGTGGTGGAGGAACTGGCTATGTTTGTGAAAACTGAGAAACTTGTGTGTTAGTGAAGCCCATTTTCATAGGACCCTGGGGTCTTGGATTATCCATATAGACAAATATGCTTAGTTTATTTTCAGAACTTAGATTTGTGGCTGAGATCTGTTTGTTCTTTTTGGAGGTTTGATTAAAAATCCCTTCTTTGTTAATGGGAAGAGCATGGCTGCTGTAAATGTTTGCTATTTGGCTATGAAAGAGCACGTAGCCAGCTGGCCTAGTAGTCGCTGCCATACTACGTTTTTCCTAAATCCTGTTAACTGGCACAAATTTTAAAGTGAAATGACATTAAATGGACTGATGATCTGAGTGCTCCATGATAAATCACGAGAAAATAATTCTTGGCCATGACATTTAAAGAAAAAGGAAAAAATAATAAAATAATGATTTTTAAGAGATCTTCAGGAAAGGGAAAAATTTCAGATTTTTGATTTTTTTTTTTTTTTTAATCAGAAAGCATACACAAAGAGGATAAGACTACCTAGTAAAAAGTCTTTTCCTTTCAACCTAATCATAACAAAATAAACATGATGGGAAACTATAAGGAGTAGTTTTAACGGTGGAATTTCTACGTCCACAGAGAAGGCAGTATCTTAAAGGCCCTGTGGTTTCAGCATTTTATAGAAATTCACAAAACGGAACCCCTGCTGCAATCAGCTCCAGAGGAGGGGGGCAGTGAGCCAACTGGCGGAAAGGCAAAGCTGACTCAGGCCAAAGGGTGTGGCTGAATTTTCACACCTTCAAAAATATCACCTGGGCTGGGCGTGGTAGCTCACTCCTGTAATCCCAGCACTTTGGGAGGCCAAGGTGGGCGGATCATCTGAGGTCAGGAGTTCAAGACCAGCCTAGCCAACATGGTGAAACCCCATCCCTACTAAAAATACAAACAGCTAGGTGTGGTGGTGGGTGCCTGTAATCCCAGCTACTTGGTAGGCTGAGGCAGGAGAATCACTTGAACCCAGGAGGCAGAGGTTGCACTGAGCTGAGATCTCGCCATTGCACTCCAACCTGGGCGATAGAGTGAGACTCCATCTCAAAAAAAAAAAAAAAAAAAAAAAAAAAAAAAAATCACCTGACTGATGCCTTGCTTGTCCACACAATATCCAGCATAATCAATATTCAGCATAATGTACCCACTTTACATTGAGCATTTACATAAAATCCTTAGAAGTCAAGAAACACTTTCTTTTAATGAGGAAGAAAATATGAGATAATTGATGAAAGAAAAGAAAAAAAACTGGCCTAATATTCCATAAGCTATTTCTCAGTACTAGTAAGAGGATGTATAAAGAATTGACATCTTCAGAGTGGGTTTTGAGGAAAAGGTGTAACACATAAAGCCTTTGTAGAGAAGGAAAGCAAGTATATATGAGATAACTTTAAATGCCAGGAACTTTGCATTATCTCTTGAGGTGTGGATATTATCATTCTTATTTTATCAAAAAGGAAAATGAGGCTCAAAAAGCATAAGTGACTGCTAGAGTCACTCATCCAGTAAATGATAGAATCAGGATTGAACTGAGTCACCTCTGAGGGTAACTCAGGTTCTGTTTCCACCACACCAGGCTGCTCTTCCTCCTGACCTCCCTCCAACCATGGAACCCTATGGTGCTCATATTTGTAGGTGCTGTCCTCCAAGTGTGGATTGGCAAACAGCGCTCCCCCTCCCCCCCGCCCCATTTACAGGTCAGGTAGCATCTCTGGACTCCCCATCAATCATGAGAGTATTAGTGGTTCTACTCTATCGTCTACCTGATTGCTCGCTCACTCATGTCTTCACTTCTGCAAACCTCTGTTAACTCTTGTTTAAATATACATTGCTGAGAGTGACAGCATTTACATTCTCTTGAGTAAGTTTACTTAATTCTTCTGAGCTTTGTTAGTCAAGTAAAAGTTCACTTTAAATCCCGAAAGTGAAATTAGGTTCTCCTTTTTAAAAAATAAATAGATTGGTAAGGCACAAGTATATCAGTCTCATTCAATATGCCACCACTGTCATACTCAGAGCCAGGGAGAGGAAAGAAGAGGTTTCATTCATTGTTACTCCTGGAAGAGCATGACACATTCTGGGGATGGAGAGGGACTTTCAGTAGCTATTGGGACCACAAAGAATGTGACTGCAATTCTGTTAGCAGGATCCAGGAGGTGTATCTGCAATGGCACAGACAATAGAGCTTAGCCTGCAATGTCATCATGGCCTCCTAAAGGGAGAATAAAAGATATCAGGTTCTGTGTGGACATTTGTGGGTTTTACAGGACTTACCAGTCTTTCACCAGTGAAGGTGCCTATTGACAAGTAACTTTCTCATTTTTTCAACTAATAACACAAAAGATAAGCATAAATGTATGCCTAAATCATAATTTATGCCCAAATTCAAACTACACTTCAGTTGCTTCTTCTTGCTTATTACTTAAGGTCTAAAGTTATTTCAGGGAAAGTCTACTGATGAAGGAGAAAATATCTGTTTATTGAATGACAGTTGCTTTGAAGGCCCATTCTACACAAAGAGAGATTTTTCCTGGAGACCTCTACTTTGTCTATGTGTACATTTTCATAGCTGAAGTTCAGTGAAAAGCATTTACATTATTATGCTTATGTAAATATTGCTCACTATATATAAAATAAATGTTACATCATCAAACCCCTTATGACCCTTGAGCAATCAGTGTTCCAGTGCTAGGTCAACAGAATTTCATTTATTTAAAGTCTTTCAAATACTCTAATCATGTTGTAGTTTTCCTGGGGTTTCTAATTACTAGGAGAAGAAATAGACCCTTCTGCACCATATTATTATGACCTTGCAGCTTCTGGCTCATCCCATCTATTGAATGGGATCAATTCCTTTATCTTGCCTGAAAAGTTAGTAATGGAGCCCACTGAGTTTCTGTTCTTGTTTGGAGCAATTGCTTTATGGGTTGTCTACACCTCTGTCAACCTCTGATTTACTTTTATTGAACTTTTGAGTTATTCCCAGAGATTATTAATAGCTCAAGTCTCCTTCTTTCTTGAATTTGACACTTACTTTGTTGGAGCATATCTTTAACTTGCTTACTTAAAAAGGCTATGCAGGAGGTAAACTTTCTAAGCACTTTTGTATAAATGATGTCTTTATTTTCTCACTATATTTAAAATGTAGAATAATAGATTCAAAATAACTTCTCCCTAAAACATTTAAGAAACCAACCCACTGTACCTTTCTGCATTTATTTTAGACTTCCTCTTATTTCTTTTTCTGCAAAAATGTTTCCATATACCATCCACCTTCGAGAAATTTGTAGAGTTGTCTCTCTCTTTTTAACAAACCAAATGATCCTCCTTTCTTCACAGTTAGGGGTTTAGTCCCTTTAAGAGAAAATTTTATTATCAATTTAGTTGTATTCATGAAGGGAGACAAGACACACTTCTACATTCTATCTGTGCTCAGTCCACCTTCTTGATAAAAAACAATAGCAAACCCCCAAATAATTAAATTTGAAAATGAACAAAAGATCTGAATAGACATTTCTCGAAAGAAGATATACTAATTGCCCACACGTATATAAAACATGTTCAACATTGCTAATCATCAGGGAAACGCAAACGCTGGCCAGGATGTAGAGAAAGGGGAATACTCATACTTTGCTAGGGGGATGTAAATTAGTATAGCTACTATGAAAAAAAAAAAAAGACAGAAAAAAAATGTGTCTTAAAAAGCTAAAACTAGAACTACCATACAATCCAGTAATCCCACTGAGGAGTACATATCCAAAAGAAAGAAAATCAGTATGTCAAAGAGATACCTGTACTCCCATGCTCATTGATACTGTTTACAATAGCCAAGGTATGGAATCAACCTAAATGTTTATCAATGGATGAACGGATAAAGAAAATGTGACACACACACACATACACACGCACATACACATTGTAATATTCAGCCACAAAAAAAAGAATGAAATTCTGTTATTTGCAGCAACATGGATGGAACTGGAGGACATTATGTTAAGTGAAAAAAGCCAGGAACAGAACTTATCCATATGTGAAAGCTAAAAACAAAAATGTATCCCACTGAGGTGAGAGAGTAGAATAGCAGTTGCTAGAGGCTGGGAAGGCTCGGAGTAGAAGATAAAGAGAAGATGGTTAATGGGTACTAAAATACAATTAGATAGAAGAAATAAGTTCTGGTGGCTCATGTCTGTAAACCCAGCACTTTGAGAGGCTGAGGTGGGTGGATCACCTAAGGTCAGGAGTTCAAGACCAGCCTGGCCAATGTGATGAAACCCCACCTCTACTAAAAATACAAAAAAATTAGCTGGGTATGGTGGCAGGTGCCTGTAATCCCAGCTACTTCGGAGGCTGAGGCAGGAGAATTGCTTGAGCCTGGGAGCCGGAGGTTGCAGTGAGGTGAGACTATGCCATTGCACTCCAACCTGGGCAACAAGAACGAAACTCCATTTAAAAAAAAAAAAGAAGAAGAAATAAGTTCTAGTGTATGACAGCACAGTAGAGAGACTATAGCTAACAATAGTTTATCGTGTATTTCAAAATAGCCAGAAGCGAAACCTTATAATAGTCCCAACACAAAGAAATAATTGTTTGAGGTGATGGATATCCCAATTACCCTGATTTTATCCTTACACATTGTATGCATGTATCAAAATATCACATGTACCCCGTATATATGTACAACCACTATGAATCAATTAAAAGAAATTTGGCCTTCACCTGTTAAAAGTACAAATACCTTTGGGGTAAGAGTGAAAGAGGCAGCTAATCTTACCACATGCATTCCGATAACCACCTTATTCTGAACAGCTGGAGCGAACAGTAAATCCGAGCTTTCCAAGGGCATATAAACAAGGCTTTAATAATACCTCTTTATGTGAACTAGGAAATGGATAACAGTTTCTTTGGAACTGGAAAGCTGACAGTGGTTATAACTGGTGTTTAATCCTAACCCAGGGAGAATTATGTCAGTGTTGGAAATCCTGTGTACAAGTTGCTTTTGATTTTTTTGGTAGTAGTGTCATATATATGTGTGTGTGTATAAATAGATATACATAGATACATATGCCATGTATATACACATATTATACACATATAAACACATATCTTTACACACATATATTCACTGATCTATTAAACATATATAAGCACATATGTACATATATAAACCTATATATTAAAGTTGGAGCCTCAGCTAGTTTTATTTCAGACATACTTCCTTTTTTCCTAAATCTTATAATAGGATGTCTGGGTATTTGGTTACTGTAAGTCTTGGGGTTGCTACTCATGGGTAGAATTTAGGGTGCATGCCCATGTGACCTTTGAGGCAACCAGTCTTACTGAGTTTTTAACTCTTAGAAATGTTCAGACTCCACCGGGTCAGGTGTGGTGGCTCACACTTGTAATCCTGGTGACTTGGAAGGCCGAGATGGGAGGATCACTTGGGGCCAGGAATTCAAAGCTAGCCTGGGCAACATAAGGAGATCCTGTCTCTAGAAAAAGAAAGAAGATATTAGCTGGGCGTGGGGTGGAGAGCACTTGCAGTCTTAGGTACTGGGGAGTCTGAAGAAGGAGGATCACTTTGAGCGCTGGAGTTCAAGGCTGCAGTGAACTATCCAGCCTGGGTGACAGAATGAGACCCTGCCTCAAAAACAAACAAACAAGCAAACAAACAAAAACCCAATAAAAAAGAAATGTTTAAACTTCTTTTCTGACAAAGTTGTGACCACTCAGTGTTTGTTGGCTTGTTTTGTTTTAACAAGACTTCATGGTGCCCTGAAGAGAAAATAACACCTTCTAAAGTTGATTTTATCATACAGTTCAAGCTTGTCCAACCCACAGCCTGTGGGCCACATGTGGCCCTCGATGGTTTTGAAAGTGACCCAATACAATTTCATAAACGTCCTTAAAATATTATGGGTTTTTTTTTTTTACAATTTTTTTTTAGCTCATCAGCTATTGTTAGTGTTAGCGTATTTTATGTGTGACCCAAAACAATTCTTCTTCTTCTTTCAGTGTGGCCCAGGGAAGCCGAAAGATTGGACATCCCTGTGTGGAAAAGAAAGAGAGATCAGACTGTTACTGTGTCTATGTAGAAAGAAGTAGACATAAGAGACTCCATTGTGTTCTGTATTTGAGATGCTGTTAATCTGTGACCCTACCCCCAACCTTGTCCTTGCAAAAGACATGTGCTGTGGTGACTCAAGGTTTAATGGATTTTGGGCTGTGCAGGGTGTGCTTTGTTAAACAAGTGCCTGAAGGCAGTATGCTTGTGAAAAGTCATCACCATTCTCTTAATCTCAAGTACCCATGGACATATACACTGCCAAAGGTCGCAGGGACCTCTGCCTAGGAAAGCTAGGTATTGTCCAAGGTTTCTCCCCATGTGATAGTCTGAAATATGGCCTCGTGGGAAGGGAAACACCTGATGTCCCCCAGCCTGACGCCGTGAAGGGTCTGTGCTGAGGAGGACTAGTATAAGAGGAAAGAAGGCCTCTTGGCAGTTGAGATAGAGAAAAGCATCTGTCTCCTGCCCGTCCCTGGGCAATGGAACATCTCGGTGTAAAACCCTATTGTATGTTCTGTTTACTGAGAAAGGAGAAAGCCGCCTTAGGGCTGAAGGTGGGACGTGCAATGCTGCTCTTTATGCACTAAAAAGGAGATGTTTGCATATGCATATCAAGGCAGAGCACTTTTCCTTAAACTTATTCATGTCACAGAGATCTTTATTCATATGTCTTACTGCTGACCTTCTCCCTACGATGATGCTATTATCCTGCCACTTCCCTTTTTCTAAGATGGTAAAGATAATGATCAATAAATACTGAGGGAACTCAGAGACCGGTGCTGGTGTGGGTCCTCTGTATGCTGAGCTACAGTTCCCTGGGCCCACTTTTTCTTTCTCTATACTTTGTCTCTGTGTCTCATTTCTTTTCTCAAGTCTCTCGTTCCACCTAACGAGAAACGCCCACAGGTGTGGAGGGGCAGGCCACCCCTTCACATCCCTGATGTAGTTGTTCAGGCTGACCATACTACCATTTGAGACCAGAGTTCCTCTAGCTAAAACTCATCCACCCCTCATCCTCTTTTTTCAGGAAATTTTGGGTTTGAGAATATGTAGGTGAACCTGGCTACCTACATAGGTTACCCAAGACCACGAAGGGAAGAGACCATTTTCTCAAGAGGCCTCACCTGTCACTAAATCTTTCCTTTGCCCACTGTCTTAAATGTCACTAGTTGGATCAATAGGATTAGTTATTCATACTTAAATGTTTAAATGTCCAAGATTTTTTCCTTCCATCTACTTTAGGCCTGTTGAGGAAATGAGGTTTGGAGGTGAATGGAGGCGGAGGTGAGAAAGGAAGCTCTGGGGCAAGCAGGGATAGGCAGGAGGTGGATAGGACTCAGGGAGAGAGTGAAAAAGACAGTGTGGCCTCCTACCAAGGCAGCATCCCATTATGTAAGCCAGGGACCTCTGAGAGCTGTAGAATGCTGCTGTCCACATCACTAGTTTGGGACATCTCTATCTTTTGGTGATAAAAGAGCAAAATACTCATTTCCCCCAAAGTTAACCCTCCGGTTTGAGGACCTGTAACCCTAATTCCTGAGGTATGTCAGCCTCTTAGGCCAATGTGATCCAACTATGTCCATGCTGAGAATTCTCACCATAGTTTCCTCACAGCTGGAGCCATATTTGAACAAGTGGTGACTCACTGGACTGTGTATTCCAATTTCCCTGTAAGAAAGGTAATGAGAAAAGGAAATGCCTACAGGAGAAGGACTTCAGGGGAGGTTTTGGGACTTTTTCCTGAACATATGAGGCAATATTTATCTTCTAGGCCTTAGTTTGATGCTAGCTGGGGGAGGCAGACTCTGTATCCCTGTTCAAAAAAACCTAGCTTTAGTTTTTTTTTTTTTTTTTAATTTTTCTATTAGAATTAAAGAAGAGAACATTTTTGAATTTCATGTGTTTAGATAGCTGCAAATTGAGCTCATTCCTGGGTCAGGCTAGCTAATTCGGCCTCCTGAAGCAGTGGAAATGTGCAACCAGACCCCTGAAATAATATACAACAAATAGCTATGACATGATTGAGTTATATGTCTCTTACAAGTCATTTTCAGTTTGCTTTCTCTCATCTGTCAGGGCTTTTTTTTTTTTTTTTTTTTTTTTACTACATTAATAATTCATATCTCACACACAGAAAATGAAAAGATTCACACTATGGATTACTCAAAATAAGTAATTTGGAAGTTTTGCATATGCAGGATGAATTTAGATAGAGATTGAAAAGGGCTTAACACTTACTGAACATGTTTTATGTGCCAGGTATTATTTAGGTTCTTTAATATATTTTCTTATTTTATTTTCCATTACAAAAACAACAATACCACTTTGAGAAAAGTATTATTAAGATATTTTATAGTTGACAAAATTGACTTGTAATGAACTGCAGTAATTTGCCCAAGGTCTCTTAGCCTATAAGTGGTTGAGTTACATTCAAATCTAGGTTTTTGTGATATCAAATCAGAACTTTTTCTGTCATCCCACAGTGTCTCTGAAAATGATGCAAAAAAGTCTGCCTGGTCAGAAATATTTCTGTCACTGAACCTCCACAGGGCCTGAAATTGCCTTTACTGAAGTCACTGAAAGACGTAATTTTTAGAGGTTGTCTATGAAAATGTGATGTGCAACCCAGAGTAAGTACAGCAAGGAAGTCATATTAATCCCCCTGCCAACTCCTACTGGAATTTACTGATAGACTCAATGTTAGACCACAAAGGGGCTCAGAGCATTTAGCCCACCTCTTCTTTTTAAAAATGATAAAACTGGATTGAGAGAAGTTAAAGAAACTCCTCAAATTTACATAGCTTGTGTGGTTAATTTTATCAGAAATCAGGGCCCCCAGGGGCTAACACAGATGAGACTTGATTTATGGAGGGAGGAAGGGACAGATAAGTTTTCATGTTCAGGGTGCTTCTTAGTGGAAAGCATGAAGACAAATAGCATAGTGAGAAATCACGGCCATCCATAGGGCCACTGGTCTGGGTGCCTGGGTGGAGGCAGCCCCAAAAGTAGGGGAATGCCTATCATAGGGAGGTGAACATTGCAATTTTGCCCAGTACCAGTATTGTCAGAGGGCACAGATCATTAGAAATGTTTGGGAAGGCCTTTACCGTTGTTGCCTGTTTCTTGGGAACTCCTCCAATCATTACTATCTGTAGTTCATTCGGAGTTGATGAAGTACTCAAATTAAAACAAACAATACTCTTTGAGAACAGTTTAGGCGCAATTTGTAGGCCAAAGCTCCCAAGCGCCTGGCACCTGAAAATGGAGCATCAAAAAGCAAGAAGTTAAATTGTGACCTCATCCAATGTTTGGTGTGTCAGTGACCTCACTGGGCACCTGCACAGACAGCTTCCGGTTTACCTCCCTGATTCTGATAAATGGAACTGCCAGGGAAATGGCAGGTCTTGCAAATGTGATAGCATTCTGGCTGGAGGGGTTTGGTTTTAGTACTCATATAAATGTGAGGAAAGCCTTTTACCTCAAGCTTAAAAAACAAAGGAGCAATTCTAGTTCCTAAAAGCGAGAAATGCTACCCTGCTTGCCTCAGCCTAGGAAATAGCACCACTGGCAAATTTGGCAGCTGTTCTGAGGGGAGTTGTGTGGCCAGCTTTTCAGGCTAGCAGTGTAATGGTAACTGCATAATGATGTCTGAGAAAATCAAAGACCAAAGGAACAATTACAGTTTGGAGGAAACAAATATACAACCAAGCTCGTCTTGGATAATTTTTGAAAGGATGCCCTTGGGTCTTGGGGAGACATTCTGGCTATAGATTCTAGAGGAAAATCATAATCATAACAGGGCACTCAAAAGGATCTGATGACCTGTGGTTAGGCCTGTGTGTGTAATTGTGATTAGCCGGTCAGGCGAGAGTACTTGAGGATCAGGAAGCCAAGAATGACATGTCCAAGTGTAGCAATAGAACTAAACCTTGGGTACTTGTTTCCCACGAAAGCACAGAAGAGAGAAAAGCGAGACCTTGTTTTTACCACTCACAGGCTGCTTGTTCTTGGAAAATCACCTGGCCTCCTTAGATCTCAGTTTTCTGTAAAAAGAAAAGCTTCAATTAGATTATTTCAATGATCCTTCCAGTTACAAGGTTATGTATTCTGGGCCTCCAGAGTATTTATATGTATGGTTTTCTAACTCTTCAGATGGTTGAGTGCTTCTAGAGAGTGGGACACTTGCAAGGAGTAACACGTCCTGGATTCCTGCCCTTCAGATTGATAATTCAATGTTATTAATGTCCTGAGATGTACGTGAAATTCAGTGCTAACTAAACATTTATATGGGTGGTGTGCACGATGAGAGATGCAAAAGGGTGTAAGGCCCCTATATTCAGGAGTTTCAGTTAATACATGTGAAACAATTAGAAGATAATTAAGGAATCAACTTTTGGATACTGACTATAAATACAGCTAGGATTCATCATGTGGACTGGGAATTCAGAGCAAGCATACTGGAGAAGGAGGGACTTGGCGGAACCTTGGAGGAGTGCTAGGATTTGGATAGGCAGAGAGGAGAAACAAGGAAACACCAGCTGGGGAAAATAGTATAATAATTAATAGAAAAGATTATTCATAGTTTTTCTCAGAAGCACTGAGAGCTTCAGCTGTCTTCAGCCAAATGTTAAACCAGATGGTATATCCAAATTTTATAATTAACAGTTCACCCAGTCACCACAGGTGCTTACGTATAAGTCTTAAGTTATTTATTTGTGGGGCCACAGAAGAAGAAAAAACCTAGGGGTAGGGAAGGAGGAAGGGTGGGTGGGAGTGATACCCAGGGCAATTTTCCAAGATGAGTGAGTTTGATTAGTTTCTGTTTGGTAAGTGTTCCTGAAGTTGATTGTAGGTTTCATCTCTGTGTGCAGACAAGGTATCTGTTTTGCTGGGAAGTCACAGATGGAGTTAATAAGTCTAGAAGATGAGTAAGCACAAGGCACAGTACCTGACACAGAATTCTCTCTTGCGTTCTTTGGCTGAGTGAGGCCTAGGCAAGAGAAGATAGGTAACCAATTAGTAAAACTAATCATCATCTGTGTTGAAAAAACAAGTCACAGCAAATCTTGTACAGAAGATGGCTATGGGAAGGAAGAAATAGAAATAGCATCTTTAGCATAGTTCCCAGATACAGGGTTGAAGCTACACTGGGTTACCCATGAGACTGGGTTCTAGTCTCTTAACTCCTTGCTTCCTGGACCAGCCCCATCCTCAAAGGCACATGGATGGTTTCTGCAATAAAGGCCCTAGGCAAAATTGCAATGTGAGCATAATTTATTTTGGGCTGCTGCTGTTCCTTTTTGAGAAAGGTTCCAACTTCCATGAGGGCATGTTTAACTCAGTTTATTCATTCCATCCTTGGAGTTCTGTGTTTAAACATTCCCCTTCTTGTAAAGTGAGACATGGCATTGGGATTCCAATTGGTGAGCTTTGTGGGTTTAAATTCAGAGTGAGAGTAGAAGTAAAAGCCAGTTAGCAAGGTCTGAGGAATGCGCATTAGAACCTAGGACTGAAATATTCATTCAC
The DNA here is from genome assembly GCF_002776525.5 of Piliocolobus tephrosceles. NCBI lineage: Eukaryota > Metazoa > Chordata > Mammalia > Primates > Cercopithecidae > Piliocolobus > Piliocolobus tephrosceles. The sequence goes on along the minus strand of NC_045438.1, from coordinate 118,026,299 downwards.
GACGCTTGGCTTGAAGCAGGCTCATGTGCCTTCTCAACCTTGTGCTTTTAATGGTAGGAGACAATTGAGTGCCAGGGCTGTCTGTCAGCTGCCCTGTCCTAAGCGGAAGCAGCTCTTCTGCAGAAAGAGACAAGCTGGTTGCAAACGTGATTCTTGAATTTGATAAGTAGATCCTTCCACAGAGTCATTTCCCGCTCTTCGGAAGTGTCATTTCTAATGAACTATGTGCAAACAGTGAAAAGAGCCTGTCTCTCCTTAATCCTCTTCATTTTTAAATGCTTTCATTTTTCCCAGTTTCTGTAATGTCAGGGATTGGTGGGTGGTTTGTTCTGGAGCATGGAGGGGTTTTAGCTGTCCCAACTACCTCTTGTTTATTTAGAAGTAAAAGGGTCCCCAAGGGTAACTGCCCGAGGCCGAAGTGCTTCTTGGCTGTGGCTCTCAAATTTGGTTGATTATCTGAATTACCTGGGGGCATATTTAAAAACATAGATTATTGGACCTCACTTTTGGGAAGTCTACCTTAGTAGGTGTAGAGTCTGTTTTAAAAAAGCACTCTGGCTGATTCCAAGGAAATACAAGGATAAAGCTTTCATCTGTAACAGCAGTCCGCAAGATTTTTTTGTTTTGTTTCCTTCAGTAAATATTTCAGGCCTTGTATGCCATACAATCTCCACTGCAACTACTCTGCCACTACGGTGGGAAAACTGTCACAGACAATGTGTAAATGACTGAGTGAGCTGGGTTCTCATAAAATACACTGAAATTTGAATTACATAGAATTCTCATGTGTCACAAGATATTATTTTTTTCCCTTAACTATTTAAACTTGTTAAAACTGTTCTCAGCTTATGGGCCAGACAAGTATAGGCAGTGTATTGTATTTGGCCCACAGGCTATAGTCTGCCAGACCTTGATCTATAATATGTACTAGGGTACTTAACTGCAAATATCAACTAAATTCTGACCAACATAGCTTAGAATATAGGCTGGAATCCCAGCTTCACCACCTCCCACTCCTCTGATCTTGGGCAAATTAATTAACCTCTCTGGGCCTCTGGTATCTTTAAATGGGATACTCTAGTTCATATTTCTTGGGTTGTTGTGAAGATTGAATAAAATTTTACATGTAAGTTTCTAGCGTAGTACAGTGCCTCATAATTTCAAGTACTCGTAAGTGTCAACATTTATATTATTACAAAGAACTGTAAACTCCAGAGATTTAACATACGTATAAAGCCAATTCTTCAGCCTTAAAAGAAGTTACACACTAACCAGCAGGATAAGACTTGTATGCAAACAGTTATTTTATGATATAATATAAATTCCACTGGGGCTAATATTACACAAAAACTATGTCTGTAGACATTGACAAGGGTGTTGAGGGCTCTTATTATTTGGTTTTAGGGAGGCAGGTCTGCAATCCTGTTTTGCACAGAGTCATTTCCACCCTTCCTTTGGAAACACCTGCATGTTGATCTTGTATTATGAAGCATATCAGTTATAAGAGATCTTCTGATAGACACTGAACAACTTGAATAGGATCTGTAGCTCTGGACAACATAGTCTCATCTGATTGATTCACATGTCTAATCATTGTCAACTATCAAGGGAGTGAACACAGAGCTTGTCCTTAGAATACAATTGACTCATATGTTCAGAGTTCCATAAATCACTAAAAAATGAGAGTGGAAAAAACACTTTTGAAATGTAGTCAGTTTTTTTTTTTTTTTTTTTTTTTACACAGAGAGACATAGATAGTCAGAGGTTTGCATTCTCAGCTTGGTCACTTACCAGCTTTCAGATCTTAGACAAATTTTTTTTTTTTTTAATATACTTTAAGTTCTGGAATACATGTGCAGAATGTGCAGGTTTATTACATAGGTATACATGTGTCATGGTGGTTTGCTGCACCCATCAACCTGTCATCTAGGTTCTAAGCCCCACATGCATTAGGTATTTGTCCTAATGCTCTCCCTCCCCTAGACCCCCAACTACTACAGACCTCTATGTGTGTCCATGTGTTCTCATTGTTCAACTCCTATCTGGTGGAGTTTCTTTGAAAAAAAAAAAGTGCTACATCTTCAATGTAAATTTAAAAAAATTTGAAAGCACAATGAGAAAGATAAATGTAACTTTTATTCTCCATATTTAGCTATATCATTGTTAGTATTTTTTGCATATACTCCCAATCTTTTTGAGACTATGCATTGATATGTACCATGGGATTGATCGATCAATCTATCTATCATCTCTCTCTCTCGCTCTACCTGTCACATTTTCTTTTTAACAAGACTGGGATTATGGTATCTAAATTACATCTTAAATTTCTCTTTGGCTTAACAATATTACATGTATAATTCATTATTATTCATTAAGTCATTAAGCATTATTCAACACCATCCCTATAAAATTATTCAACGTATAGCAGTATCTGTTAGCTGACAGCCTCCAGCTGCCACACTTCAGGATCTGCCAGAGTGTTTATGCTGGGGCTGCAATGTATTGGCACTGAACATGAAGAGGGTTTTGACACCAGGGCACTTCTGCCTGATGTGGGACTCCTCTATTGGGCACTTGCTGGATGTTTGGTTCTCCATTGGCCTGGCTGGAACTTCCTCAGAGCTGCACTGCACTCTGAGGCTCCTCCTGTCCTATCTTTCTTTCTTTCTTCTCTCCTTTCTCGGGTGTCAAACCCACATTGCAGTTGGAAGACTCTCCTTGCCTTCTCCTAATTCCTCTCCCTTTTATCTTACAAATGTTTTCCCCAATAGATCTCTTGTACTTACAATTTTATTTTGGCAGCATCTCCCTGGAGATGATACAGGTGTATAAGTCTCCCTCCCATTCCTGCTTCTTAGCCTCTCAGTACCCTTCCTCAAAGGCAATTCCCGCTATTGCTTTATATATCCTTCCAGAGTCTTCATTCATATGGAAGCATTTCATATATTTCTCCTTCTGTTTCCTTTCCTCTTAGTATTTCTTCATCTTCTCTTCCTTAACAAGAATGGTAGCATACAGTGCAAATTGCTCTGCATGTTGCTTTTTTATTTAATATATCTTGGGGGCAGTCTTACTTTATCAGTAGTATATGTAGAATTACATTATTCCTTTTTTAAATTTTGTCTTTACTGTAGTCCCCCCACCCACCTTATCCATAAGGAAAATGTTCCAAGACCCTCAGTAGATGCTTGAAACTACAAATAGCACCAAACCCTATGTATACACAATACTTTTCATATAAATATATATATAAATATGATGAAGTTTGACTTGTAAGTCAGACACAGAAAGAGGCTAACAACAATAACCAATAATCAAATAGAACAATTATAACAATACATTGTAATACAAGCTATATCAATGTGATCTCTCCTCCCCATCCCCACCCCTGCCCTTAAGATATCTTATTGTATGTAATATTTTCAGACTGTGGTTGACTGAGGGTAACTGAAACCACTAAAAGTGCAAATATGGATGGGGGGGTACTGTATAGTATTAAATTGTTTAGTGTATTATAATTAATCTAACCAATTCTCTATTATCAGGTTATTTCCAACATTTTCTACTAAAAGCAGGGTGTAAATATTTTTACACCCATGTGAGAGTATATCTTTATGAACAAACCCCAGATGTAGCATTGCTGGATCAATTGGTATGAGTGTTGTGTTTTTAATACATATTGTCAAATTTCCCTCCTTAGAGAATGCACCAATTTCTACTTCAAGGCATGCATGCAGCAATAGCATCAAGTATAATGGCAACATCGTTTCCCATCATAAAAATATAGAATAGACATAATATCATTAAGCTCTTCTCTACTGGTTTGGACTTCAATAAAGTGTCTGATCTTTGTTTATTTTCATGGTTACTTTCCCTGGAGACTTTTCATTGAGGCTTTGTGAACAGTCCAGGAAGTTAATATTACTATTGGAAGTTTGAGAACCTTGTTGAACATTCAATATCATCAACAGGAAATAATAAACAGTTATGTTGATAGGGGTCACTTGTAGCTGTTAAGGTATTAGAATAAATTAGTAAGACACCAGAAGTAGAAATTTATACCTTTAGGAAAAATGATTTACACGTTAAGAAGAATGCAGAACAGGAGTAAGCAGGCTGCTTTGTTCTATTTTTGTCTCTCCTATGGTTCTTCAATGTCCTCTGCCTGTTTACCTCATAGGGTTCCTGCGAGGGCAGAATAAGAGAGCAAATGTAATATATTATTAACATGATCATTTGTTATTAATAAGGGTACGATGTTATTCTAGAGGGTCAAATGTTAGTGACATTCATTCATTAAACATTAATATTTACAGTACCAGTACACTGATTCTTCTGGTGAAATTCCTCCAGTATAGATATGATTTGGGTTAAAAAGTGAAGAGGGTTGGTCCTAGGACAAGCCATTTTATTTTTCTATATGTTATTGTAAAATGGTGATATTAATAGTAACTACAGCACAGAGTTATTGTAGATGTTAAATTAGTAATGTAAAAACTCTTCTAAGAATCTCTGGCACATAATATATACTCAATAAATATCAGCCATCATCATCATCATTATTGTTATACACAATTACCTCTAATTTATTTAATTTATTTACTCTTTGAGTTTGAGGTTATAGAATCATTTATTAAAAGTTAATTCAAATAAAGAAGAGAAGTAGCCCTAAAAAGATATAAAAATGGTAAAAAGAAAGGGCTGAAAAATGAACCAAAATTAGCGAGTCAAAAACAAACAAACAAACAAACAAACAAAAAAACAACCCAAAGAAACCAGTAACCAGATACATTTTTCTCAAAGCAAATCACCATGTTAATAAAATTAATTTTGGTCAAAGTGTATGCTGCTGAATTCTTAAATCTGATGCATGTCACTGTCATCTCATCTCCATTGCGCAAGTATTAGGCAAAATTCTGAACCATGTAAAATACATCTTGGGATTCATCCTTCTCTCTTTTTCTGCATCCCCTCCCGAATCTTTTCACCCAATTCTATTGTAGGGCTGCTCAGCTTGCCTTCTCAGCTGCCCATAGCTGTGAATCCTCCCCAAACCACAATGTTTTACCCCAAGAAATGCAATTGTTCTAACATTTTTTCTCCCTTCTTTTGTTGGAGAAAAGTAATCAGATAAATTAGTTCACATTAGAATTTACTTTTGTATCTTTCGTAGATGGTCCTGCTAGACTGAATTTCTATCACAAAGTTTAAAAACACAAAACCCAAAGGCTATCTCTATCTATAGTCCTGTCAATTCCAACTCCTTAATATCCTTTGAATTCATTCCACTTTCTATAGCTCTGCTGCCATAGCCTGCAAGTCCTCGTCAGCTCTTACCTGGGTAACTGCCCCACTCAGTCTTCTAAAATAAAGTTTGACTATGTCAACTCGCTCTTAAAATCCTCCGTTTAATGTGACCCCTTACCTCGGTAGCTTCACGCATCCTCATTTCTCACTCATGGACTGTGCTACTACATGAAAACTTCTGGAAGTTACTCATTTTTCTCTGTATCTCTGTTTTGCAAATGCTTAACTGGATGAATATCGGCTCTTATTTTTATTTCATCTCTCTGTTTGAGGACTAATTCATGATTCCCTTTTTTTTTTTGGAACCGAATTTGTGGTTCTCGTTTTACAGACACATGGACATTTACTAGCATGCATTGAATTTAACTCTGAGGTCAACTGGTTTTCCCCACAATTTTTCCTTTGTCCCTCCTTCTCCACTTTAAACAAAAAACTTATTTTGCATTTTTGTTACCTTCTCTGTTTCTTCTCTGCAAAGTTTAGCAATAGGCCACCCATAATGTCTCCTGATGATGAGAAAGAGAAGCTGAAAGATCACTGGAAAAAGATGAACATACTTGAATAAATAGTACTCATTGAAAGAATAAAATGTCTTTTTTATGTTCAGTTCATCTATGCTGATCAAGAAAAATGATGTTATGAATATTTCTCTTAACTAAAAAATCCAAAGCAAGAACTGCTCAGAATTTAGTGTACAGCTGAGGTCACATGTTATACATTCCCAAGTTTTCTTTATGTGCTTCGGAAACTGATGTACATAGTATAAGTTATGCATGTCATCTTTTTTTAATGTCCAGCCATAGATTTATCACCAAGTTTGGGATTAATGGCAGATTTGGCTTTTAGGTCATTTAGATTAGTTATCCCAGGTAAATTTAATATTCACTTTGATATCCATCTTAGGTCCCCTGACATAAAAATTTATGTCTGTGCTAGAGGCCTTTTACCCCCTCTCTTTTCCCCAACATATTATTTCCTTATTCATGTTAAGGACAGATTTTAGACCTTCTGTTTTCTCCAGGTTCATTTCTGGAATATATTTCATAATGCCTAAAAAATAGTTCCAGTTTTGATGTGTTTTTATTTCCATTATTTAAGGTACACTTGTCACTGAATACCAACAGACTGACCACAACACCTTTCAACTGGTCACTTTGATGACACAGAGTTTCCTAAGGTAGAATGGGCTTATCCATCCTACCACTACCCATGGCCTCGAAAGCTACAGATGTAAGGGATACTCCTTGACTGTGATCAGTGAAGGGGACTTGGTCTTACATAAAACTAAAGTAGGTGTCTTGTGGCACTTTGAAACGCTCAATAGAAAAAAGGCTTTACATCAAGTTTCATATATTATATCTCCCTCTTGTTGCTCTATAACACATATTAGCATATTACGAACTTTAAAAGGCCCTATATTGCCAGATTAATTTTGTTTAACTTATTGTTTCTGATAAATACTTGATAATGGTGCTTTTAAAAATGATATTGGGCTGGGCACTGTGGCTCACGTCGGTAATCCTAGCACATTGGGAGGCTGAGGTGGGAGGATCACTTGAGGTCAGGAGTTCAAAACCAGTCTGGCCAATATGGTGAAACCCTGTCTTTACTAAAATACAAAAAAAGAACCGTGCGTGGTAGCGGGCACCTGTAATCCCAGCGACTCGGGAGGCTGAGGCAGGAGAATCACTTGCACCCAGGAGGCGGAGGTTGCAGTGAGCTGAGATTGCACCAATGCACTCCAGCCTGGGTGAAAGAGTGAGACTCCATCGCAAAAAAAAAAAAAATAAAAAATAAAAAAGATATTGTTATTAGTATTAGCACCACTTTAACATGTTGGTCTAATAGCATGCTGGTCACTTTTATGACTGTGAAAATGTTTCATAAGGTATGCTAACATCAAATGTGCATGGCCATGATTCTCTAAATGTGCAACTAGAAACTCCCTGCTTTGGTTAATTCCTACAGTACTTATTAAGTGCTATGTGAGAATTGACACATGAATATGTAAATAATAATGCAATTATAATTTTTTAGGGTGCTGTACTGTTTACAATTCAGGACTCATAAGAAGGAAGTGAGAAAGTGGTCACTGTATTGTAGGAAGTGTTCCTGGAGAAAGAGAGGAGGCATAGCATGGTGGAAGGAGCTCTAGACTGAATCATAAGACAAAGGTCAGGTATAAGCCTCACCACTAGATGTGCTTTCTGATGGTAACCAATTCAAACAAGGTTCAGTTGTGTCATCTGCAAAGTGGGCTTATGAGGTAGGTGGAATTTCACAGATGGTCCCTTCCTCACATTCCTAGCCTAGCCCTTACTTATTCAGTCAAACACTAATCTAGGTACTTATGGGAAAGGATTTTGCAGAAGGAATTAAAGTCCCAACTCAGTTGATCTCAAAATATCTGGGTGATCCTAATCTAATTACCAGTCCATTAAAAGCAGAAAGTTTTCTTCAGCTGGTGTCAGAATAAGTCAGAGAGGTTCCTGCTGACCTGTAGTAAGAAAGCACCTATGTTGCGATCTTCCTATGGGGCCAAGGGGCCTCTAAAAGCTGAGACCAACCCTGACCAATGGGAGAAAGAAAATAAAAATCTCAGTCCCACACTTGCAAAGAAGGGAATTTTGCCAACAACCAGTGAGCTTAGAACGACTCCCCTAGAACCCCAAGTGAGAAAATATAGTTGGCTGATGACTTGATTTCAGCCTGTGAGACCTGAGCTGAAGACCCAGTCAATTCCTACCTGAAGTCCTTTCCCAAGGCAATTATGAGATAATAAATGTGTATTGTTTGAGTTGCCAAATCTGTGCCTTTTTTTTTTTAAAGGTAGCAATGGAAAACAAAAACAGGCTATTCACCGTTTTCCTTGTCAGATGAAAAGTAACAGGACATAATGTGAGTGAAAGCACTTTATAAAATGTAAATGTGCACATGGTGAAAGTCTGAAGCAGATTCCTTGACTTCCCACCCAAACCTACTTCTCCCGCTCTTCCCTGTTTCAGTAAATGGTACCATCATCCAGCTTCTACAGGACTAAAACCTGGGAGTCATCATCTTTATCTTTTTTGCTCTCTCCCTCCGTATCTTATTCTGCCAGCAAGCCCTATCAGCTCCTAGAACACTGCCTGACACTTAGAAAGTTCTTCAAAACATGTGTTGATTCAGTGAATGATGCTAATTATCCACTGAATTAAGTCATTTAGAAAATTGTATCCATTTGCCGGGCACGGTGGCTCATGCCTGTAATCCTAGCACTTTGAGAGGCCGAGGTGGGTAGATCACCTGAGGTCAGGAGTTTGAGATCAGCCTGGCCAACATGGTGAAACCCTGTCTCTACTAAAAGTACAAAAATTAGCCAGACGTGATGGCAGGCACATGTAATTCCAGCTATTCAGGAGGTGGAGGCAGGAGAATTGCTTGAACCCAGGAGGCAGAGTTTGCAGTGAGTCGAATTCGCGCCATTGCACTCCAGCCTGGGCAACAAGAGCAAAATCCCATCTCAGAAAAGAAAAATAAAAAAAGAAAATTGCATTCATGAGCTTTGCTCTTTGGGCTGTCTGTCAATGTGATAGATTGGAATTTTTTTCAGAAGTACTTACTCCCTTGTCCACTCCCTACCTCAGTGGAAGGGTCCGTCTCCCTGGTTCATTATGTTACGGTTGGTGATAAGACTGGCTTTGGCCAATGGGCATAGGAATAAGTGATAATCTGCCAGTTTGAACCAAGGTCTTAGGAAGCATTGGTTTTTCCACTGGCCCCTTTTGGAGCTTCCAAACTTCTTCATTAATAAAACAGCCTCTAGGTATCTGCTACCCCTCCAATGTGGACCACTGAGTGAGATACATGGAGCAGAGTTAGTCTAACCACCCTACATTCTGGAGGCTGCGACAGAGCAGTCACAGACAACTGCAGGCCTGGGAGCAAGAGGATAAATAATTGTGCAAGCCAGTCATTTTTGGCTTGGTGTGTTATGCAGCATTTGAAAGGCAATAGTGGACTAATACACATTTCTAAAGCAGTAATACTCCTACACATCTAGGAAGTTATGTACCTTATTTAATGAAATTATTTAAGAAACTGATTTCCATCAGTTAAATATACTGAGCACTAACTCATTTTGTGACTTAAGAGATTTAAAATTATAAAACTGGATGGAATATTAGAGATCGTTCAGTTTGCATCTTTCATTTTGCAGATAAGGAAATTGATGTCCAGGTGTGCTCAAGCTTGTATAACTAATTCATTCTCGAGTGAGGACTGAAGTCCAGAGCTCCTGAAGCCATGCCTCCAAGGCCCTAATGGGAGAATGTGATGATAAGGAAACCAAATTGTGTGTGGAAATCAGTTCATTTTATAACTTTCTTTGAAAGATGCAGAGAGCAAGAAGCTCAATAAAAGCCAACAATGGCAGAACATATTTTAAAATATCCTTTGGGAGGAAACTGCCATGTGCACCTATTAGCTGCCACATTCAGAGGCATAATTTTAGCTAATACTGATATCCTGATTAGACACAACCTTAGGTTTTGATCTCAGCTGACCTACAGGACCTAAATTTTGATTTGATTAAAGGAATAGGTGACATTTAATTAGAAAATGTCTTCAAGTTAAGCTTGGGTACAGCAGTTAATTTCAAATCACTTTCACTGATACCTGTTTTATGAACACATCGGCATTTTCCTTTGAAAACAATCACATTAGACACTCTTTAGGTATTATTTAACTTAGTTAAGGATCCTTATATACTTCTGGGTTTTCTAATTTAGGAGAAGCCACAGTCCTCAGAAACCCCTTTACACTATAAATTTGGATATGCTTTAAAAATTTTATACGTTTGTATCAGGATATATTAAGGTTGTAACCTACAGAGGTGTCTGTATCAGCAAGTGCCTTTCTGCTCATACCTACTTCCCCCAGCTATTTTAGCCTGATGGCCATTTGGCCCAAATGTCATATTTAATTGTCTTTGAATTTCCGTAAGTTTTATAATTGTAGCAATTCAAATCCAGGTACACAATATCTTGACAATATGTCTAATTTCTTTTCTAAAGAAGGCAACTTGATTATATCCTACAGTTTTTTTGAAAGATGGTGAGTTATGGAAAAATAGTCATCTTAGTTTGTGTTACAAAGTAAGTAAGCATTCAAAAAATTAATATTTAGTGACTAAAAGAAAGACATTGGGAACTAGGTGAATAACTATTTGTAAATGTACTTTTCTGGAGTTCTCTCAATATCTAAAAAAAAGTTGAAATTAAAGTAAAAACATAACTATGTGTATGCATTGTTTCTGAATTTTAAAAAATCTTTTAAAATTATCTCATATTTTCTGTTTTTTTTTTCTTACAAATTACTTGACTATTTTTATTGCAGTATTTTTGTTAAATTAGAAAATTCATTGTGGAGAAAAGGGAATGCTTATACACAGCTCGTAGGAATGTAAATTTGTTCAGCTACTGTGGAAAGCAATTTGGAGATTTCTCAAAGAACTTAAGACAGAATTTAAAGCATTCGACCCAGCATCCTGTTACTGGACATATAAGGGAATATAAATAATTTCAGCATAAGAACCATCTACACACATGTTCATCGCACATCACTTTTCACAATTGCAAGGACATGGAATCAACCTAGATGCCCATCAACAAAAAAGAAAATGTGGTACATATACACTGTGGAATACTATGAAGCTATAAAAAAAGAATTAAATCATGTCCTTTGCAGCAACATGAATGCAGCTGAAGGCCATTATCCAAAGCAAATTAGCACAGGAACAGAAAACCAAATACCACATGTTCTAACTTATAAGTGGTAGCTAAACATTGAGTACACTTGGACACAAAGAGGGGAAGAATGGACACTGGGGCCTACATGAGGGTGAAGGATGGGAGGAGGGTGAGAATTAAGCTTCCTATTGGGTGCTGTGCTCACTATCTGGATGACAAAATCATTTGTACATCAAACCCTAGTGACACACAATTTACTCATGTAACAAGTCTGCACATGTACTCCCTGAACCTCAGTTAAAAGCTGGAAGGAAAATAAAAAAGAATAAACCTTGAATTAAAAAAAAGAGAAAATTCAGAAAAGCACAAAACAAACAAACAAAAACACCCAGTAATCTTATGACCAGTAGCAAATATTATTAACATTTTGGTATATATTTTCCCAGTTTTTTTGCATATCTATATAACTAAAATATAAACTGAAATTTTTAGCCAGTAATTTTTTGGAAACATACTGTAAAAATAACATCTTTATTAGTTTTTAACTTATAAAGTAACATATGGATGTTGTAAAAACGCAAATAATACATGTTTAAATTACAAAAAATAGAAGTTTTTCTATCCTCTCCTATGTCCAATCCTACCTCTCACAGGGAAACTATTATTTTGTGTGTCTGTTTTCAGTCTTTTGCTTATGTTTGTATATTTTAAAAAATAAAAGTTAACTGTTTTCATTTCTCACACATTATAAACATTACCACATTACTTTAAAGAATCATCAATAAGTGATTTTCATTAGTTGCCAGGTTTTATGTTTAATATATTATTGTAATTGATTTTTACTAAATTCCTACTATTGGAGATCTTTACTGATGCATTTTTTTTTTTGTATGTCCATTGCCTCCTTATGATGAATCCTTAGAAGTGAACTTTCTACATTAATGCCTTTATGTGTATGCGTGTGTGTGTGTGTGTGTGTGTATTTGTGTGCATATGTTTGGACAAACTTTGTTTCTGGAAACACAGTAAAATTTCACTTTCACCTAGAATTGTACCCTTTCACTGTTCCTGTTTCTTTTCACGCTATAAGGGACATTATAATTTAAAATAATTTTGCTCAGTACTAGCTTATTTGATTGTATTTTCATATCTTTACTCAGCAAGGTTGAATACTTTTCCTATATTTATTGAACTTATGCATTTCTTTCTTTTTTTTTTTTTTTTTTTTTTTTGAGACGGAGTCTCTCTCTGCCGCCCAGGCTGGAGTGCAGTGGCCGGATCTCAGCTCACTGCAAGCTCCGCTTCCCGGGTTCACGCCATTCTCCTGCCTCAGCCTCCCGAGCAGCTGGGACTACAGGCACCCGCTGAGTCGCCCGGCTAGTTTTTTGTATTTTTTTAGTAGAGACGGGGTTTCACCGTGTTAGCCAGGATGGTCTCGATCTCCTGATCTCGTGATCCGCCCGTCTCGGCCTGCCAAAGTGCTGGGATTACAGGCTTGAGCCACCGCACCCGGCCGAATTTATGCGTTTCTTTTGAGAATTGCTAGTTCATGAGGTTGGTTTTAAAATTTGATACTATTAGTTTATAAAAAGCATTATTTACAGGTTAAATTTATCCTTTTTTGCTAAAGTATATGTTGCAAAAAATTTCTGCTCAATTAATACGCCTTTACATTATAAGTCATTGCTTTCTTTTCTTTTCTTTTCTTTTGAGAAGGAGTCTCTCTGTCGACCAGGCTGGAGTGCAGTGGAGCGATCTCGGCTCACTGCAAGCTCCGCCTCCCGGGTTCACACCATTCTCCTGCCTCAGCCTCCCAAGTAGCTGGGACTACTGGTGCCCGCCACCACACCTTACCTTTTAAAATTATACTTTAAGTTCTGGAATACATGTGCAGAAAGTGCAGGTTTGTTATATAGGTATAGATGTGCCATGGTGGTTTGTTGCACCCATCAACCTGTCATCTACATTAGACATTTCTCCTAATGCTCTTCCTCCCCTACTCCTGCCCAACCCTCAACAGGCCCCGGTGTGTGATCTTCCTCTTCCTGTGAGTGAGAACATGCCGTGTTTCGTTTTCTATTCCTGTGTTAGTTTGCTGAGAATGATGGTTTCCAGCTTCATCCATGTCATCCTTGCAAAGGATGTGAACTCATCCCTTTTTATGGCTGCATAATAGTCCATGGGATATATGTGCCACATTTCCTTTACCCAGTCTATCATTGATGGGCATTTGGGTAAGTTCCAAGTCTTTGTTATTGTGAATAGTGATGCAATAAACATACGTGTGCATGTGTCTTTATAGTAGAATGATTTATAATCCTTTGGGCATATACCCAGTAATGGGATTGCTGGGTCAAATGGCATTTCTGATTCTAAATACTTGAGGAGTCACCACACTGTCTCCCAAAATGGTTGAACTAATTTACACTCCCACTAACAGTGTAAAAGCGTTCCTATTTCTCCACATCCTCTCCAGCATGTGTTGTTTCCTGACTTTTTAATGATCACCATTCTAACTGGCATGAGCTGGTATCTCATTGTGGTTTTGATTTGCATTTCTCTGATGACCAGTGATGATGGGCATTTTTTCATATGTTTATTGGCCATATAAATGTCTTCTTTTGAGAAGAGTCTGTTCGTATCCTTTGCCCACTTTTCAATAGGGTTTTTTTTTTTTTTAAATTGTAAATTTGTTTAAGTTCCTTTTAGATTCTGGATATTAGCCCTTTGTCAGATGGATAGATTGCAAAAGTTTTCTCCCATTCTGTAGGTTGCCTGTTCACTCTGATGGTAGTTTCTTTTGCTGTGCAGAAGCTCTTTAGTTTAATTAGATCCCATTTATCAACTTTGGGTTTTGTTGCCATAGCTTTTGGTGTTTTAGTCATAAAGTCTTTGCCCATAAAAACTCCCAATAAACTAGGTATTGATGGAACATATCTAAAAATAGTAACTATTTATGACAAACCCGCAGTCAATATCCTGAATGGGCAAAAACTAGAAGCATTCCCTTTGAAAACTGGCACAAGACAGGGATGCCCGCTCTCACCACTTCTATTCAACATAGTACTGGAAGTTCTGGCCAGGACAATCAGGCAAGAGAAAGAAATAAAGAGAATTCGATTAGGAAGAGAGGAAGTCAAATTGTCCCTGTTTGCAGATGACATGACTATATATTTAGAAAGCTCCATCATGTCAGCCCCAAATCTCCTTAAGCTGACAAGCAACTTCAGCAAAGTCTCAGGATACAAAATCAACGTGCAAAACTCACAAGTATTCCTATACACCAATAATAGACAAACAGAGAGCCAAATCATGAGTGAACTCCAATTCACAATTGCTACAAAGACAATAAAATACCTAGGAATACAACTTACAAGGGATATGAAGGACCTTTTCAAGGAGTACAAACCACTGCTCAAGGAAATAAGGGAGGACACAAACAAATGGAAAAACATTCCATGCTCATGAATAAGAAGAATCAATATCGTGAAAATGGCCATATTGCCCAAAGTAATTTATAGATTCAGTGCTAACCCCATCAAGCTATCACTGACATTCTTCACAGAATTAAAAAAAAAAAATAACTACTTTAAATTTTATATGGAACCAAAAAAGAGCCCACATAGCCAAGATAATCCTAAGCATAAAGAACAAACCTGGAGGCATTATGCTACCTGACTTCAAAGTATACAAGAAGGCCACAGTAATCGAAACAGCATGGTACTGGTAGAAAACAGATATACAGACCAATGGAACAGAACAGAGACCTCAGAAATCACATCACACATCTTCAACCATCTGATCTTTGACAAACCTGACAAAAACGAGCAATGGGGAAAGGATTCCCTATTCACTAAATGGTATTGGGAAAACTGGCTAGTCATATGCAGAAAACTAAATCTAGACCCCTTCCTTACATCTTATACAAAAATTACTTCCAGATGGATTAAAGACTTAAATGTAAGACATAAAACCATAAAACCCTAGAATAAAACCTAGGCAATACCATTCAGGAATCATTAATTTTTATGAGGTCAAATCTGTTAATCTTTTAGTTTATAGAGATTTCACCTTTTGGCATTATGCTTAGAAAGGTCTTCTCAACACAGAGATCAAAAAAATATTCTTACGTTTTTTAAAAATTAACTTTTTATTTTAGAATAGTTTTATAGAAAAGTTGCAAAGATAGTACAGAGATTTCTCATATACTCTGCACTTTTACTCATTATAAACAATGGTACAATGCATTGTCACAACTAATATACCACTATTGATACATTATTATCAATTGAAGGTCATATTTTGTTCAGATTTCTTTTGTTTTTACCTAATGTCCTTCTTCTGTTCTGAGATCTCATCCAGGATACCACATTGCATTTGACCATCATGTCTCTGCCGGCTTCTGTGGGTGTGACAGTTTTTCAGACCACTCTCGTTCTTGATAACCTTTGCATTTTGAGGTGTACTGGCTAAATATTTGTAGAAAGTCTCTCAGGTAGGATTTGTCTAATATTGTTCTCATTATTGGATTGGGATTATGGGTTTTGGGGAGACAGAACATAGAAATAAAGTTCGGCATCATTATATCATATCAAAAATACACACCATCAATGATAAGCCACGTTTATATTAACCTTGATCATCTGAGAAAGATAGTGTTCATCAGGTTTCCACTGTAAAGTTACTCATCCTCTCCCCTACTTTCTCATATGCACGGCTCAAATTTAAATTGTAGGGAATTAATGCTTGAAACTCCTTGACAGTGGAGTATCTACACAATTTGCCTGGTATTCCTTACAGGAGATTTGTCTCTTTTCTCCTATTTACTTTTTCAATGATTTGTTTATATGTGTATAAACTCATGGAGTTTTCTTCATGCTTCAAGTTATAATCCAATACAATGTTATCAGTTTCATTGCTCAAATTGTTCCAGTTTTGGCCATTGGGAGCTTTCTTTTTTCTTTTTTTTACTTTTGTTTTTTACTTTTTTTTTTTTTTTTTTTTTTTTGAGAAACTGTCTCGCTTTCTCACCCAGGCTGGAGTGCAGTATCATGATCTCGGATCTGCAATCTCCACCTCACGGGTCCAAGTGATTCTTGTGCCTCAGCCTCCTGAGTAGCTGGGACTATAGGCACATGCCACCATGCCTGGATAATTGTTGTAGTTTTAGTAGAGACAGGGTTTTGCCCTGTTACCCAGGTGGGAGCTCTTTTCAGTTGGCTTTTGTCAAAGGGTTGACATTCCCCAGTCACTTGGTTTTGGAGCACCTCCTTACTTCCCGACACTACAAAGAGCTCCAGGCTATTCTTGTATGTTCCTTTCCCAACTCTACACTCAGTAATTTCTCCAAGGAGCCTTAGCTCCTTTTATTGTAGGATGTTATTAGAAAAGAAAATTTGAGTGCTGGGTTTGCACACTGCTACTGGAGAATCCTTGTTTCTAGATCCTCTCAGCTGACACAGCAAGAAAGTATATGTATAATCTGTGTATATATCCATATCAATGATTATATATGTTGATTGTAACATCAATGATTATATGTATCCATTAACATCTTTATTAAGCTAAACATGAGGTCCTACTCATGTCTCTCACTGTAGTCTACAACCATATTCTTGATTCTAGCCTCAGTCTTTTACTTATCTGTAAATTCTCACTCCTCTAGTAACAATCCTGGCTCCAGCAACTACCATCCTTTTACTTATTTTTCCAATCTCAGCCTACATGTTGTACTGGTTTCAGAGTTGATCACCCAAGACCCCATAGAAAACAACTTTGCAGGTAGAGTTCAGTGCTATATACAGTTTTATTTGTTTTTAGTTTAATGGTTCCAGTCATTTTCAGAGTTACTTAGGTCAGTATGTCTTTGCCCCTACATTGTTGTATTTTACACAAGTTATATCAAACATTTTAACACAGCTAGATTGTTTTCTCACAGTTTCATCTTATTCTGGCATCCCATCTCCTCCTGGTTGGTATTTTTGAGGTGCTATATGGATTTTGACAAATGCAGTGTCGTGTATGCACCACTGTAGTGCCATATAAAATAATTTTATTTATTTTATTTTTTGATTGTTAAAATTATTATTGTTGGTGTTTTCTCTTTATTATATCTTACACACCTTTATGTCAAAGGCTGACTCAATAATCACAGTTATCACTGTGATTATTTTATACACTCTGCTCTGTATAAAACCCTGACCCAGAAGCAGGCTGTCCAAGAATGGTTTAGCACCAGGTTCCCCAGGAATGTACATGGAATAATTTTATAGCCATCAAAAATCCCCAGTGCTTCACCTTTTTAACCTCCCTCATCTCCAAACCCCTGGCAGCCACAGGCTTTGCCATCTCTATAGTTTTACCTTTTCCAGAATGTCATGTAAGTGGAATAATACAGTATGTATAGGCTTCTCAGACTGTCTTCTTTCACTTAGCAACATGCAACTAAGATGGATGCATCAATGTTGTTGTGTGGAATTATTAATTGTTCTTTTGGATTTATCCTTTATTTTACCTAATTCTTTTATGATTTCAGTTTTTACAATTAACTCTTTAGTCAGTTTGGTATTTATTTTGGTATATGGTTTGTGATAGAGATCTAACTTTCCCTCCAAATAGTTAACAAATTTTGTATAATTTATTGGAAGGATTCTTTTCACGGAATTTGAGTTGAAATACTTTAACATAACTAAGTTGATGTTCATAGGATGGTCTGTTTCTTAGCTTTCTAAGGCTCAATTTTTCTGTTATTTAATTCTTATGCTACTCCCAAAATATTTAAAATATTATAATAATTTAATATTATATATTTAAATATTAAATTATATAATGACCTCTTTATTCTTCTTCATTAAAATTCTTTATGTGTTTCCTCAAGTCTTTCTTTTGAATGAGTTTTAGATTTGTTTTCTTTAGCGGCCGGGCGCAGTGGCTCAAGCCTGTAATCCCAGCACTTTGGGAGGCCGAGACGGGCGGATCACGAGGTCAGGAGTTCGAGACCATCCTGGCTAACACGGTGAAACCCCGTCTCTACTAAGAAATACAAAAAGCTAGCCGGGCGAGGTGGCTGGCGCCTGTAGTCCCAGCTACACGGGAGGCTGAGGCAGGAGAATGGCGTAAACCCGGGAGGCGGAGCTTGCAGTGAGCTGAGATCGGGCCACTGCACTCCAGCCCGGGCGACAGAGCGAGACTCCGTCTCAAAAAAAAAAAAAGATTTGTTTTCTTTATTATAAAAATCACATTCTGATTTGAAACAGAACTAAGTTTACAAGCTAAATTAAGGAAGAATTGATATCTTTACAACATTGTGTCTTTCTTTACCTAATCATGATACATCTCTTCATGAATTTTAACTTTTTAAATTGCTCAGTTTTCTTCATTTGAAACTTGCATATATTTTATTAAGTTTATTTCTAGATACTTGCATATTTTTGGCATTGTGAATTTTTGATGTATGCTGTACATTTTCAATTACATTTTCTTTTCTTTTTTTTTTTTTTTTTTTTTTTTTGAGGCGGAGTCTCGCTCTGTCGCCCGGACTGGAGTGCAGTGGCCGGATCTCAGCTCACTGCAAGCTCTGCCTCCCGGGTTTATGCCATTCTCCTGCCTCAGCCTCCGGAGTAGCTGGGACTACAGGCGCCCGCCACCTCGCCCGGCTAGTTTTTTTTTGTATTTTTAGTAGAGACGGGGTTTCACCGTGTTAGCCAGGATGGTCTCGATCTCCTGACCTCGTGATCCGCCCGTCTCGGCCTCCCAAAGTGCTGGGATTACAGGCTTGAGCCACCGCGCCCGGCCTCAATTACATTTTCTAAAAAGTTAATTTCTTATATGTGGGGGAGCAATTAATATTTACATTCTAACACATAATATGACCTTTTATTAGATTTTAAGTTGTCTTTCATAGACAATTATATTCAAATAATGATGCATTGATATCTCCTTTCTGAATTGTATATTTCTTTCTTTTACTTATTCTACTGGATAGAACTTTCAGATGAGTGGAACTAGTAGATTATTTTGTCTTTCTTCCTACTTTTAATAAAAATGCCTGTAATGTTCAATTTAAGGAATTTATTTTAAAGGCAACACAGATTTTTCCCATTCAAAGAGATTCTAAGAGCATACTTGATTTTGCAAATGGCATAATTATGAATTAATTTATTCTTATAAAACAAATCATCCCTATACTTACTATTTACTTTAGGAAAAACATACCAATATCTGCTTTTTTTTTTTTTTTTTTGCCAGTTTTATCAATATATAACCAGAATATCTTCTTATTGCTAACAACAGGAGCACTGGGATTAAATCTATTTGCGGTACAGCATTGAAATTGAACACGGTACTTTAATTTCCCAGTTACTTACTTTTCTAGCTGTACTCCACCATCCATGTTGCAGTACATTTTGACAGAAGTCTGTTTGTCTACCTATGCAGACAAAACATACCATTTGGGCTATGAATGTGTTGGAATTTAAGCTTTTGTTAATTTACATAAACTTAATTTCTTAAACTTAACACTTTATGGTTGTTTAAGATATAATTGCACACTAGTCTGTGTCCATTCTGATTGGTTAAATATTTCTTCTTACTGATTGTTGACTATACTATACCAGTAATAAATATATTTATATGACCATAAACATTTTGACTATTGTAAGATAATCAATCCTTTATTTTAAAAAAGATTTTCATTCTCTAGTGCCATGCAACATCACATTCCTAGTGATTGGAACATGAAATCAGTTTCAGAATTTCGATGTACTAGAGGGAGATATCTCTCTCTTTCTCTATCTGTGTGTGTGTGTGTGTGTGTTATATATATATATATATATACACATAAGCTAAAACGTGTTCTAAGTCAATATATCAATCAATATCTACTGAGTTTCCAGTATCATCCAGGTCAGTAAGTACTACTGAATAGATAAGAGGTGTGTAAACCCTTTGGTGGACAGACGTTTTCGGTCCAGAATTCTGATAGGGAGAGGACAGGCCTGTAGTATTTGGTACAATTTAAACATAAGAACAGTATCTTCCTTTTCTTTTTCTCTCCAAACTCAGCATTTCCTTTCATCTGCAAGATGTTTCTGTTTTCCAATGTGGAGTCCTGGCAGTTAAGGTTACCTTGCCTTTGCAGTTTACACTGGTGATGGCTCAGAAGACCGCCCAGGTTCAACGAATGACAAATCATTACTGACTGTACAATGTAATTAAACAACACAAGCATTGATTAGCGATGAGCTAAACCTGAGACCAAAAAGTGGGAGACCCAGAATAGCTGGCACCACTTCTCATTGGATCTGTCTGAAATGGAAGATGTTTGCCCCTGCAGGCATGGCGCGAGGCCCATAGTGCATTTCCATTAGAGACCCACACTGGATCTGAGCATGCCATTGATGTTGGCCTATTTATGAAAGGCTGTTGAAAGAGGTTTCAGAGCTAATTGAAAAGAGATGTTTCTGAACTACAGTCACTTCAAAAAACATAGCTCCAAAATATGTTTCAATAGTCGGAAAATTGGTGCGTTTCCATAATTTACACATGAAATTAAACAAATGATTTGAAATGAAAGCTTCATGGGCATTTAGTAAGACTTGATTCTTTAAAAGAATTATTAATTGAACAGTTGGCTGAGTTTATTATAACAGTCCTTCCCCACATCTATCTGTGCTTCTGTTATTTAGTCTATTCCTGTTTTCAGGGATGTCAATTGCAGTTGCCTAAATCTACCTTGTCTGGAGACAAGGAATTTAACCTGAACAGGATGCTGTCAACTACTGTTCAGTTGCAAATTTTTATCTTCTAGGAAAAAGAAATCTCTCACAACCTACTTTGCAAAAAAAAAAAAAAAAAAGTAATAATAACAACATCTTACACAAGTTTCCACAAGATTTTCTCAAGGTAGAACTTAATAGAAAAACTCTAGGGTGAGCCGCACCTCGACCACACTGAAAATTGAGTGTATTTATGTGAACAGAATGCAAACATAATTATTAAAAAATGTTCTCCCCCGGGCAGTTTTTAATCAAGATCTGAAAGCATTAGCAAACACTGATTTCTTCTATATCACTTGTACTTATTATTGGATCTGATTTTTGTCTATTCTTAAAGCAGAAATCGAGGTCTGATAACTGAAGCCGGTGTGGCCAAGTTTACAAGTTACCCATTGCCTCTAGGGGAGGGAAAGTAGGGACTAATATATAGCTCTTCCTCAAAGCAAAGGGAGAATCACGTTCTTTGCTATTATCTCAATTGTCATAATTACTCTGTCCTTAATGTTTTAACAACTTTTTTTTTAAGTTAGGAAGACTGGTGCCAAGCAATTTACCTGGTTAGGCATGTAGTTGGTGCTAAACCAGAAATGAGATACAATTTATCACCAGTCTCTTATTCTGGTGTGGTTTAAAGCAAACAATCAGGTTTTAAAAGTTTAACCACCAAGGGGAATACGAAGTCCCAGTTTCTATGACTGATTGAGAAGGGTGTTTAAGGCTTAATTGTCATAACATCAATTAGATTTTACCACCACGGAGATAATTTGATTGATTGAAGTAAATCAATTAAGATGGTAGGTGCAGTTACTCTGGGTATGTGTCTGACTGAATTGTTTTAGCTTTGGAGAAACTTAGTGCCACTTTTTGTCTGACAACAGAAAATGTCCTCAAGCTATTTCTTATTCTGGGTCGAGCACTTAGTGGACGTTTTATTTTATTTTATTTTATTTTTGAGACGGAGTCTCGCTCTGTCGCCCGGGCTGGAGTGCAGTGGCCGGATCTCGGCTCACTGCAAGCTCCGCCTCCCGGGTTCACGCCATTCTCCTGCCTCAGCCTCCCGAGTAGCTGGGACTACAGGCGCCCGCCATCGCGCCCGGCTAGTTTTTTGCATTTTTTTTAGTAGAGACGGGGTTTCACCGTGTTAGCCAGGATGGTCTCGATATTCTGACCTCGTGATCCACCCGTCTCGGCCTCCCAAAGTGCTGGGATTACAGGCTTGAGCCACCGCGCCCGGCCTAGTGGACGTTTTATAATTGCATACATAACCTTATCTGCTTCTTGAGAGCTAGAGTATCTCTGAGAGATCCCAGGACATTCAGAAGAGCTGGGACAGACGATAGGAATGTGGGAAAAGGAGTGAGGCAGACCCGAAAATGATTTGCCTTAGACGCTAAGGCGAGGGTTCAAAATTGACTTGGGGTGGTGTAGGAAACATAAAAGATTTTATGATTCTGCCTCCTCCATGCAGACATGATAAAACTCACTTTTAGCCTTCCTTTCAATAGATGATCATGAGCCACAGTGGTAGAGTTTTGGCGCCTCTGGCCTTAACTATTCATCCCTAGCTCTATGGAAGCCTTTAACACATGTACTCTCTCTGTGTTTTGTTTTTGTTTTTTTTTTTTTTAAATTAGGACTCTTAGGTAACCCCAAGCTGCATTTTGTGTTTGATCCTGAGTGGATTTAATGGGGATATGCTAGAAGTCCAGAGGTTTAAGGGGGAGAAAGGATGAATATACCTAACAGTGGTGGACAGTGAAAGACTGGGAACCAATGTGATCTGATTTGAAAGGCATCAGGTAGATCACAGGACACATGGGAGTTTACATACAATGATTGTTTAGAAATAGAAAAAACAGCAATATATTTTAATAGGTCCTAATTCTGGTATCTTCTTCTTAACTAAGCGTTCATGGGAGAAGAAATGAAAAGGAGGAGAGAGCTGGTCAATTTAACATCGATCCAGTGCTTATGATGTGTGAAGTACTGCACTAACTTTAGCCTGCATTATCTCATTTAGTCCTCATAGCCTCCTGTGAAGGAGACTCTGTTATTATTCCCATTTTATAGACTAGGAAACTGTTCTCAAACCATAGAGAGGATCAGGTTTATACTCAATGTCAAAGTCATACCCTGGATTGCAAACCTAGCTATATTTTATGCCTAATAGCTTTCATGCATATTGAAGTAAAGCAAAAAAAAAAAAAAAAAAAAAAAAAAAAAAAAAAAAAAAAAAAAAAA
>NC_045438.1:117863835-118003236 GCF_002776525.5 Piliocolobus tephrosceles | reverse complement strand
AAAAAAAAAAAAAAAAAAAAAAAAAAAAAAAAAAAAAAAAAAAAAAAGAGAGAGAGAGAGCACAAGAGAGGAAAATAGAAAGTTTATAGAGTACAGACCCAAAACCAGTATTTGCTTATAATCTGACTCTCTGGAAGTTCCATGTTTTCCAAATGATTTTCCCATTATTTTCCATGGCTGCCTATGAGAGCTAAGCTTGTAAGGAGATGGAGTGGGTAAGCCATCTGACAAACCCAGAACCAGTTTACCAACATGGCTGAAATCATATGATTAGGAAGGATCATACGCATGTGTGCGTGCACATGGCTGAGCAATTGTGAAGCAGAGATTAAGGCAGAAGTTTCTTTTTAAATCATAAATACAATCTGAGAATAGGATGCATTTAAGCAGTCTCTGGACATCAGTATGAATCATTTTTATGGGTAGCAGAGGACTTTTCAAAAGCAAATGGTAAGTCTATTTTCTTCATGGAGTTTATTTTTATATCTTTAATTCTTCAAAATGTTGTATTATTTCCAAGTGAGTAATACACTTATGTGGTCTAAGCAGAAAAAGTGTTATAATCAATTATGCATGGAGAATGTTTGCTCACAGAACAGTTCTTGTCCCCACTGCTTCCTCTAGATAATCACTTGCTTAAATTCTTCTATATACTTCTAATATATAAAAGCAAATATGAATATCTATTCTTATGAGCCCCCTTTTTACACAAAGGTAGCATGCAAGAGATATTTCATTAATACCTTGCTTTTTTCTCCTAACAATATATTCTGGATGTTTGGAGATCTTTTCATATCAACACAGAAAGTGGTCTTTCCTCTTATACAGCTGCGTAGTATTCAGTTACATTGTGTAATATACTATAGTTTAATCCATCACTTCCCTATTTATGGGCACCTGGGCTGTTTCCAATTCTGCAAACAAATAACCCTGTACAAATGTCATTTTGTATGTGAGCAAGTGTTGCCATAAGATACATGACTAAAAATTAAGTTGCTGTGATAAACAGTATTTATATTTGTAATTGATAGATTTCGCCAAATTGTACTCCACAGCAGTTGTATCAATATAATAAATTCTATGGATAAATCTTGATTTTCTGTTTATAAATGTTGATTAATTCTTATGAGAAGAGATGTCATGTTGGCAAATGCAAGGGGTTTCAAATCAGGGAATTGTGCTGGGTTACTGTAGCACTCTGGGCCTTATTAACCTAATCCATAATGAGAAGGAGTAGAGTGTGATCATTTATAGGGTTTATTCCTCCAAAAGCTTTTTAAAATAATAAGCTTTCTTGAGAGGACAACGTGGGTGGATCACGAGGTCAGGAGTTCGAGACCAGCCTGACCAACATGGTGAAACCTGGTCTCTACTAAAAATACAAAAATTAGCTGGGCATGGTGGCATGTGCCCATAATCCCAGCTACTCAGGAAGTGGAGACAGGAGAATTGCTTGAACCTACAAGGTGGAGGTTGCAGTGAGCTGAGATTGCGCCACTGCACTCCAGCCTGGGTGACAGAGTAAGATTCCATCTCAAAAAAACAAAACCAAACCAAACAAAAATAATAAGCTTTTATATTTCCTGTAGTTATCAACACTGTGTATTTCATGTTTAACATTACCCCAGTTCTGTGATCTTTTCCAATATTCAAAAGTAAAGCAAAATCTTCCAATAGCTGTTTCACCCAGAAAAAGTTGCCTAAGAATGATAACTACTGTTAGTTACATTGCTGAAATGAAATGAAACTTAGGTGCTACCTAGAGTAGACTTTGGCTGCTGGTTGGTTTGAACAGCTCTCAAGCATCACATTTCACTGCAGCCGTGGTGTGTGCTAGAGGCTTACGGCATAGTTAGCAGCTGAACTAAGCTTCATCAGGTAAATAGCTACATGACTGTGATGCAATCCATGTCAGGTGCTCCCAGCCCAGTGTTTTGACAGGCAGGCACTGTCAGCCAGCCATGAAGAGCCCGTCTATTGCACGTGCACTGTGGTGGGCTTTCCAGTAAAGATACTAAAAGGCATCTAGTTGGCAAATGCAGGAGGAGGCTTGACCATATTAGGAGTAGGCTGGATCTTGCTGTGTGTTCTGGTTTGAAGTCTGGGTGGGTATGCATTATGATTTTGGAGAGAAGGCAGCAAAAAAGGCCAGTCTTTCTTGGTACTCTAAATTTTCTATTTTGCCATCTTATTGCAAAACTTCAACCACCGAACATTTTCAGTTGGTTGATATCCGAATAAAAATATATTTATCATGGGCTATCTCATTATGTGTAAAAATATCCCAGTCTCTTTTTTTTCCTGCCTCTGTAAGTTTTAGTAATAGAAAGGAGAAATCTTTTGTGGCAAATAGAAAAAGGGAGGGGATGCAGAGAAAGTACTATTTGTTGAATGCCTACTTTCTGCCAAACTGAGCTGGCTGCTTTACATGTAAGCAAAAATGGAAGCTAGGTTTTGTTTCCCCCTGGGATTAGCAAACTCTTTTTGCTGCCAAAGTTCTTAGTAGCCTTTCAGAATCAGGAAATGAAGACCAAAATTGAACACTACACTAGGTATATACATTATTATATGACAGGAAGAGAATATTATTGAGAAGCTGATCGTGTTTTAGATGTTGTATAGAACACTGTGAATGCAATAAAATTAATTGTCTCTGTGCAGATAAATCTTGCTAGAACACTGAAGTTATCAAATCTCCATCTCTTCAAAGCCCCGTACCTATATTTCTCCTTATCAGGGAACACACACACACACACACACACACAGATAATAGTTCCCCAGGAGTACATATCTTGTCTCATTTTTTCCTTTTTATCTCGCAGATAAAAATTGCAATTTGAAAAGATAATTCTTCCCAACTGTCAGACCCCATTAGAATTTCTTCAGCTTGATGTTCTTTAAGGTAAACATACCGTATGCATTTACTGCAACCAACTCATCGTATTTACATTTTGATTGTCGAACACTGTACAAATTGCACATAATTGCCTTCTCTATGGCTACAATCTTGCTATTTGAAACTTTTGAAAATCTTCCTCATCTGGAATTTAGTAACAGATTAATCTTCCCATCAAATAAGGGGACAGGAAATTATCTTCTGCAGTTGTATCCTGTGAGGACACTACTAATTAGAAGCCATTTCCTGCTCTCTGACCACTTTCTAGCAGCACTCCCTGGAGGTCCAAGACATGTCACGTGATTTCATTTCAGCTGAAGTCCTTGGTGGTCAGTAGAAGTTGCCTATGTGCAGCGTTTGGAGATGGTAGGAATCCAAATTATTTCCAGATTTGTGTTGTCTGTAGAGCAGTGTTTCTCAACCTTGGCATTACTGATATTTTGGACCAGAAAATTCTTTGTTGTGGGACTGTCCCTGGCAGTGTAGGATGTCTAGCAGCCTCCCTGGCCTCTACCCACTAGATGCCAGTAATGTTTTGACAACCATAAATGTCTCCAGACATTGCTGAAGATCCCCTTGGGGACAAAAATCACTCCTGTTTGAGAACCACTGATGTAGAGAAATTTAAATTATATTAAGTATCGAAATGTGGGTGAACTCACTGGCAATGTTAAAATGCAATCATTTGGATGAATTTCTTCCCTGTCTCTACACAAATGCCAGAAGGAAACTGGTTCACACATTAGCTTCTTTCCCCAAATTTCTCTCTGGTTTGGTGGAATCAGAACAGAGGTTTGACTTCTCTGATCCATTTTTTTTTTTAACAGCAGTAGTTCTAACTTTCTTTTAGAAGTCTCCAGAGTCTAGGTCTAGTTTCTTTCCAACAAATGAGGTTGGTGACCTCAAGACAGTAAGTGTAATTTCCTGGAATGACAATGAAATTCATTTTGGTATTGATAAGAATTAGAAGTAACCTGTTCTTTAGCTTCTTTCTTGGTCTGTTTGGTTGCTATGACAAAATATCACCGATTGAAAGCAACAGAAATTTGTTTCTCATAGTTCTGGAGTCTGGGAAATCCAAGATCAAGATACCAGCAGATTTGGTATCCAGTAAGGACCCACTTTCTGCTTCATAAAATAGGGTCTTTTCACTGTGTCCTCACAAAGTGGAACAGGCAAGTAAGCTCTCTGAAGTCCTTTCATAAGGGCATTAATCCCATTCATGAGGGCACTAACCTTATTACCTAATCACCTCCTCAAAGGCACCACCTGCTAATACCATCACCTTGGAGGTTAGCATTTCAACATATGAATTTTAGGGGTACACAAATATTCCAACTATAGTGGCTTCCATCATCATGTCTGAATGGGTTCAGAGAAAAATATAATCATTTATATCTATCTCTTAAACATGTTTGCTATTTTGAATGACAGATTATTTTCTAGTTGGGGGACAAAGGACACTTGGTCCCAATAATCTATTTGTAAGCTTCTTTAATCATACAGCCCACCATACATACACCTGACAGCAATTTTAACCCTAATGGTGCTTATTTATTTATATATTTACCTCTCACTTACAGATATCAATTTCTTAACAGTAGGAACAATGTCTATTTTATGTTTGTCTTCATTATCTAGTACAGCAATTGGAACATATGGGACCAAAATCACTAGACTATATATTCCATGAGAAAGGAACTATATCTGGTTCACCACTGTTTCCATAGGACTTAGCATTTTCCTGGCACATCATGGGCACTCAATGCATGTTTATGGAATAAATAAATGATTGGGAATCACACTGGAAAACCGGAATTAAATTCTAGGTGCACAGGTTAAATGGATTTTGACTTCATATTTCAAATGAATCCAAGTTAACTCAATTTTACTTGTTTCAGCTGGGGAAGAAGTACTTTGCCTGCTTTTTTTGATTTGCTTTATTTATAGGCAACCCAAAAGAAAGATGTGGGAAGTCTAACTAAATGCTAAAAAAAGCACTTGACATCTAATGAATAAGTGCAAATTGGTGTGACCACAGCGTTCTTCTCATGAACCAAGGTTCCTATATCTACTCCAGCTGAAAGGAATGAACATTTTCTTTCATTAGAGTCTCTTTTCTCTTACAGTCTGCTTTAAAAGGCAGTTTAGCATAGTGGTTAAGAGAGCAGACTCTATAGTCAGACTGATCAAGTTCATATTACACTATTTATTGGATGTGTGACCTTTCAATAATTGCTTAACTTTGCTTACTTTAATTTTCTTATCTAATAGGTACCTAAGTTTCAAAATGGTACCCACATCACAAAGATATTGATGGGATTACATGGATAAATGAGTAAGTTGCTTAAAACTCTTAAAGGGTATGCCATGTTAGATAGTACTTTACTTTTTAGATGGAGATCTCTATATATCTATATATTCTGTCTATATTAAATTCAGTTAAAAAATTAGACTAATTTTCTTTTATTTTTGAGTCAGAGTCTTGTTCTGTCATCCAGGCTGGAGTTCAGTGGTGCAATCTCAGCTCACTGCAACCTCGCCTCCTGGGTTCAAGTGATTCTCCTGCCTCAGCATCTGTAGTAACTGAGATTACAGGCATGCACCACCATGTTAATTTTTAGGTGGCAGATTTTGTATTTTTAGTAGAGATGGGGTTTCACCATGTTGGTCAGGCTGCTGTTGAACTCCTGACCTCAAGTGATCTACCTGCCTCGGCCTCCCAAAGCACTGGGATTACAGGCTTGAGCCACTGCACCCGGCCTAGATTAATTCTTATACTACCCCAAGTTTAAACATATTTGAATAAACGATAAAAAAGTGAAACTCCACTCTATTGAAATTCTTAGGAAAAGAATATCCAAATTGTCAGCTTTTGAAGGCAGGAAAGGCTCATGTCATTGCGGAGACATAGCTGGCCTTGTGGCTTTAGCAAAAATGAGATGCTAATGAAGGATGCAAAGGGAACAGCTGTAGGGGAAACAAAGGTATAATGTAGCAGAAATTGAAGACTCGAAGCCTTCCATTTTGTAAATATTTGGATTGGTAGAAATTTGTTAATTGAGGCAATTGATTTTCACCTGAAAGTGGTAGCAATATCTAATTCATTAAATCCTGAAATAACATCCTTTGGGCCAAATGGGGTCATTCCATTCTTAACCTCTTAGTGATATATTAACAGTTGGAAAGCATTTGGCCGCATATCTTAAAAAGTGCCTTATTAACAGGAATACATGGCGGAAAAAAAAATGCACAAACCCACACTTGTACTGAGATGGGGGAAATGCCTCCATGGCCTCCAGCCCCTGTACTCCTCTTCAGTAGTATTTTAAGGTCTGTGTTTAATATTGCCAAGCCTACTTGAGTGATAAATGTAACTGTATAAAAATTACTTATTACAAGCTGTCATGTTGCCTCACTCACATCGGCTGGGCTGGAGGCATTGTACATAAAACTTGAATCTCTACCTTGACAGCGTCAGCCGCACTGGCTTTAAAGTAAAATGCTTTCAGTCATGAATACAAAACATAATTTACCTTTTCATAATACTTCAGTTTGAAACAAGTTGGAAAGCTCGTGTTACTGTCAGACCTGTACCTGAGCTGAGTAGGGAACCAGTGAATTCCAAGCTGTCACCTGAAACCTGCTGCTGCTTCCCTGCAGTCCTTTGAAGCAAACTTAAGCTGTTAAATTATGGGGCCTCTAATTTTTAAAGTCGTATTTATGTGTAATTCCTTTTTGCAACTTTGCAGTGACAACATGTTGTCAAGGTGGATTAGCTCATTTTCTAAATTGGTATTTGTATTGGAATTCCTGATTGAATGAATTTTTCTCCTCTTGAAGCTCTTAGGCCCCTTCTAGCAACTATTTGTTCAAGAGGTCAGGAAGCTTTCACTGACAGATGTATATTTTCAAAAAATGAAACCCTTAGCCATTTGCAAACACAGTCAAGTCTACCGTGAGTTCTCTCAAACCAGCAAAAGCTTTCAAACCAGTGGCCCAGTCAGCAAGTGAATCACCACCATTCGGGGACTTGTGAGTTAGTTTCAAACCTCTGTTTAATCGAGCCTCTGACTACAACCTGCAGATGTCAGCCGGATGGAAATTGAATGTGAAGGTTCCAAGGAGCCTCTCCGCAGTACAGCTGATTCATTGTGACTGTTTTTGTGGCTGGTCATGATGCATACAGTATGTGAGGATCCATCTGCGGGGGTGTCTGCCCACCAGCCTCTATGCCACGTCGGCAGACCTGGCCCCCACCAGAATGCAGTGGGGATGGAGCTGCAGATGCTATGCGTTAGCCCAATTCCTTTTGACAATGTTCACATTCAGTTAGGGCCCAAAGTGCTTGTACTTGTCAGCTGGGATAAATGATGAAGAAAATAGTTCCCCTGCGGAAAGTGAAACAGAATGACCAAAGGAGAGACTTTCCTCTACTGATCCTCCACGCTGTACTCCTAAGAACTCATCCTTATAAAAGAGCTCCTGCATTTCCCATTTCTCCTTCACTTTGCCAGATATGACTGTTGGAGAAAAGATAGTTGACCTACAGGGGCGTTCAATATCGTGGGCTGTTCTCTTTTTGAAATTTTAGGACAAGTGAAATTGATTCTGAAAGAAAACTAGTGGGGCAGGGAAAGTATTTCTGCTTTCACAAAGACAACTCCCTCAGAAATGTTGGATTTTGATTTCATAGTTTGCCTATTTGTGTCTACATAACACCTTCCCCCTAAGGAATTTAAAGCATTAGACAAACACTACTTTTCATGTTTATAAAGGCTTCATTGGTAAATATAATATTATTTTTACTAGCAGTTTGAAGATTTCCCAAAATGTAGCTCCAAGCTCTCTTGTCCAGCTCTTTTCCTCAGACACATGATCCCCCCTTCCCCCAGAGGTACTTGTCTTAGGCAGATGTACTCCATTCTTGACTTCATAGCTTTTCAGTGCCATCATTACACCCCAGCTGGCCCATTATTCACCTCCTCTTTCTTCTTCATTGCTGCCTTCTCTGATTGATGGAAACACATTTTCCTTTATCATGCCAAGTTACATAAGGCACATAGTGTAAATCCTAAGTTAAAAAGGTAAAGTCTCTTCTCTCTGGGGTTTGCCTCTTGTTCCACATTCTCACTCAGCTATAGGACCCTTGCAATGGACACCTGAAACAAAATGTTCTGCATGTCATGCCACATTGTATCTCATCATGTCTCCATTTCAACACATATTTATTGATTGATAAAAATTTTGCCAGTGGACTTTTTCTTCTGCTGTATTATTTATTCTCTGTACATTAATAAAGATTCTCCTGGGAATTCTGTTATTCTAAATGTACAGGACTTTTAGGTAGTGCCTGTTTGAACTTAGAAGCATATAAACTGGTTCTGGGTCTAAACAATGTGTTTTTATGTGGTATCTTGGTGGATCCTAATTGAGTGTGTGCTAAAGTGACGTTTGATGATTTTCAGATATTATTTTTAAAGTGTCTAAATGGACCCTTACTGGGTTCTGGGATAAAACTCTAGTATGAGATGCCATAGATCAGTGGTCATCAGATCTGTATTTCTTATGTCCTACTGAACACATGTGGAAGCATATTTATTCATTTGTGCATTTATAAGTGTTCTATTAATTTCTAAATTTACAATGACATTTTAGTCATACCATAGCATATTATTTTGGAGATCACTTCTGATTGTCACTGTTCATACACATGCTTCTGAACCAGGTAAGCTGATTATATCAAGTACAAATTAATGTTTTTCTTACATTTAAATAATTGGAATATGTATAGATTTACAAATATATCACAGCATAAAGCTCTATATCAGCAGTCAGCTGACATATAGGGAGTATCTATTTATTAAACAAAAATTAATTCAGAATTTACTATGGGTTTAATGTATATCTTCCTAGTTACCTAGGAGGATAAGAATGGTAGATGATAGTAAGATAAGCTTATATTTTTTACTCCCAAGATGAACAATATGTTAATAAGTACTGTAGAAGCTCACTGAAATGGGAGATGAGTGGGTCTGTGAAAAGCTAAGATGTGAATACAAGTTTAAAAAGTAGAGAGGAAGAGAGAAGAGGGTCAGAAGATGCAATCTTTGCACGCCCGGCTAATTGTTTTGTATTTTTAGTAGAAATGGGGGTTTCACCATTTTAGCTAGGGTGGTCTCGATCTCCTGACCTCATGATCCATGTAACGTTTCTTTAGCTTGTAATTCATTATTAACAAAGATGGATATTTTCAACTAATATATGTTCTAAAGTAAAAAGAAAAACATATATCCAATTAAATCAAAAACACTTAGAGTAGCTTTCAATATCAGTGTATTGATTCAATTGTTAATAAACTAGGAATACATATTTTTCCCTTTCATTGTAGGAATATTTACTTTGTGGTTTTAAAGAAGCATTTTCTCTCCTCAAAGTCAAGTAGTTATTCCTTTTTAATTTCATAACACCGTGACAAAGCAACAGGTACATTCTGTAACAGCAGGTAAAATGCATGAACATTGTAGATAACTTTATTTAGCATTATTTGTTTATCATCTTTTTACCCTAGGAAAACAATAACAGAAATCAGAAAGTCATGTAGAGGTTATATGATGGAATCTCATTCTCCTCCATGCATATTTACATTTCCGGGACCAAATAAGAACATGTCAGCAGGGTAGCTCTGTTTGAAGTCAGGGCAGGCAAGACTGAGAATTCCAAGTAGGCATCTGAGCCTCATTCACTGAGGCACATGCTGCCTTCTTTCAGAGAGAGGTTGGCTCATTTGTTCTGGCACCTGGAAGGTAATTTTCACCTTTTCTCTTGAGAGTGAAAAAGCAGTGGAGAAGAATTAAAGAAGGGAAAGCTTTGGATTGTTCTTTTTGAAAATTCTATCAGGGAATTTCTTGGAATTTTTTCTTTTTCTTTTTCTTTTTTAATGAAATTAATCCCACAGCTAAACTACTTCTAAAATAAGTTTTCTAAAACTACTCATTGTTTTAACAAATCAACTGAAATAAGTCTTCCCAAAATCATATAATCACCGAAATGTTTCCTTATGACATAATTTATTGCTCCTTCCTCTATTCTCCAAACGCATTTTGCATAAACTTTATTTATTTCATGCTATCTCATTATATGTATTGTTTAATTTTTGCATGCCTCATTCTCGCTTTTAGAATGAAAGCTCTTTTTTTTGTTTGTTTTGTTTTGTTTTGTTTTTGAGACGGAGTCTGGCTCTGTCGCCCAGGCTGGAGTGCAGTGGCGAGATCTCGGCTCACTGCAAGCTCCGCCTCCCGGGTTCAAGCCATTCTCCGAACTCAGCCTCCGGAGTAGCTGGGACTACAGGCGCCCGTCACCATGCCCGGCTAATTTTTCTGTTTTTAGTAGTGACGGCGTTTCACCGTGTTAGCCAGAGATGGTCTCGATCTCCTGACCTTGTGATCCGCCTGCGTGGGCCTCCCAAAGTGCTGGGATTAGAGGCGTGAGCCACGGCGCCTGGCCGAATGAAAGCTCTTAGTAGGAAAACCTCGGTTAATATTTCATTCCACGAAACTGCTAATAAACTAACATTCACAGGATGCATTACAAATGGCAGGAGTAGCATTTCACATGCTTTACATCATTTAATCCTTACAACAACTCCTTTAAATAGTTACTATTCTCTCCCGTTTACTGATGAGGAAGTTAAGACTTGAGGAGGTGAAGTAACCTGCCCAGGGATGCACAGTTATTTCACGGCAGAGCTGGAATTTAATCGGATCTGACTCCGAGCCTAAATTCTTTATTAAAACAGACCATGGTATTACCTTTATTTTTCAAGCCTGGGGAAAATTTTTGGCCCAGGTATTGGAAACTCTTTCAAATGTCTGAATTATCAGGACTTTTAGGGGAATGAAGTATAGTATTCTGCTTCTACCACCCCATAGAAATGGAAGGTTTTTATGTGTGGATGCCAATTCCAATGACCATTTTTTAATGTTCATCTTACTAAGTAAGGTAGGATCATATTGTAGAAAGAACATGACTTTAGAGTCAGTCTAACCTGGGCTCTAATACCCACCCCATAATTTTATAGCTGTGTCATCTTTAATAAACTACATTACATAGTGGAACCTCCATGTTTTCATCTGAAACATAAGGGTATAATACCAATCTCAGGGCTTTTATGAAAATCAAATAAGATCATTTTAGATTGGAAATCTATGAGTGGGACAGCGTATTTATTTTTCACTGTCATATGTCCTGTGATGTAGCCAGTACCTCACATAGTACTGGGGACATAGTCCTCAGTAACTATCTGTTGAATAAATGAATTAACTTACATAGCACCTTAAATATAGAAGATGCTCAGTTTCAGGCAGGGCACAGTGGCTTACCCCTGTAATCTCAGTACTTTGGGAGGCCAAGGCAGGCAGATCACAGGGTTAGGAGTTGGAGACCAGCCTGGCCAACATGGTGAAACCCTGTCTCTACTAAAAATACAAAAACTTAGTTGGGCGTGGTGGTGCCTGCCTGTAATCCCAGCTACTCAGGAGGCTGAGGCAGGAGAATTGCTTAAACCCAGGAGGCAGAGGTTGCAGTGAGCCGAGATCCCACCAATGCACTCCAGCCTGGGTGACAGGGCAAGACTCTGTCTCAATAAATAAATAAATAAATAAATAAATAAATAAATAAATGCTTAATTTCTGCTAGTGTTAGTCCACCTAAACTTTTTATTTTTGCACTTACTATTGTTTAGCATTGCCTCCTTGAAATTCTGTTTTCTTGCCTTTTGGGGCAGTATGTTTACTTTAGAACTTCTATAATGCTTTGTGTTAATTGTCCATTTCCTAAGTGTTAGTACTCTCATGAAGTGTATCTTTGACTCTCATCTCTTTTCATCCTCACTTGTAGCCTTGGGCAGAACTATATTGCCAGTTAAATGTGAGAAGTGAAGATGAGAACTCAAGAAGGGTTCTCAGCTTCCAGTCCTATTGTCTGGCTATACAGAGGCTGGTGCTGGCAATCACGGACAGAGAGATTTCAGTTATGTGCAGGGTGTGAGTTGTGTGACTGTTTTTTTTTTTTTTTTTTTTTTGAGACGGAGTCTCGCTGTGTCGCCCAGACTGGAGTGCAGTGGCGCGATCTCGGCTCACTGCAAGCTCCGCCTCCCGGGTTCCCGCCATTCTCCTGCTTCAGCCTCCGAGTAGCTGGGACTACAGGCGCCCGCCACCACGCCCGGCTAGTTTTTTTTGTATTTTTAGTAGAGACGGGGTTTCACCATGTTAGTCAGGAGGGTCTCGATCTCCTGACCTCGTGATCCACCCGCCTCGGCCTCCCAAAGTGCTGGGATTACAGGCTTGAGCCACCGCGCCCAGCCTGTGTGACTGTTAAAATGGGCTATGCATAGTGTGAACAGAGCCTGGACAGAGGTGCTTTATATATATATATATAAAGTATATATGGGTAGGTAGAGCAGACATTTAGAAGAACCAAATAGATATGATATTTAATTAGGTTAGAGGTTAGAAGGCAAGGAAAAGAGAAGACTTAAGTTTTTAGGTAGGTAACCAGAGAAGTAGAGGTATGTTAAGAGAAACAGAAAAATCATAAGTTACTAATTTTCAGAAAATGTTGATGAAATTCTGTTTCTTATGTGTTAGATTACAAGAGTAATTATGAAAAGTCATTATTGTACAGAGCAGAAATACAATTACAGTCAGTTCTCTGTATCTGCAGATTCTGCATTCTCAAATTTAACTATAGATTGTAAATATAGTATCCATAGGATGTGGAACCCAGGGATAAGGAGGGCTGACATTTTGTATCCACAGGTCCCACAGGGCTGACTGCAGGACTTGAACATAGGAGGATTTGATATCTGTGGGGTTCCTGGAACCAATCTCTTACTGATCCCTAGAGATGACTGTATTCATGTATGGGCTGCTGAGATGTTTTCTACTAACTAAATGCACCTCAAATACCTTGTTTTTTGTTTTCATGTCTAGTTTTATAATCTTAGTGCAACTATTCAATATTGTCAGTTGTTTCTATTGCCAAATTGTATCAATGAATTTTTTTTATACTCAATATTTTAAAAAATTTTATGTATTTATTTTTGAGACAGGGTCTTGCTCTGTTGCCCAGGGTAGAGTACAGTGGCATGATCATGGCCCACTGCAACCTCAAACTCCCAGGCTCAAGCAGACCTCCCACCTTAGCTTCCTGAGTAGCTGGGATTACAGGGATACATCACCATGCCTGGGTAATGTTTTTGGTTTTTTGCAGAAAAAAAGTCTCATTATGTTGCCCAGGCTGGTCTCAAACTCCTGGGCTCAAGCAATCCCCCTGTTTCAGCCTCCCAAAGTGCTGAGACTGTGGGCATGAGGCACCATTTTTTTTTTTTTTAATTACTTTAAGCATGTGCCAAGCTGGTTTCCTGCACCCATTAACTTGTCATTTACATTAGGTATTTCTCCTAATGCTATCCTTCCCCCACCCCCAACCCCATGACAGGCCCTGGTGTATGATGTTCCCGACCCTGTGTCCAAGTGTCCTCATTGTTCAATTCCCACCTATGAGTGAGAACATGTGGGAGGCACCATATTTTATATTATTTATTGAGTGGATTACTATGTACTAGGCATTATGCTGAATGTTTTCATGCATTAAGTCATTTAATCTTCAGAGAATCTCTGTGTCATAGATGGCAGTATTTGTCATTTATTGCTTTGTAATCAGTATCCAGTAGGACTTTTCTTGCTTTCCTACAAGCCCACACCTGCTGTATCCTCAAAGCACAAAATTCTACAAAATACGTTCAAGGCATGTTAAGTGTTAACTAATACTTTACCCGAAGCCCACTCACTGTCTGGTTCCAAAGCCGCTTTTACATTTTAGGTGTCTGCTAAAACAGCACCACACTTTCATTACCAAAATCTGTATTAGTGATCTATTGCTGTATAAAAAATTACCCCATGGCTTGGTGGTTGAAAAATAGCACGAATTTGTCTCAGAGTTTCTTATTATCAGGAATCTAGGAGTAGCTTAGCTGGGTCATTTTAACTCAGGGTCTCTCACAATGCTGCAATTAGTATGTTGGCCAAAATGCAGTCATCTCAAGTCTCCAATGGGAGGATCCACTTTCTCTTTTTTTTTTTTTCTTTTTGAGATGAAGTCTCGCTCTGTCACCCAGGCTGGAGTGCAGTGGCACGATGTCGGCTCACTGCAACCTCCACCTCCAGGGTTCTAGCCATTCTCCTGCCTCAGCCTCCCAAGTAGCTGGAACAACAGGCATGCGCCACCATGACCGGCTAATTTTTGTATTTTTTAGTAGAGTCAGGGTTTCACCATGTTGGGTGGGCTAGTCTCAAACTCCTGACCTCAAGTGATGGGAGGGTCCACTTTCAAGCTCACTCACTCAGTTGTTGGTAGGACTCCAAAGATCCACTTCTAAACTCTCTTACTTGGTTGTTGACAGGCCTCATATCCTTGTTGCTTGTTGGCTGGAGACATCAGTTCCTTGCTACATTGGCCTCTCCATGAGGCTGCTCACAATATGTGCAGCTTGCTTCTCCCAGAATAAGGTTTCTGATAGAGAAAGAATGGACATTATAACCTAATCTCAGAGGTGACATCTCACTGCTTCTGATCTATTCTATTTGTTGAAAGTGAGTAATTAAATCCAGCTCACATTCAGGGGGATGGGGACTCCATGAGGACATGAATACTAATGAACCAGGAATTATTGTAGCCCATCTTCTGGGCTGTCTACTACCATGAGAATGCTGAAACACACAGAGAGAAGTAACTTTTAGCTGAATTACACAAAAGATGGGTTTGACTCTAGAGTCTCAATTCTTGATGGCTATATTATACTGTTATCATAAATATATTGTGTGCTAAGAAATCAGATAGCCTATTTGTTAGAGAAATTCAAAAATACTATTTGTAGCTCCCTTTGAAGACTTATGAAGTTAAGCATGTAAGTTTTTTGTTTATTTGTTTTATATCAGGTTATTGCAGAGACATACAGAAAATTTTTTGTTATTGTGGATCATGGTGTTGTTTACTTTAGCTTACATTTGAGTTGGGTTTCAAGTGTTAAACTTCCAGATAACTGTGATGTTTTATAACTATAATTGTAAAACAAAGAATAAAAAACATTGAACCAACATTCCTGTTTATTCACTTTAGGGTTCTGAGTACAATGAGAAAAAGAATATAGCTCCATAAAAATACCCTAGAAGGGACAAAGAAAGATCCAAGAAAATTCCAATATGAAATCTAAATAAATATTAAAGCCAGAGTTGTGTTAAATGTATGAGAGGAAGGAAGAAAAAATGTGCAAAATAATGTACATTAATGCTTACCTTTAGCTTTCCAATCAAGCACATATATTGTGATAGCAAATGTTACATGTTTGATAAGATTAAATGTGTTTAATTCCTTTAGAAAACTTTGCTTACTATTCAGCAATCAGATTTCATTCATGTAGGCGGTCTGATCAGCTTACATGATGAGAAGGTCATCTGCCACAACCTAGTTAGGAGGACTTGGACAGTAGTTAATGAACAAATAACATATCACTGTATCCCTGGAGTTCTGTTCTACAAGACAAATGATGCTTTTTCAAGAGGAAGTTGAGACTGTAATTTCTCCAATGTGTAACAGATCTTTGCATCTACTTACAATTAAGGAGCCTGAAGTGATTTTTAAAATACTTTCAAGTTTTCAAGAAAGCATTTAGACTCATTTCTTTTGTCACTGTTTCCTCTGCTCTATGGGACACCCATACTATGAGAGACTCAGTCGAAAAAGAAAATTCTGTGGAATAAGTTTGTGAATAAATAAACTTGTGAAAAGAAGAGCAATCTGTTAAACATAGACCTGAGTCACAGATGTAAGAGAATGGATTTGTGCTACTGTGGTTGTGACCACACAATCTCTCTCAAATGAGCCTCCCAGGAAGTGGCCATGAGGTGGGAAACCATTATCCAAGCTCTGCTGCAAGGAGGTGAGCTTGACTCTCCACGCCCCATACCTTGTCGCCTCTTGTCTTACTGTTCTTGCTGTGGGAATTATACCAAGCAAACCACACCCTCATCCCAAGAAAGGAAGAAAAGCAACTCTATCTCCCTCTCTCTGTTTTTCTCCTTTCATGCCAGCAGTCAGGTTTGGGTAGGCTGTGTTTTGCCTTCTTTGCCCTAATGACAGCCTTGAAATGGTTAAAATTGCATTTAAGTTTCTCCTTAGTTTCAGGGTAAGATGCTCATAGATGACTGAGAGATGTAAGTATGTAAATAATGAAATATTGTAAGATGTGATAAATGCTATGCAGATGTATAAAAGGCTAAGAGAGTGCACAGAAATTAATGACTCCAAATTGAACAATGTGCTGGATATTCACACTTTGCCCCTTTCAGATCCACTCTTCATCCTCCCCTTCTCCACCTCTCTGCCTTGCTTTGTGCACTTGGAAACTGAAGCAGACTTCTATGGATTTCACAGCAGGCTTCTCTTGTTCTCCGTTGCTTCTGCTTGAGTTTGGCCAATGGAAGGCACCATTCCTTGCTAGTTACCCTTAACTCTGCCTGCATCTTAGTGAATAGTCCCTTTATTGCATTCTTCTTAATGACACCTGCTGAGTGTGTCATCTCCTCCCTACTGAATCCCTGACTCTAAAATGACTGGATAAATGAAAAGAATAAATCATGCCAGGGCCATAGCTGTCTTTTATAGATTGTGCTATGTCTTAACTGAAAAATCACCTTTGGATTACAGAAATTATATAAAGAAGTAAAAATTAGGCCCTTTGATGATTCTTTAAATCTTATGGTTGTATCGTTACAAAAATTTATTGTAAAATTTTAGCCAACTCTGAAAGCAGCTATGAGAGAAGCGTTTTAAAACATGAATTCAGGTTTTGTACATTAGGTAAGAGAGCAGTTAATTTTTATGAACATGATATTGCTTCAAGCTTTCTTTTAAGTGTGATATCTTTAAGTATATCCCATAAGAGAATCTACGCAAACACGTACATTTTGAAAACCCATTTTATCTGCAAATCTTGCCAAATATCTATCACTTCTGTAAATTGCTCTATTTTTTTTTTTTACTCAGAAAGGTATTTGGCTTCATCTCAAAATTTGAAAATCATTAAAGGAAAGTAGTAAGTGATTACAATAATTCTTTAAGCTTTCCATGAATATATGATTCAATTTGACAAAATGTGATAAGAAAAAATTATTTTTTCTAGATTTGTTTGTTGAGGAGAAGTTAATGTTTACAGATAGTAAAAGATAGTTTAAAAGCATTAAAGAAAACAAGAACCCTTTTGGGGATATAGTTTATACCCTTATGTATAGAAAGATTTTCTAGTCCCTATTATATTTTAAAAGAATTACTTTTCCATGGAGACATACCAAATAAATGCCATGATTCTGGAAATGACTTATAAGAAAAGATAGTAGACAGATAATCAGCATACCATGGCTAGTTTTTGGCTCATATGTCATTAAACACGTTAGGTTTCAGTTTCTTTATTTATAATATAAGATGTTGGACTGGATCTCTTTTCCAAGCCATTTCTCAACATTAAGAATACAGTATGTTTTGTCCAGCAGAGACACATAATTTTTTCAAAGGCAGGATAATTGCATTTAACAAAAATCCTGAGAGCTGGACTAGATGAAGAAGTTGAGAGGTAGAAATGTCTAAGTAAGTTCAACTCAATCAGAAGATGTCCCCTTGGTCCTCTTAGGTGACCATAACTCCTCTGCACTATTGCTTTATGCCATGGGGTCCAGATTATCCTGTTCCAGTAATGTTTTTTCTATTAGAAAGGTGTCTGGGGATAGTTCTGATGTTATTTTAAGCTAGAGGGAGACCCAGAAATAAACCAGTAAGTGACAGATCTAATGAGGTCAATTGCACAGCTTTATGTGAGGCCAGACAAAGGTGAGTTTGTAAAACACTAGGTTTGCATTGCTGTCTCCATCTTTCATTTCCATATAAATTCAGTAACAGTCTCGAGGCACCAGCAGAAGTACAACATGCTGAACAAAAGCCTTTCAAACAGATCCTTTCTTGAAGAATTTCATGAAGCAGCAGCGACTATTTAAAGCAGCATGTATGTCATTTTCCATGAGAAAATTGAACCAAAGAAATTTGCTTTTCCATTGGTGTTATCTTCCTGAATTCTAGATATCTTTATAGATGTACTATAGCTAGAGCTCAAATATTTGCGCTCCAAATGAGCTTTTAAGAGATTCAATCCTTGTTTTCCCAAACCAAGATTTCAGTAAAAACAGTTTGGACTAGCTAGCACAATTTTATGGTTTATATCACTAGAGACCAAATATAAAGCTTGAAGAAATATGTTTTGCAAGATATTTATATCTCTTTCCACATATTAACATTTTAAAAACCTACTGCTTCAATATTTTTTCTCAGTCATCATAGTGGCAAATTGCTTACATGAATAACTGTCCAAATGAAATTAATGATCACTAGCAAAGAGAACACAAATAGTCAACTTGGAATATATCAGCATGTCCATTTCTGTTTGGTGCCATGTAATACCAATAATTTTTTTTTTTTTAAAAAACACACACATACAACACCTGGTTCCCATTTAAAAAAGAGAAATTAAACTGTAGCTTTTCAATGCTGACCTCCTGAGACAGAAAGGTGAATAAGAGGTGTTTGTTTGTTTTTGAGTGGTGCAGCCAATTTTCAGACAAATGCAATGTCTATTAATAAGGGCAAATTGTATTTTAACCTCTTCTTGGGCTGGGTCTGGAAATTTTGAAGTGCTATTTGTTACATTCTGATATGACAGATTTAGAAATCAGAATGATATTGTGGCCTACATAAAGGCCCAAGAATACAGGGATTCCCAGTTAGCCTCACTTCTGCTCACAGCAGCCAACAACAGTTTAAGAAACATGTGGAGACACTTTGGGATTTTCAGGAATTGTCAATGCCTGTCTCAGTTGACCTAAAACTACCCCAGAGGATTTGTAAAATAAAGACCAATTAACCCTCAAAAATAACATACTGAGAAGTGTGGCTAAAATAGCAGCACCATTCCTTCTTATTGAAAGGATTCATCATTTTTTAAAACAGTATATTCCTCTGAATTAGAGCTATGTATTTTGAATTGCAAGTGAGAAATTTGAAACTAAACTATCAGCTATTCTACTTTGAAACTCACTTAATGCAGCACCTGCCTAAGTGTCAGGAGTGTGCTCAATAACTGGCTTTGTGAGATGGTGTTTTTTGTCCAACTTTCTGTTGTAACATGTCAACTCCCTGGGGGCAGACACATCATCTCCAATTTCCCTCCTTACTAGATAAGTAGACAGCAAATGCTAAAAAGTTTGGCTGACTGACACATGTTGGCCATTAAGAAAATTAAAACAAAAAGATGGACTTATTGTTTAAAGGGTACAGAGTTTATGTTTTGCAAGATAAAAAAGTTCTAAAGATGAATGGTAGGATGGTTGCACAACAATGTGAATGTACTTAATGCCACTGAACTGTACATGTAAAATAGTTAAAATATTAAATTTTATGTATATGTATATTTTAATGCAAAGATGATGGAGTCATTAAAGGGGAGAGAAAATGATAAAAGTGAAACTCGGACTAATTTTTATCTATACATTCACAATTATAAATTGTTTTCTCTTTTCCTTCTTTTCCTTTACTCACATCAAAGTGACTGATCACTAACCAGTGGGGCCCTTAAGATCTGTCATATGTATCACTTGAAAATGTTTCATCTTAAATGTTCTTGATTGTATTATATATTTCTTATTTTTTAAATCTGATTTGATGCAAAGAGAGAGAAAATGCAAAAGGATCAGAGGTTTTATTAATTACGGTATTACCCTATCTAAGCCAGGGCATGCGCTACTGAGAGGAACGTGAAAGGGGCTGATCCAGTATCTACCACTACCGAGCCCAACTTCATCTTTGCAAAATCACTTTGGGATCACTTCCAGCTCATAGAATCCTTTTACACATGGGGAGGAAGATGCCAAGTTCTGGATTTATAAGAGACCAGTGGCCACATGATGGGGGCAGAACAAAGGAGATATAGAAATGGATATTCTTTAGGTCCAGAAGAGGAAGGAAAAGAGAAAAAAAACTTTTTAATTTTTCCGGTGATGAATTTTTCTGACATGATTTATCTGTCATACTTCTACTGTTCTGTAAAAGCTACTCTATACATGTTAATATTTTCCTGTGTGTGATTTAAAGCAATGAGTCTATACACTTAATTTACATAAGTGAATGTAATTCATATAACTATGCACAAAACAATAGATTAATATTCAAATGCATTTTTCAAATTTTAGTATTTTTTGTTTGTTTGTTTTTGAGATAGGGTCTACTCTGTTGCCCAGGTGCAGTGGTGCTATGTTTGG
This sequence comes from Piliocolobus tephrosceles, assembly GCF_002776525.5. Lineage (NCBI taxonomy): Eukaryota > Metazoa > Chordata > Mammalia > Primates > Cercopithecidae > Piliocolobus > Piliocolobus tephrosceles. Next base: position 117,982,920 of record NC_045438.1, on the reverse strand, counting down.
TCACTTCTACCTCAACCTCCCAGGCTTAAGTGGTCCTCCCACTTCAGCCTCCCAAGTAGCTGGAACTACAGGCAAGCACCACCACACCTGGCTAATTTCTGTTTTTTTTTGGAGGGAGTAGAGATGGAGTTTTGCCACGTTACCAAGGCTGGTCTTGAACTCCTGGGCTCAAACGATCCACCCACATTGGCTTTCTAAACTGCTAGGATTACAGGCATGAACCACTGTGCATGGCCAAGTGCTTTCAGAATATAAACTTTTGGTATGTTAAAATGTAAAAGATTATTTTATGTATTTTTTAAACTATTGGAATGAAATAAAAAGCAATAACAAATCAAAGATGTTGGTTTATAGTAAACCCAACTAAGCTGGTTTGGAATACATAAAAGTTGCTTGTTGTAATAATAACAACTAAATGAATAACCTCCAAAAATAATCCTTCAAATACTTGAACTAAACTTGATAGAAGTTGGTGTTCAAGTTGGCGGAATACTTGAAGTGTTCTGGTGTAAATCAGCTAGTAAATGAAAATTTAGGTAAGCTTTTGAGAATACATGTTTCTTATTGAACTCTTTCTTCTTTTTAAAATTTATTTCTTATATGGTATATAAGAAAGTATCTGTTAGAACAAAAAGACTAAAATAAATGGCGAGAGGCTGGACATGCTTCTTTGAATGTAGTTTTTGACTTGAGTGTGTCCTGTGGTAGGTGACAGGTACTGTCCCAATATCCTCACTTATTTGACAGTCCCCATTTAGTCATGAGTTTAGTGGAGAAATAGAGCATATATAGTATTTGCTAGATGCAAGGACAAGCACACTGAGCTCACTTCATAACCACATGCTCATCACTGCCCTTGGATAATACAGTAAGGTTCTCTCCCTCTCTGTCTTGCTTACTTACAAATTTTAAAACAGGCCAGGTACCGTGGCTCACACCTGTAATCCCAGCACTTTGGGAGGCCGAGGAGAGAGGATTGTCTGAGCTCAGGAGTTTGCGACCAGCCTGGGCAACACAGTGAAACCCTATCTCTACTGAAATACAAAAAAATTAGCTGGGTGTGGCGGTGTGTGCCTGTAGTCCCAGCTACTTGGGAGGCTGAGGCAGGAGAATTGCTCGAACTTGGGAGGCTGAGGTTGCAGTGAGCCGAGATCACACCACTGCACTCCAGCCTGGGCAACAGAGCGAGACTCTGCCTTTAAAAAAGAAAAAATTTTAAAACATACCTACTGTCAAAAAGCTGTGGGCCTCACTTATAACAATATCAGAATCACAGATTTGTATCACAGTTAAGTGGCAGTTGGCCTCAAAGTAGAAGTGGAATATAGGCCCACCCAGTCATAGAAAACTACAATCTAGGCTCTGCCAAATTCGTTATATTTATAGGCAACAGGAAAGAGCAACCTGCAGTTATGATTGTGGATGTAGATTTGTATCCTTTGGCAAGAGAACACTGGAACTGACATCTTACAAAACTGGGAGTCGGTTGCAGAAAGGATGACTCCCTAAAAACACCTAGATTAAAGGAAGATACTGTGGACTCTTCCCAATTTGCCAAGTAATTATTTGGAGCACCTATTATATCAATCATGTAATGACTAAGAAGTAGTGCCCAAGGTACCATTTTCCAGGAGATGTTGATACAGGAAGTTTTATCATAAGGTATATATAAGGACAGGTTATTTTCACTTTAAGAAAAAATAAATAGCTAACATTTAGAGAGCTCAAACGGTTTTTGAAGCACTCTTCTCTGTATTATTTTATTTAATCTTCACATCTCTACAAGATGCTACTGTTATCATCAAACTCTTTTACAGAAAAAGAGACAAGTATCACTGTACTATCTACTCCTACTTTGCTTAACAAAGGAGCCTTCCTATAACCACAGCACCAAAAGGTATGTCTCCAGAGAAGCTTCAATCCTCAAATCATGCTTAAGTTAGAATGCCATTTTGAAGCTAAAATATAAAGGTAACTCATAACCTGAATCCTGTACTGGAGACCCTGCAGTAAGTAATGGACACCCCAATTCATGTCCCATTGCATGGGTACCTGGCCTGTTTTAAAATTTGTAAGTAAGCAAGACAGAGAGGGAGAGAACCTTACTATATTATCCAAGGGCAGTGATGAGCATGTGGTTATGAAGTGAGCTCAGTGTGCTTGTCTAGCAAAAGACCCAAAAAGACCCAAAAGAACTAGATACAGGTATCACCTCTTCCTGGTATGAAGGGTCTGGAGACTGACACTAGAATTTATTGTTACACCATTATATTAAATTTATTTAGGAAGTTTATATTCTTCTTATAAAAGAATATGGGGCCAGCCATTTCCCACAAATCCTCCACTTGACTTTATAAGGTTAGTAATTAGCAGTGCCAAGGTTTTTTTGTCCAGAGTAAATAAAACTAGATAAACATCATCTTAGATATTTGAATCATTCTGTGTCATATTAAATATATTATTTCTCTGGGTCTCAGTTTTTTAGCCCACAGAATGAAGAAATTTGAGCAGATAAGTCCTACAAAGCCCTTTCAACTGTAAAATCTGTAGATTCCAGGGTGTGATGGGAATCATAGCCTCATGTAGTTGTCTGAAATGGTGCTTATTATCTTGGATATAGACATTCTCTTAAAGTTCTTTACCTGAAGCCTCACAAAGCATTTAGTTATGTATGTTTACCTGTTCATACTACTTGTTTGAAGGGTGTGGGGGGCATGGGGTAATTTTTCTACCTCGTTTCCTCTGTAAACCCTCTTCAGCTGATGACGTGGGAAGCCCAGACCCTCTCCTAAGGAGGAAGACCTTCCCACGTGTGATTCATTTCTGTTTTTATCTTCCTTCTCCCAGAGCCACCCTTCACCCCAGGAGGAGGAGGTACCTGGGCATCCTAACTGTCTCTAAACTACAGTAGTTACTGCCTAGCAGGGTTTGGGTGTCTGTAAGCTCCGTTGGGTAGTCTAGTGCTGGTGTGTTGTGGCTTTTCTTTAGTGCTAATTGGCCAAGACAGTAATAATTGCAGATGACGTGAAGCCTGAGGAGTGCTGAGAAAGGTGTACTCTCTATATGATAATGGGTAATTGAATATTTCTCCTTTCTGTTTCACAGCCTTGGGAACACCAGGTCTGGCAGATTTAAGCTGAGGCCTGTAAGTTCATTTGCCATTTTCTTCCACCACAAGTGGCCCCTGCTGGGCTGATCTGTTCTTCCACTTGTTCCTCTGGCACCTGCCCATGTGGAGGGGATTCTTCAATAGGGCACATCTGTTGTAGCCTCACAGATTCTTCTGCTGTTGGAGAGCCGTGTGTGTGGAGGAGTCCCTTTGTGTGAAAATCATCCAGCCACAACCACACAGTTCAGCAATTTTGCTGAAAGGAGAACAGTCTTGGCTGCACTTGGTGAGTCAGGATGACATTAGCAATCTTGCCTTGCTTATGCTTTGCAGAAGGAAGAATCCCAGCTTCTATCCTTAGCTTGTGCTGTGGCTATACAGATAAATCATATGGTTTTCATGCTTGAACTGTATCAGACCTTATCTGACAACACCTTCTTTGTAAGACCTCTAAGTAGCAAGATCCTATGAGTGTTATCTACAGTAACACACAACCCTTAAACTGTATTCCTACACATTTTCTATTAGTCAGTAGTTACCGATTGCAGTTAAAAGCAAAAAGAATGTTTGTGATGAAAAGAACAAAAGATTGCTTGTTTAGTCCCTCAGTTTTTTGAGCCACTTGTTGCCACAGCTTTTAAAATTCAAGTTCTTTGTCTTCTATTGTCTGAGATTGTTCATTGCTATTTGGCATATTTATGAGGGTCTAACAACTTTGTGTCACTGGAACTTATTCTGATTTTCACTCTACTGTGGGTGAGTCAACATTTTGCAGTCTTTTTTTCTTCTTTTTTTGAGGGGGAAATGTTAGTAAGCCCTGAAGGAAACTCCAGTTTGTTCTTTGAACTTCTTTTGTCCTCTGTGATTTGCTATAGCAACTGCCATACTTTGGGCATCTTTATTTGTATTTTAGTCTCTGAGTAACAGGAGGAAGGCCCTCCTGAAGGTAGATACCACCAATCAACTCTTGTTTTTGTATTCCTAATGCCTGGCACTGTGCACGTTTGGATAGATAGATGAATAATTAGATGAAATTTAGGCTTAATATTTGATGTTGTTCACAAATGATGTTTTGCATAGATAGCCAAATAATCTGAAGGAGTTTTCTTCGTAAATCTTGCTAAATGAAAGAAAAAACAGTACTTGTGATAAGTTTCATATATCCTGCAACTCCACCAAGTTCTCCTTATTTATCACACATGTGCTACCTTTATTTCCCTCTCTGCCAAGACTGTTCATGAATGGCCACACTCTCATAGCTACCATATAATCCCCAACATCTTCAATATCTCAGTCCTACTGACCATCTCTGCTTTCTTGAAAGTCTCCCTTCCTTCTTGTAAGTTACACTAATGAACTGTTTCTCTTCACTGCTTCTTTCAAAGGGCTCTGTTTTTTTCTGTTTAGAAAATGTTGGCTTTTCCAAATATTCAGTCTCTGCCTCTTTTTAAAAAAATATTGTCTCTCTTGTTTGGGGATCATTCATCATGCATCATCTCTAGGCACACCTGTATCTGTTGCCCTGCTGTCTCTTTTATGACCTATGCCTACCTTTTCAGTTGCTTGTTCCACATCCCAGGTTAGGTGCTCTACCAACCCCCCAAACTAAACATTTATTTTACTGACTGAGTTTTCAGAAGGCTGGCTTCTTCTCACTTTCTCATTTCTGTTGAGAGCACTTCTCCTTTCTTGGTCTCCCAGGATAAATGCCTTGGTATCACCTTTGATTCTTGTGCTTTTATTTCTCCAACTCTAGTGGGAGAGTCTTGAAGTTTCTGTTCCCTACCTGTATCTGTCCAGTTTGTTCTCCTCATTTCGTACAATGACAACCACTTAGTGATGGCTAATACTGAGTGTCAACTTGATTGGATTGAAGGGTGCAAAATATTGATCCTGGGTGTGTCTGTGAGGGTGTTGCCAAAGGAGATTAACATTTGAGTCAGTGGACTGGGAAAGGCAGACCCACCCTTAATCTGGGTGGGCACCATTTAATCAGCTGCCAGTACAACTAGAATACAAAGCAAGCAGAAAAATGTGAAAAGACTGGACTGGACTAGCCTCCAGCCTGCATCTTTCTTCTGTGCTAGATGCTTCCTGCCCTTGAACATGAAACTCCAAGTTCTTCAGTTTTGAAACTTGGACTGCCTCTCCTTCCTCCTCGGCTTGCAGATGGCCTATTGTGGGACCTTTGGATACTGTGAGTTAATACTTAATAAATTCCCCCTTTAAATATATATCTATCTTATTAGTTCTGTACCTCTAGAGAACCCTGCCTAATACAGATCTTGGTACCAGGAGTGGTTCTAGAGGAATAGCATATTAAGGGTAGAGTTATTTTGTTGGTGTTGGGGTTTCTGGAGTTGGCTGCTTAATATGATTAGATCCCAAAATGCTAAGGATTCTACTTCTAATAGTATGAAGAAGACTGATACTCCTTGGCTTGAACTGTTTAGAGAGTTATGCAAAATAAATGCATTTGACACTCCTGATTCACTGCTCATGAGAGGCAAGGAGTTTAGTGACTCTGTACATAATACCTTTGACCATATGTGGAGAACCAAGAAACATAATGAAACTGGTTGGTCGCTCCTAAGTTCAATGGACAAAGTGATGAAAGAAAATGAGCTCAGGGATTGCAACTTATGACTTCAGAAGCAGATACGGAGCCTCAAATCTGCTAAGATTTCCCTGAGAGTTTTATCTCCTAAAGAGAAAGAGCTGAAATTGTGGAAAAACAGACACAAACTCTTATCATGTGAGTGACTGACCTGCAACAAAAGGTGTATCCACAGCCTTGCCAGGTGTCTACTGTTAAAGTGAGGACGTTGATTGGAAAAGAATGGGATGTGTGGGAGGACCCTGATGAAGCTGGGGACACTGAGTTTGTAAGCTCTGATGAAACTTTTTGTCCAAAGAAACAGTTTCCCCATCCCCAGTAGTGGCAACATCCCCTCCCCGACCCATGCTGCCATCAGCCTTTCTACCTTTGTCTGAGGAGATAAACCCTGTGCTGCCTGAGGCAACAATGATGGCCTCCCCTGAGGCAGCTGTCAGGCAAGATAATGTTGATTCTCTTCAGGAGCTACCCCAACACCCCTGTTTGCTTCTAGACCTGTAACTAGACTAAAGTCCCAGAAGGCCCCTAGAGGTGAAGTTGAGAGTGTGACCCATGAGTAGGTGTGCTACATTAGAAAATAATTGTTTGAGTTTTCTAATTTATGCAAGCAGAAATTTGGAGAACAGGCATGGAAATGGATATTAAGGGTGTGGAATAATGGTGGAAGGAACGTAAAGTTGGATCAGGCTGAATTTTTTTATTTGGGCCCACTAAGTAGAAACTCTGTATTTAGTATTGCAGCTCGGGGAGTTAAAAAAGGTTCTAATAGTTTATTTGCCTGGTTAGCTGAAATATGGATTTAAAGATGACCCACCGTGAGTGAGCTGGAAATGCCTGATCTCCCTTGGTTTAATGTAGAGGAAGGTATCCAAAGGCTTAGGGAGATTGGGATGGGTGGAGTGGATTAGTCACTTTAGACCTACTCATCCCAGCTGGGAGGGTCCAGAAAATATACCCTTGACCAATGCCTTGTGAAATAGATTTGTGAGAGCAGCACCTGCATCTTTGAAGAGCACTGTAATTGCTCTTCTCTATATGTCAGATCTAACAGTGGGAAGTGCAGTCACTCAACTACAAACTTTAAATACAGTGGGAATAATTGGATCCTGAGGTGGCAGGGGTCAAGTGGCAGCACTCAACCATCAAAAGCAAGGTGAGCATACCTACTGTAATGAACAGCAGAGGCAAAGCAGCATTTATCATAGTCTGACTCCTGTAGTGCTCTAGCATTGGCTAATTAATCATGGTGTTTCTAGAACACCATGAAATTGATAGAAGCTTATTGCATCCCTATTTAATTTATATACACAGAAAAATTTCTAGGTTGAATGGACAAAATACTAATTTGAATTATGAAAACAGAATCAAGGCCCCTCAATCAATTTCCAGACTTGAGCCAGTTTACAGACCCAGAACCCCTTGAATGAAGGGGATGCCGGGTCCCCTTGAGAAGCGGACCCTACGACACTATCGACAATTTATGCTGTTAGTGTTTCTCCCAATCTTCTCCAGGGAGACCTCTGGCCTTTTTCCAGGGTAACTGTGGACTGGGGAAAGGGAAATGATCAGACATTTCGGGGACTACTGGACACTGGCTCTGAGCTGACGTTGATTCCAGGGGACCCAAAATGTCATTGTGGTCCTTTAGTTAAAGTAAGGTTTTATGAAGGTCAGGTAATTAATGGAATTTTAGCTCAGGTACGACTTACAGTGGGTCCTTGCACTCATCCTGTGGTTATTTCCGCAGTGCCAGAATGCACAATTGACATAGATATACTTAGCAGCTGGCAAAACCCCCACGTTGGCTCCCTGACTGGTAGGGGGAGGGCTATTACTGTGGAAAAGGCCAAATGAAAGCCATTAGAGCTGCCTCTACCTAGGAAAATAGTAAATCAAAAACAATATTGCATCCCTGGAGAAATTGTGAAGATTAGTGCTACCATCAAGGACTTGAAAGATGCAGGGGTGATGATTCCCACCACATTCCCATTCAACTCTCTTATTTGGCCTGTGCAGAAGACAGATGGATCTTGGAGAATGATATTGTAAGCTTAACCAAGTGGTGACTCCAATTACAGCTGCTATACAAGATGTGGTTTTGTTGCTTGAGCAAATTAACACATCTGCTGGTACCTGGTATACACCCATTGACTTGGCACATGCCTTTTTCTACATTCCTGTCCATAAGGCCCACCAGAAGCAATTTACTTTCAGCTGGCAAGACCAGCAATGTACCTTTACTGTCCTACCTCAGGGGCATTGTAACTCTCCGACTTTGTGTCATAATCTTATTGGGAGAAAACTTGATTGCTTTTTGCTTCCACAGGATATCACACTGGTCCATAACATTGATGACATTATGCTGATTGGATCCAATCTGCAAGAAGTAGCAAACACACTGGACTACTGGTGAGACATTTGCTTGCCAGAGGTTGGAAAATAAACCTGATTAAAATTCAGAGACCTTCTACCTCAGTAAAATTTCTAAGGGTCTAGTGGTGTGGGACCTGTTGAGATATTCCTTCTAAGGTGAAGGATAAGTTGCTGCATTTGGCCCCTCCTACAACCAAGAAAGGGGCACAGTGTATAGTGGGCCTATTTGGATTTTAGAGGCAATACATCCTCATTTGGGTGTGTTACTCCAGCCCATTTATTGAGTGAACTAAAAGGTTGCCAGCTTTGAGTGGGGTCCAGAACAGGAGAAGCCTGTGCAACAGGTCCAGGGTGCTGTGCAAGCTCCTCTGCCACTTGGGCCATATGACCCAACAGATCCAAAGGTGGCTGAGGTGTCAGTGGCAGATAGGGATGCTGTTTGGAGTCTTTGGCAGGCCTCCATAGGTGAATCACAGTGGAGGCCTCTAGGGTTTTGGAGCAAGACTCTGCCATCTTCTGCAGATAACTACTCTCCTTTTGAGAAACAACTCTTGGCCTGTTACTGAGGTTTGGTGAATGTTCGACTATGGGTCATCAAGTCACCATGCGACCTGAACTGCCTATCATGAACGGGGTGCTTTCTGACCCATCTAGTCATAAAGTATGTCATGCACAGCAGCATTCCATCATCAAAAGGAAGTGGTATATACGTGACTGGGCTCTAATAGGTCCTGAAGGCACAAGTAAGTTACATGATGAAGTGTCTCAAATGCCCATGGTCTCCTCTCCTGCCACCCTGCCTTCTCTCCCCTAGCCTTCACTGATGGCCTCAGGGGGAGATTCCTATGATCAGCTGACAGAGGAAGAGAAGACGAGGGCCTGGTTTACAGATTGTTCTGCACAATATGCAGGCACCACCCAAAAGTGGACGACTGCAGCACTACAGTCCCTTTCTAGTACATCCCTGAAGGACAGCAGTGAAAGGAAATCTTATTGGCGGGCAGAACTTTCAGCAGTACACCTGGTTGTGTACTTTGCCTGAAAGGAGAAATGGCCAGATGTGCAAGTATATACTGATTTATGGACTGTGGTCAATTGTTTGGCTGGATGGCCAGGGACTTGGAAGAAGCATGATTGGAAAATTGGTGACAAAGGAATTTGGGGAAGAAGTATGTGGATGGACCTCTGTGAGTGGTGAAAAACTGGGGATGTTTGTATGCTATGTGAGTGCTCACCAAAGGGTGACCTCAGCAAAGGAGGATTTTAATAATCTGTGGACACCACTCAGCCTCTTTCCCCAGTCACCCCTGTCATTGTCCGATGGGCCTATGAACAAAGTGGCCATGGTGGCAGGGATAGAGGTTATGCATGGGCTCAGCAACATGGACTTCCACTCACCAAGGCTGATCTGGCTATGACCACTGCTGAGTGCTCAATTTGTCAGAAGCAGAAACCAACACTGAGCCCTCGATATGGCACCATTCCTCAGGATCATCAGCCAACTACCTGGTGGCAGGTTGATTATATTGGACCTCTTCCAACATGGAAAGGACAGTTTTGTCCTCAACTGGAGTAGACATTTACTCCAGATATGGGTTTGCCTCTCCTACATGCAATGCTTCTGCCAAGACCACCATCCGTGGACTCACGGAATGCTTTATCCACCATCATGGTATTCTACACAGCACTGCCTCTGACCAACGTGTTGAGGGAAGTCAGGGACCCCACATGGAGGGACCAGCTGACGCCGTGGGAGAAGAACATAAATTGTGAAGATTTCATGGACATTTATTAGTTCCCCAAATTAATACTTTTGTAATTTCTTACGCCTATCTTTACTGCAATCTCTGAACATAAATTGTGAAGATTTCATGGACACTTATCACTTCCCCAGTCAATATCCTTGTGATTTCCTATGCCTGTCTTTACCTTAATCTCTTAATCCCGTCATCTTCTTTGTAAGCTGAAGAGGATATATGTCGCCTCAGGACCCTGTGATGATTGCGTTAACTGCACAAATTGTTTGTAGAGCATGTGTGTTTGAACAATGTGAAATCTGGGCATCTTGAAAAAAGAACAGGATAACAGTGATGTTCAGGGAACCAGGGAGGTAACCTTGAACTGACTGCTGGTGAGCTAGACGGAACAGAGCCATATTTCTCTTCTTTCAAATGCAAATAGGAGAAGTATCGCTGAATTCTCTTTCTCAGCAAGGAACATCCCTGAGAAAGAGAATGCACCCTGAGGGTAGGTCTATAGATGGCCCCCTTAAGGCGACAGCCTTTTGCCTCAAAGCCGAAGGGATGAAATAAGCCCCTGTCTCCTGTAGCGCTCCCAGGCTTATTAGGATGTGGAAATTCCAGCATAATAAATTTTGGTCAGACAGGTTGTCTGCTCTCAAACCCTGTCTCCTGATAAGATGTTATCAATGACAATACGTGCCTGAAACTTCATTAGCAATTTTAATTTCGCCCCATCCAGTGGTCCTGTGATCTCACCCTGCCTCCATTTGCTTTGTGATATTTTATTACTTTGTGAAGTATGTGATCTCTGTGACCCACACCCTATTCGTGCACTCCCTCTCCTTTTGAAAATCACTAATAAAAACTTGCTGGTTTTACGGCTCAGAGAACATCATGAAACCTGCCAACGTGTGATGTCTCCCCTGGACACCCAGCTTTAAATTTATCTCTCTTGTGCTCTTTCCCTTTATTTCTCAAACCAGCCAAGATGCCTAGGAAATAGAAAAGAACCCATGATAAACATCAGGGGTGGGGTTTTTCGCTGATACCAAGGCACTCACTTTTCAACTAAATAAGTGTGGCAGTGGGCTCATGATCATAGAATTCACTGGTCTTACCATGTTCCTCATCATCCTGAAGCAGCTGGATTGGTAGAACTGTGAAGTGGCCATTTGAAGTCACAATTACAATGACAATACTTTGCAGGGCTGGCCAGAAGGCCGTGTGTGCTCTGAATCGGCATTCAATGTATGATACTGTTTCTCCCATAGCCAGGATTCACGGGTCCAGGAATCAAGGGGGGAAAGTGGAAGTAGCACTACTCACATCACCCCTAGTGAGCCACTAGCAAAATTTTTGTTCCTGTTCCCATGACATTATGTTCTGCTGGCCTAGAGGTCTTAGATCCAGAGGGAGAAATGCTGCCACCAGGAGACCACAATGATTCCATTAAACTAAAAGTTAAGATTGCCACACGGACACTTTGGATTCCCCCTACCTTTAAGTCAATAGGCTAAGAAGAAAGTTACAGTGTTTGCTGGGGTGATTGACCCAGACTATCAAGATAAAATCAGTCGAAGAGAAGTCATAGGATACAAGAGATTCATTAGGGCGTCTTTTAGTATACCATGCCCTGTGATTAAGGTAATGGGAAACTACAACAGTATAATCCAGGCAGGAGTACAAATGGCCCAGACACCTCAGAAACGAAGGTTTGGGTCACTCCACTAGAAAAAAAAAAAATCACTACCTGCTGAGGTGCTTGCCAAAGGCAAAGGGAATAACAGAATGGATAGTAGAAGAAGGTAGTCATCAATACCAGCTACAACCACATGACCAACTGCAGAAACTAGGACCGTATCTGTCATGAGTATTTCCTCCCTCTTGTGTTAAAAATATGTTTGTGCATGTATACACTTGTACTAACAAAATATCTTCATTTATTTCCTTTTCCTTTATGATGTAATGTAAGATTTATTGACTTCATATCAGCATTTAAGTATTGTTAACTTTATATAATGGTATTTCAGTTGAGGATTGGTGTGTTCTGGTTGTAGAAAAGATAGTTGTATTATGTCAGTGTAATTATGACCTTATTATTGTCTTTATCTGAAGATTACATATGATCTCAGGAGATGTGTATGGGTTCAGGTTGACAAGAGGTGGACTTATGATGGTTAACACTGAGTGTCAACTTGATTGGATTGAAGGCTGCCAAGTATTGATCCTGGGTGTGTCTGTGAGGGTGTTGCCAGTGGAGATTAACATTTGGGTCAGTGGGCTGAGAAAGGCAGACCCATCCTTAACCTGTGTGGGTACCATCTAATCAGCTGCCAGTGAATATAAAGCAGGCAAAAAAATGTGAAAAGACTAGACTGGCCTAGCCTCCCAGTCTACATCTTTCTCCTGTGCTAGATGCTTCCTGCCCTCAGATATCAAACTCCAAGTTCTTCAGTTTGGGGACTCAGACTGGCTCTCCTTGCTCCTCAGCTTGCAGATGGCCTATTGTGCGACCTTGTGATCATGTGAGTTAATACTAATAAACTCCTATTTTATATAAATTAGAAAAAAGGATGGAAGCCATCTTCTTGGCACTTGTGAAAGAACAGAAGAATTGGTGGCAAATGACATTATTAGGGTGAAGAAAAGTTCTTCCCAACTATTATGTTCCTTAGTGGTCCAACTATGAGTGGTTCTACCTTGCCCACTAAATTAATTATAAAATACTCACCTAGGCATTCTAGGAATTTCTCAATTTAGCCCCAGTCTGCCTTTTTTATTTGTCACCTAGTATTCTGCAAATGTCTGTTGAGAACCTGCCATTGGCCAGTTATATTTTTAAACCCATGAAACAACATAGTAAAAAAAAAATCATATAAAAAGCTTTAAGCTTCCTATGGGCAAGGTCTGTGGTGATACACAGTCCCTAACATGCCCCCGTGATGACTCCTCCCATGTTGATTCTCTCCCTTTTAATGTGGGCTAGACCTATTGACCAACTTCTACTGAACAGAATAGTGGAGATGTGATGGGATGGTGGGATGTCACGTCTGAGGTTAGGCTATAAAAAGACAATGGCTACTGTTTTGGGTGTTCTCTCCTGGAGTGTTCTCCCCAGGGGAAGTCAGTTGTGTCCCAAGGCAGCCCTGTGGAGAAGCCCACATGGTAAGGGACTAAAGTATGCTGATAACTGTGTGTGTGAGATAGAAAGCAGAACCTTTTCTAGCCCCCTTCCTGTGCAGTTGAGCTTTCAGATAAAATAGCAGCTCTGGCCTGCAGCATAACTTCAACTCATGAGAGATTTGAGCCAGAGGCACCGATTGACTCATGACTCAATTCCAAACCAGTTGAAACTATGGAATAATACAATTTTGTTGTCTTAAACCATTAGGTTGTGGGGTGGTTAGTTATGCAACAATGTATAATCAATACATCTATACCTGTGCTTCTTTTGTTGGATCCTTTTCACTGATGGTCTCCCTAATGAAGTGCTTGCATATAATAGATGCTCCATTTCACTAGTGAATGAATGAATGAATGAATGACATGTCTCTCCTGAAAGAAATTCTGCTGTTTTTACAAAAAAAAAAAAAAAAAAAAAATTGTAAAACTTGTTTATATCAGGGACTCTATCTTTGAAACAGGTTTATTTTCTGTATTGCCTATAATAATGTTTTATGCATACAGGATCTTAAATATTCTTGATTGGATTTGATGTTTTACTATTTTTTAAATACATAAAATATGTGAAGCTACCACAGTGCTGAATTAGAATACAGAGTTGGAGCTCATCTGGATAAAACCCAAGCTTGTATGAATAAGTATAATGAAGACCAGTGAATTGATCTCAAGCCAACTCATAACCTCATAATGTTTATTTCATTATTTCTTCTTTTTGATGTTCATTACGTCAGTCACATCTTTTATCACTTGTTTAATTAGAAAATGGGCATGGGAATAGGCAGAAAATTTAGTGACTCTCATACCCATAATTAAAGCTATAAATTGGAAAGATTCCCCTATTTGGGGAATTGACTCAATTCCAAATGGCAGGGGGAGTGGTCATAGAATTGCAAATAGTACTAGCCCAGGAGTTAGGAGACTTGAGCTTTTGTCTTAGTTTTGTTAGTAACTAGTCCCGTAAGTATAAAAATTCAATCCTTTCTTTGTGCTTTAGTTTCTTTACCAGTAAAATGAAGAGGCTGGACTAATCCTCTCTGTTTCTTTCCAGGAAGTAAAACAAAAGACCCCTGTGGCTACCTTCTATGAACTAGGCACTATCTAACTTTTACAAAAGATTAAAAAAAGGCTTATTTTTTTAATGACTAAATTATTTGAACTTAAAAAATTAGTAATTTGCAGGTTGTATGCAAACTATGATTGAAAAAAGGGAAATCAGAGTGAGCCTAGAAGGCAGGCTTCTGAGGAGAAGCAGATCTACTGGGAATCACATGCCCCTAATAATGTGATGTTACCAACCTGAGTGTGGAAACTATTTGGGAAGCCGACCAATGGGATTGGTTGCGATTCAGTAATTATCAGCAATTGACTAATATTTATCTTTTATTCCTTGTCAACATTTCTAGGTAGGAGCCTCTCCTCTGCCTGGCACAGGGTAAGTACTCAATAAATATTTGTGAAATGAATGAATTTTTTAAAACAGTTCCTCTCTGGGCGCGGTAGCTCACGCCTGTAATCCCAGCACTTTGGGAGGCCGAGGCGGCGGATCACGAGGCTAGGAGATCGAGACCATCCTGGATAACATGGTGAAACCCCTTCTCTACTAAAAATACAAAAAATTAGCCGGGCGTGGTGGCGGGTGCCTGTAGTCCCAGCTACTCGGGAGGCTGAGGCAGGAGAATGGTGTGAACCTGGGAGGCAGAGTTTGCAGTGAGCCGAGATTGTGCCACTGCACTCCAGCCTGGGCAACAGAGCAAGACTCCATCTCAAAAAAAAAAAAAAAAGGTCCTGTTTTTCCAAGTTCCTGTTCCATGACTCCATAATTAAGCATCTACCGTAGGCACACTATAAAAGCCTGATCAATGCAATAATGATGAAGTGCTAAGATAAAGGACTTTGAAGGTGACTTATTTGGGGTTAAAGATATGGACTTGCAAGGAGTGTTTAACCTCTCTAAACTCTAATTTCATCACACGTAGATTATTTTTCTAATCTCAAAGGACTGTTAGAACTACTTTAGAATAAATAAAAGTTACACGTAACATCTGACCCAGAATGTAAGTTCAATATATTTTAGTTGTTTTATTGCTTCACTTCCATTTTTAGTCACCTTTTCTCTATTATTATGTCCATGCAAAACAAAACAAGATGAAGCAAAGTAATAATAATACATCAAAGCCCACAGAAGAATTGGAAAACGCTGTGTGTGTGCCTTATGTGTGATTCACCCTGTGAGTTCTAGGGGCCAGATAAGATCTGGTTATGTTATGCATGATTATATTGAATTTTTCTTAGACTTTGAACCCTTAGGAATTAAAAGCATATCTTCTATTTTGTGATATTTTTGTAGTCTACATTGTCGTTTGTTTGAAGAGATTCATTAATATTGACTAATAATGACGTCAGTTCTCTTAGCAGTGTATAATACAATGACATCACTGAAATTCATGTAGAAATTGTTTTTGTTTTATGACTTTATCTCTTCTAAGAGCTGTTCATTGACAAATTATTTTTATAATATGCATGTTAGCAGGTGGGAGGGGGAGGATGGAGCTCAGTGCTAATGGTGGAGAATAAAATAGCGTAAGTATTTACAAATGAGATCTCTCTAGAGAAGTAGATTTTACCAGTTAATACAGCTAAATAAATAAATAAATAAAAGCTAATGCTTCCTTCCTGTCTTCTCATTCTGGGTATACATGGAACAGAATCAATTGGAGATCCCACTACTGCACAGGTTGTGAGCCCTTGGCAACCATTACTGACAGGAATTTGTTGTGTTCCTCATGACAGAAAAAACAAAATGCTTGAAAATGTCAATGTGTATGTTTTCATGGCTTTGAACAATGCTTGAGAATGTCTGTGTCTTTGTTTTCATGGCTTATGAATATAAAAATGGTAAGTTTTCATTCCAATCATTTGGTCAGCAGTCACAAATTCAGATACAGTGTCATCTACCTTCACTTTTGTTCATTCTTTACCTGACTCTTGATTGTCAATCTTATACCCTGAGTCAGTGAGTCTAGTCCTGCTGGTAATTGTTATGGTGCTGATTCCTGGGAATTTAGATTGGAGATGAAGGGAGGGAGAACTAAACAGAGGCAACTATCCGTTATAAATAAAAACATTACTGTGATTTCTTATAATGTATTTTTCTCTTACCCTGTATTAGAATCTGTAAAACCTAGGCTTATTTGGACAAGGTTCCACATTCAGAACTCTAACTGCTGTGGCTTACTTGAGAAGTCTTTGTCAATGTAGGTCTCTTTACTATTATAGTTTTGGGCAGAAAGCTTTGCAAGTCACTGAATTAAGGAGATAGTACTTTGAAGAAAAAATCGGAAAGATTTTATTGAATCCCTGGGTTGAAGGATTCTGTAGCAGAGGTTCTTATCAATCTCTCAACAGAGGCTGGGCTGTAACAAAATTTTTACTGGTTTGCTGCAAATGAGAAAAGCACAAATAACAACTGTAAGTTTTCCATGAGGCTAAAATATTTCAATTCGAATTGTTGTTCTTTGTTCTGAAATTATAAATTTCTTGGCTTTTTGCTGGGAGAGGATTATTTCTTTTGTGAGACAATGGTAAATAATAGCAAAAATGAATGAGAGTCTTTAAAAATGTTATTAATGTCATTAATTGGCAAAATATCATTTTAGTCCCCCTACATTAAAAAATTATGATCTGTAAAATAATTAGGAAAATATTTCACTAGGGATAATCTATTACAATAATTAAAAAAATATAGTGAATAACCTCTCCATTTTTCCCACAAAATGAAATTTTATGTGGAAACTTATGTGCAAAGTAAAATTTTTCTGGTTGGAGCAAAATGGGGGAGGCTACAGATCTTCCCCACAGCTCCTGAGATAATCCTTTCATAGAATCCTTGGGTTCCTTCAAACATAGTTTTGGAAGGATTGGTTCGTACGACAGTTTCTCAACCTAGACACTCTTGCTATTTTTGGCTGGAGAACTGGAAAGTTCTTTGTTGTGGGGACTATCCTGTGTATTGCAGTTTGATTAGCAACATCTCATGTCTCTCTAATGCAAGTAGCACTCACCTCTTCTAATTCTTAAAAAACAAAAATGTCTCCAGATACTGCTGAATGTCCTCTGTGTATGGGTGGGGGGTCAAAATTGGCCCCAGTTGAGAGCTACTGTTCTAGGCAACAGATGAACCCATACAGTGCAGATATGCAGAGATGAGCTAAGTAGTATTGTGATACTTTTTGCTTTTCTAAAAAATTCTGTTATTCCACACCTTTCCTCTGTTCAAACTATGTTTGACTTCCATGTGCCAAGGAAACTGAAGTCACAGCTGAAATGCAAAGAAAAGCAAAATAAGGTAATGCTCAGTTTCTGATCTCCCAAGATCTAGAGCCTAGATTAAACAATAAATTTGGAAGAATACATAGCTATCCTGTTTTACCTGGCACAGTGAGTGAATATAAAACCTTCTAGGCTAGAAGAGACAGGCTAGAGATTTTAGAAAGGAAGTAACAGTATTAGATGAGGCGTGAAAGGTCTGTGTGTATGGTGAGGGGGGCAGAATAGACTTTTTTTTAGGCTTGAGGATCTGAGATTAGAAAGCAGTCTTCTTCTCCCTGTGTGTGGGTGAAGCCATAAAAAGCAGAGAACTCCCAAGCAACCCTGGGATGGGCACCAGAGAATGGAAATGCCATTGTGGTCTGTCTAGGTATAAGAAGACAAAAGAAAAACTGTCATGTTTCCTGCAGCCACAAAGAGGGACTGGAGAACATGCAAAAGTTCTTATGCCTCATTCCCTGCCCCTTGCTCTGTGTGAAGGAAAATGAGCTATGAAACAAGTCAATGGGCATGTGGAAGTTTTGTCCTTCTGGGGAATGCCACATTGAAGAATAAAGAGTGGAACAACCCTCTAAGGACTGAATGATGCTCTAGTGACACTTCAACCAGTGCTGGTATGGAAGAGGACATGTCCGCGGACCAGAGAGGACCTGATACATCTGATATGATTCCATCACAGGAGAGATACTGATCAAAATTGTGAAGAGCATTCATCCATCACCAATGCCTCAGTTCCTTAGTGTCTGTCTGCCCTAGAAGTGAAGAGTGATAGGTGAATCTTGAATGTCATGGAGTTTAAACTTGAAGTGTCTAAGGGAAATCATAATCAGGAAGGCAGCTGAATTTACCACCATGTAATTGTATTATATTTTCTGCATTGTGCTAAATGGAGCTTGAGATGAAAATCTTTTCCTCTTCATCCCCACTTTGCATGTTCCCCATAATATTGTCAGTGGAACGATCTAACAAGTAAAATACCTTCATTCAAACAAACAAACAAACAAAAAAAGTCATTAGCTAAAAGCACCAATGTTATAATTCAGTGACTAGATTAGCATCAGAATAAGAGAAAATAAAAATCACACTGAGATTTAGAGGTACTGAGGTCTGTAACTAACTTTGACTGCTTCAAAAAATAACATGATTGAATAGCAGGTGAGAGAAGTGGATATATATGTGATAAAGCAAATACAGGAAATATTAATTATGGATTCTAAATAGTAGATACATAAACATTCACTGCAAAGTTGCTTCAAATTTTCTGTATATTTGAAAACATTCACAGCATGTCAACAAAACAAGCATGATAAAGCCGCTATTTGTGCTAAGACCAGCTTGTATTTAGATTAGGCTTATTATGTAGTAGTAGAAACATTAGAAATGGTTTTGACTCTTTAAATATACATATGATTATGGGAAGGTTATATATATGTTTATATGTAATGAATGTAAACAAACAAGGGTCAGATATACACTCTGCTTCCCTCCAGACCAATTCTGGCTGCTGTGCAGCACATTCTAGGAGTCTTATTAGAATTAGCCACATTCTCCCCACTTGCCCTTACTACTCATATTTCACAACTCCTCCTGGAATTTTCTAATAATTGTACAGTAGTATATTGTGGTTCATCATCTTGACTTGACATTTTTGGGGGGGGAATGTAAATAAAAATACTTCTCACTACTATTGAGGCCTTTGAAACATAAATTAGAATTCCTTGTCCTAATTTGCCATTGACAAGTCTTAGAGGCAGAGGTAAAACAAAATTCTTGAACCAGCAAACTTGCTTCTACAAGTACAAAGGAATTTCAATAGTAGCCTCAGGAAAAAATGGATGGAACTGTCAGTCACATAAAAGAATTGAAGAGGGGAAAAGAACCGATGCTTCATGAAATGGGAGAATTCAAATGTTTCAGCATGTCACTGACCTCCACACTGAATCTAACATTCTTTGAATCTCTAAAGATAAAAAAAAATGGTTAGGTACCTCCATTAGGCCTAATAAAAAGTGTTCATACCTCACATATTAATTATATGTAGTGTTTATCCCACATAACAATATCAAGTCATAAGAACTTCTGGTGTGTAACCATTTTGAATATCTGTAATGCCTCTTTTAAAATTGAAATATAATTAGCATGTCATAAAAGGCATGGATTTTAAATATTCAATTGGATGATTTTTTGGCAATGTAACTTCTCTCCTAAAATATTTGTGACATTCTTAAATTGGGTCAAAACTTTCAAATAATTTCAAGTGTCTCATTGCTAATTAGCAGTTACATGAAACTAATAGTAAGTATTGCTCTAAGTAGTAATCTAAATAGTTCATGACCATACTTGAAATTGTGTATGATAATGAACCTTCTTCAAGTTCAATTTGATATATTTCCTGGGAGGAGGGAGCAGAAAAATCTTACTAGTTGGCTGTAAATGTTTGTGTTGTACAGGCTTTAAAATCTTGACAAAACCTGGGAGTTTTGACCGATATAATTAATTTCAAAAACAACAACAAACACACACACACACAAACTTTATTATGACTGGAGAAAAATAAATTCCAAATAAGATAGTAAATTGGGGTTTGTTTTTACAGCTCCTAAGTACAAGGGTACGGTTCGCCCCAGAAAGAAGCTGACTGCTATCATAGCAGCTATTAACCAATGCGCATGGAGACCCTCCTCGCAGTATTGCCTTAGTACATCTGCCCCTAAGGAGCAGGTTTGTTGTAGGACCAGAAACTCTGTTGATCTGTCTGAGTGTGCAGTGCTGGAATCCTATGCTGGGTCCAAAACCTCTTGCCTCCAACAGAAACATTAAATATGCACCTACTCTGTGGAAGGTATTGGATAGGTATACTGCATTCCTTATTTTCTTGTATCCTCTTCATCAAACTATTCCCATTTTAGAACTAAAGCCTATGAAGCTTAGAAAAATTAAGAAAATTTTCAAAGTCATCCAGCTACTAAGTGGTATACCTTCTAAATGGACAGTGTTGACACTATTGTCCGGAAAGTTAAAATTAATTCAGTGAGATAACTATATTAAAACAAAGTTTAATTTGGGATGTTTAACACACATAGTTAATATTAAGCACCATAAAAGTTAGGTATTACACATTCTAACAGTTTTTGTTACTGTTTAGAGAAGAGAGGAAGGGGATAGCCTATTAATTAAACAAAAATGGCTTTACTTTTATCCATTTAATTTGTTTATGATCATGATTAATATTTTATTTGAATGCAGGGTTCCATGAAAAATAAGTCTGAAAGCCACTGACCTGGTCTTACTTCTCCATAGTATAGATAAGTAAACTGAAGTCTACAAAGTTGTTTGTATTAGGTTACTCCAAACTGAGTGGGAAAGCCAGAATTAGTTTGACCCAGTTTGACAAACATATATACAGTTTCTGTTATGCAAGTGACCCTGAGCTAGTTAAACAAGTTAATGTGCATAATTCTGGTTCTCTACCAGTTCACAGTCTATGAGAGAACCCAAGTTTCGTGATGATAAGGCTATTAATGTTTCTTCCTTATCTCATTGCTGATTGTTTAATTTTACCAGTTCATACACACTATCTCTCATCTGCCAGTCCTTAAAAGAGAGGACCATACTATAATCATTTTATACTATGTATGAGTAGCTTTGCTCAAGACTCACTTATTAGATTGGCTTCCCTGTTCTTAAGAGGGTAGCCACAGAGAACTGTGTACTTTGGGTAGGGGGGAAAGGGAGAAGGAGAAGGAGACTGAAAGGTAAATGAGCCCTGAAGTGGCATGGGTGGGAGGTAGGCTTGGGAATGCAGGAGACAAACTTTGCCTATGTTATTATTTACCCACACTCTTCCTGGGCTCTAGAGTCTTGTGCATGGTATTACAGGGTCTTGGGCAGACAGAGAGCTCAAGTAAAAATACAAGCATTGACTTTGGCAGGTGATGATACATATTAGGCTGCCCTTGCATTGCTATAAAGGAATAACTGAGTCTGGGTAATTTATAAAGCAAAGAAGGTTGATTGGCTTATGGTTCTGCAGGCTGTACAGGAAGCATATCGGCATGTGCTTGGCTTCTGAGTAGGCCTCAGGAAACTTACAACTATGGCAGAAGGCAAAGGGGGAGGAGGCACATCACATAGTGAGAGCAGGAACAGGAGAGGGATGGGGGAGATGCCACACACTTTTCAACCACTATATCTCTCAAGAACTCACTCATTATAATGAGGACAGTACCAAGGAAATGGTGCTAAACTATTCAGGAGAAATCTGTCCCCAGGATCCAATCACCTCCCATCAGGCCCTACCTCCAACATTGGTGATTACATTTCAACATGAGATTTGGGTGGGCACACATATCCAAAGCTATGTCACAATGTTATAATCCTTAACATCAATTTTCTCATCTCTAAAATAGTAATTACAATAGTGTAAACAATAATATAAATGAGACTTAATTGAGATAATACTTATGAGTATCTTAGAACAGTGTTCAATTTAATGGGCCTCAGGGCAGTCCTGACAATAGAATACCATCCAGAATAACTGAAGGTGACTTGCTATTGTTTGGAAATTAATTACAACAACCTTGCCTGGCCATTTGGCCAGTACACTGGTTTCCTTTGCTTATTATAAAGTCAGAGTTTGGGGAAGTCTCTCTACCTGGAGAGACTTTCTTTGCAGGGCATCTTGAATTATTCTGATTTTTTACTTGCTTTCAGGAATGGCTAATTCCTGGAGAGAGAACCCAGATGCAGATTATAAACTTGCGTGATGGACTCGCTCATGTGGGGAAACCCGTGGCTTCCTAGCAGTGAACTTGGTTGCGCCAACCAAGGAAAGAAAGGACTGGCACATAATCACTCCCCTCAATGTTATCACTCCACAAATCAATGTTAGACCTCTGCACAGGTGGAGGTTCATGCTTGAGGGCCATTGAACACTACCCATTTCCCTAATGCATCATAATTAAACACCTGTGCTAAGTAAGTTCTTACTCATCCACTGTGGAAATTTGCCGGGTGCTCAACAGTCCTTGACATTTTCTATCTCTTACTTGGGAGGGTGGTCTCACAGTTATGCTTTGGTTCTCCTGGGAAAAAGAAACAAAAAACAGCCCAGCAACTTCTTTCTACTCCGTGAAAAATTCTTACTGAGATGTGGATTTCAGGGCTTTTCAAGAACACTTACGGAAGGAAATATTTTGTGAATTTAGGAAGCATTCCTGTTTTCTCAAAAGCAGTAGTAATTAAAATGGACTGTCCAACGGGGAAAACAGCAAAGTGCATGAGAGCACTTTTTTTTTTTTTTTAAAGAGATGGAGTTTCGCTCTTGTTGCCCAAGCTGGGGTGCAATGGTGCAATCTCAGCTCACTGCAACCTCTGCCTCCTGGGTTCAAGCAATTCTTCTGCCTCAGCCTCCCGGGTGGCTGGGATTACAGGCTCACACCACCACACCCGGCTCATTTTTAGTAGAAACCAGGTTTCACTATGTTAGCCAGGCTTGTCTCGAACTCTTGACCTCAGATGGTCCACCTGCCTTGGCCTCCCAAAGTCCTGGGAATACAAGCCTGAGCCACTGCACCTGGCCTGAGAGTGTTGGGTTTTTTTTTTGTTGTTTGTTTTGTTTTTTTAATTGTGTTTTTAATGTCACTGATTCAGCGAAGAGAATGTCTAAGAATGTAGTACATTTTTAATGAAGTTGGCTGTGCTATTAATATGAGAAATAGGTATAAATTAGGTAAACTAATGTTGCAGTAGGTCAGAAGCTCAGCAAAAAGGGTCCTTCTCCATTGTCATGCTCACGGTTGCAATACACTTACATAGTGCTGCATTGAGCCTTTTTCTTTCATCTTGAACAGCAACCAGCAAACAGGTTTGGCTCTAGGATAAATTTGTGGCTCAAGTGGAGTCTGTCTTCAACTCGTATCACTTCTCTTTCTTGATAATAACCTCACATTTTGGATATTGTGTCACTTTTCTGTTTACATTGTTCCCTCTGTCCAAACAAGAGATAGTAATAGCTAATGGATACTGTTTATTGAGTATCTATCTAATCTTGTCTGTATTGTCCATGCACACTGAATAAGGCACATTTTTTAACCCCCATGTTACAGCTGAAGTAAGTTATGCTGAGAGAGGTTAAGGCAAGTTTACTGTGTCCTATAGTACTTAAGTGTCATGGTTGGCCATTAAACCTACAATCTGTGTGACACTATATCTGTGAACATTCCAGTCAAGGAGAGAATCTTTATCTGTAATTTGTGCTTGGTGATTGTTTCAGTAATTACTCTTTAGAAAATGTATTCTCTAGATTAGGTACTTTATTTTAAACTTTTAATTTCTAGCACTGCATTTAAATGCCTGGCAAGGAAAATCTTGGACCTTATCAAAAAGGTAGGGAGAAATGGGGAAATCCATTCAGATATGGTGTATTGAGGCAATTCTCTAGATTTACTTAATTTTGTCACTTAAGGTGATTAATTTGGGGAGAATTCTGTACATTCAATTCCCTACCCATTTTCCCTTTTTCTTCACTTTCCTAGAAAAATATATAATCCTGTATTTGTAGAACAAGCAAGAATCCCTGAGGAAAGTATCATTATTGTGGCTTTGAGGAGGCAAGGCTACAACTTTATGTTTCTAGAGTCAAATGGGCCTTCAGTTCTGCTCAGTAATTCTTTCCTATGTTCCATGTCTTTCATGTCTAACAATAGCTATTCTACACCTTTATCACGTTCTTCAGGATTTAACCACTTCTCAGGTGATGACTGCAATCTGAATTCACAGAGACAAAGCTCTCAAATAAGAATTCCATGTCCTCTTTGGGATTCCAATGGATATAAAAACCATATCTGTTCACTTTCTCATTTCTCTCTTTTTAGAAAAAGATATGTCTGTTCTTTTGTTCAGAGATAATCATTTCACCTTTGTGTTCTGGATCTTCTTAATAGCTCTGCCTTGCTCTGTCTATCATTTCTTCTTTCTCTCTTCTGCAACTTTTGTATTTTCTACTGATTCCTTCCTTTTACTTATAAACATGCTCTAGTTTCTCTTGTCTTACAAAATCAAAATAATAATTCTTAAAAATGATCAGACTTCTTTTGATCTTACATTTCCTCTATCTATTGTTTTATCCTTATTTTTCTTGCAGCTTTATTGATATTTTTTCCCAGCCTTTGGTTTACTTCCCCACTGCCTGAAAACTCTCCACTCCCTTGTAACCGACCTTCTATCTCCTCCATTGCATGAAGCTTATGACTTCTGAACCATGCAGCCCCATTGACAATTCAATCCTGGTTTCATTGAGCATGTCTGTGTAATTGAACACTCTTGTCTTGTCTTCCTTGACATTTTTCTTCTGTCTTTCCTTTTGATTCTTGCAGTATTTCCAGTCAACATCATAGACATTTCTTCCTCCACTTGAATTTAAATATGGGATAGGTTCTTTACTCAGTTGTCTTTTCCCGCTTTACATTCTGTCCTTAGGTGACCTCATCCAGGCCTGTGACCTTCCCTCCACTCTGATGATGTGCAATTCTGTATCTCTATCTCAGATATCTATTCTGATTTTTCCAACATAACAAACTGTTTGTTGATGTTATTACTTGGCTGTACCGTGGGATTCCCCAGATTCATCGTGCATTCATTCATCACCTCCCCTTACACACCTCATCATAGATCTTTTCTTTAACCTTTTCTTTTAAAAAATTTATTCCACCAGGGGTGGTGGTTCATGTCTGTGATCCCAGCACTTTGGGAGGCCAAGGCGGGCGGATCACGAGGTCAGAAGATCGAGACCATCCTGGCTAACATGGTGAAACCTCGTCTCTACTAAAAATACAAAAAAAAAAAAAAAAAAAAGAAAGTAAAGAAAAAGAAAAAAAAAATTAGCCAGGTGTGGTGGCGGGTGCCTGTAGTCCCAGCGACAGTCGGATCACGAGATCAGGAGATCGAGACCATCCCGGCTAACATATGAAACCCCATCTCTACTAAAAAATACAAAAAACTAGCCAGGCGAGGTGGCGGGCACCTGTAGTCCCAGCTACATGGGAGGCTGAGGCTGGAGAATGGCATAAACCTGGGAGGTGGAGCTTGCAGTGAGCTGAGATCTGGCCACTGCACTCCAGCCTGGGCGACAGAGCGAGACTCCGTCTCAAAAAAAAAAAAAAAAAAAAATGTATTTCAGTAAGTTTTTTGGGAACAGGTGGTGTTTGGTTACAGGAATAAGTTCTTTTGTGATGATTTGTGGTGCACCCATCACCCAAGCAGTGTTCACTGTACCCAATGTGTAGTCTTTTACCCTTCACCATCCCTTACCCTTTCTCCTGAGTCTGCAAAGTCCAATGTATCACTCTTATACCTTTGTGTCCTCAAACTTAGCTCCCACATATGAGTGAGAATATACAATGTTTGGTTTTCCATTCCTGATTTACTTCACTTAGAATGTAGTCTCCAATTCCATCAGGTTGCTGCAAATGCCATTATTTCATTCCTTTTTATGGCTGAGTCGTATTCCATATGTATATACACACACATATAGATATACATATATACACACACATATAAATACATATACATATATATATGTATATACACACACTCATATATGTATATAATATTTTCTTTATCCACCTGTTGATTGATGGGCATTTGGGCTGGTTCCATATTTTTGCAATCGCAAATTGTGCTGCTATAAACATGTGTGTGCAAGTATCTTTTTTCATATAATGACTTCTTTCCCTCTGGGTAGATACCCAGTAGTGGGATTGCTGGATCAAATGGCAGATCTACTTTTAGTTCTTTAAGAAATCTCCACACTGTTTTCCATAGAGGTTGTACTAGTTTATATTCCCACCAGCAGTGTAGAAGTGTTCCCTTTTCACTGCATCCATGCCAACACCGATTATTTTTAAATTTATTGATTATGGCCATTCTTGCAGGAGTGAAGTGGTATCACATGTGGTTTGAATTTGCACTTTCCTGATAATTAGTGACGTTGGGCATTTTTCCATATGTTTGTTGGCCATTTGTATATCTCCTTTTGAGAACTGTCTATTCATGTCCTTAGCCCACTTTTTGATGGATTTTTTTTTTTTTTTTTTTTTTCTTGCTGATTTGTTTGAGTTCTTTGTAGACTCTGGATATTAGTCCTCCATCAGATGTATGGATTGTGAAGGTTTTTCTCCCACTCTGTGTGTTGTCTGTTAACTCTGCTGATTATTTCTTTTGGTGTGTGGAAGCTTTTTAGTTTAATTAAGTCTCATCTTTTTATCTTTATTTTTGTTGCATTTGCTTTTGGGTTCTTGGTCATAAAGTCTTTGCCTAAGCAATGTCTAGAAGGGTTTTTCTGATGTTATCTTCTAGAATCTTTATGCTTTCAGATCTTAGATTTAGGTCTTTGATCCATCTTCAGTTAATTTTTATATAAGGTGAGAGATGAAGATCCAGTTTCTTTCTTCTACACTTGGCTTGCCGATTATCCCAGCACCATTTGTTGAATAGGATATCCTTTCCTAACTTTATGGGTTTTTTTTTTTTTTTTTAACTTTATTAGAGATCAGTTGGTTGTAAGTATTTGGCTTTATTTCTGGGTGCTCTATTCTGTTCCATTGATCTATGTGCCTATTTTTATACCAGTACCATGCTGTTTTGATGACTATAGCCTTGTAATATAGTTTGAAGTAGGTTTATGTGATGCCTCCAGATTTGTTCTTTTTGCTTAGTCTTGCTTTCTGTATGTGGGCTCTTGTTTGGTTCCATATGAATGTTAGGATAGTTTTTTCTTATTCTATGAAGAATGATGGTGGTCTTTTGATGGGAATTTCATTGACTTTTGCAGATTGCTTTTAGTAGTATGGTCATTTTCACAATATTGATTCTACCCATCCATGAGCATGGGATGTGTTTCCATTCATGTTATCTATTATTTCTTTCAGCAGTATTTTGTAGTTTTCCTTGTAGAGGTTTTTCATGTCCTTGGTTGGCTACATTCTTATTTTATTTTATTTGCAGATTGTGAAAGGGGTTGAGTTATTGACTTGATTCTCAGATTTGTCACTGTTGGTGTATAGCAGAACTACTGATTTGTGTGCATTAATTTTGTATCTTCAACTTTGCTGAATTCGTTTACCAGTTCTAGGAACTTTTTGAATGAGTCTTTAGGGTTTTCTAGGTACACAATTTTATGATCAGCAAGCAGTAACAGTTTGATTTCCTCTTTAAAGATTTGGATGCTCCTTTTTTCTTTCTCTTGTCTGGCTAGGACTTCTAGTAGTATGTTGAATAGAAGTGATGAAAGTGGGCATTCTTGTCTTGTTCCAGTTCTCAGGGGAAATGCTTTCAACTTTTCCTTGTTCAGTATAATGTTAGCTGTGGGTTTGTCATAGATGGCTTGTGTTACTTCAAGGTATGTCCCTCTTATGCCAATTTTGCTGAGAGTTTTAATCATAAAGGGATGCTAGATTTTGTCAAATGCTTTTTCTGCATCTATTGAGATGATCATGTGATTTTTGTTTTTAATGATCTTTATGTGGAGTATCACATTTATTGACTTGTGGATGTTAAGCCATCCCCACATCCCTTGTATGAAACCCACTTGACCATGGTGGATTATCTTTTTGATATGCTGTTGGATTCAGTTTGCTAATATTTTGTTGAGGATTTTTGCATCATGTTCATCAGGATATTGGTCTATAGTTTTCTTCTTCTTCTTCTTTTTTTTTTTGTTATATCCTTTCCTGGTTTTGCTATTAGGGTGATACTGGCTTTATAGAATGATTTAGGGAGGATTCCCTCTTTCTCTATCTTTTGGAATAATGTCAATAGCATTGGTACCAATTCTTCTTTGAATGTCTGATAGAATTGAGCTGTGAAGCTGTCTGGTCCTGGATTTGTTGTTGTTGTTGCTGGCAGTTTTTTTAATTACCATTTCAATCTCACTGCTTGTTATTGGTCTGTTCAGAGATTCTGTACCTTTTTGGTTTAATCAAGGAGGGTTGTAAATTTCTAGGAATTTATTCATCTCTTCTAGATTTTCTAGTTTATATGCATAAAGATGGTCAAATAATATTTTGTATTTCTGTGGAATCAGTTGTAATATCTCCCATTTCATTTCTAATTGAGCTTATTTGGATCTTCTCTCTTCTTTTCTTGGTTAATCTTGCTAATGGTCTATCAATTTTATTTATCTTTTCAAAGAACCAGACTTTTGCTTCATTTATCTTTTATATTTTTTGTTTGTTTCAATTTCATTTAATTCTGCTCTGATCT
The DNA here is from genome assembly GCF_002776525.5 of Piliocolobus tephrosceles. Taxonomy (NCBI): domain Eukaryota; kingdom Metazoa; phylum Chordata; class Mammalia; order Primates; family Cercopithecidae; genus Piliocolobus; species Piliocolobus tephrosceles. Next base: position 117,954,308 of record NC_045438.1, on the reverse strand, counting down.
TTGTTATTTCTTTTCTTCTGCTGGGTTTAAATTTGGATTGTTCTTGTTTCTCCAGTTCTGTGAGGTGTGACCTTAGATTGTTTATTTGTGCTCTTTCAGACTTTTTGATGTAGGCATTTAATACTATGCACTTTCCTCTTAGCACTGCTTTTGCTGTATCCCAGAGGTTTTGATAGGTTGTCATTCAGTTCAGAGAATTTTTAAATTTCTAGCTTGATTTTATTGTTGACCCAATGATAATTCAGGAGCAGGTTATTTCACTTCCATGTATTTGCATGATTTTGAAGGCTCCTTTTAGAATTGATTTCCAATTTTATTGCACTATGGTCTCAGAGAGTACTTGATATAATTTTGATTTTCTTAAATGTACTGACACTTGTTTTGAGGCCTATTGTATGGTCTATCTTGGAATGTTCCTTGTGTTGATTAATAGAATGTATATCCTGCAGTTGTTGGGTAGAATGTTCTGTAAATATCTGCTAAGTCCATTTGTTATAGGGTACAGTTTAAGTCCATTGTTCATTGTTCACTTTTTGTCTTGATGGCCTGTCTAATCCTGTTAGTGGAAAATTAAAATCCTCCACTATTATTGTGTTGCCATCTCTCTCATTTCTTAGATCTAATAGTAATTGTTTTATAAATTTGGGAGCTCCAGTGTTAAGTGCATATTGATTTAGAATTGTGATACTTTCCTGTTGGACTAGTCCTTTTATCATTATACAATGTCCCTCTTTGTCTTTTTAAACTGCTGTTGCTTTAACATTTGTTCTGTCTGATATAAGAATAGCTACTCCTGCTCACTTTTGATGTCCATTTGTGTGGATTATCTTTTCTCACTGCATACCTTAATTGTACGTGAGTCCTTAGATGTTAGCTGAGTCTCCTGAAGACAGCAGAAACTTGGTTGGTGAATTCTTATCCATTCTGCCTTCTGTATCTTTTGAGTGGAGCATTTATGCCATTTATATTCAATGTTAGTATTGAGATGTGAGGTACTATTCTATGCATCATGCTATTTGTTGCCTAAATACCTGTTTTTTTTTTCTATTGTGTTATTGTTATATAGGTCCTATGAGATTTATGCTTTAAGGAGGTTCTATTTTGGTGTATTTCAAGGATTTGTTTCAGGATTTAGAGTTCCTTTTAGCAAATCTTGTAATGCTGACTTGTTGGTGGCAAATTCTCTCAGCATTTGTCTCTCTGAAAAAACTGTATCATTCCTTCATTTATCAAGCTTAGTATCACAGGCTACAAAATTCTTGGCTCATAATTATTTTGTTTAATGAAGCTAAAAATGGGACCCCGATCCCTTCTAGCATGTAGGGTTTCTGCTGAGAAATCTGTTGTTAATCTGAGAGGCTTCTCTTTGTAGGTTACCTGATACTTCTGCCTCACAGATCTTGTGATTCTTTCCTTCATCTTGACTTTAGATAACCTAATGAGTATGTGCCTAAGTGATGATCTTTTTGTGATGAATTTCCTGGGTCTTCTTTGAGCTTCTTGTATTTGGATGTCTAGGTCTCTAGCAAGGCTGGGGCGGTTTCCTTGATTAGTCCCTCAAATATGTTTTCTGAACTTTTAGATTTTTCTTCTTCCTCAGGAACATCTATTATTCTTAAGTTTGGAAATTTAACATAGTCCCAAATTTCTTGGAGTCTTTGTTCAAAGAAAAAAGAAAAAAAAAAAAAAAGATTTTTTTCTTTTTACCCAATCAGTCAAAGACAAAAAAAAAAAAAAAGATTTTTTTCTTTTTTCTTTGTCTTTGACTGATTGGGTAAATTCGAAAGCCTTGTCTTTGAATTCTGAAGTTCTTTCTTCTTCTTTTTGGTTCTATTGCTGAGACTTTCCAGGGCATTTTGCATTTCTCTAAGTGTGTCCTTGATCTCCAGAATTTGTGATTATTTTTTATTTGTGCTATTTATTTCACTGATGAATTTTCCTTTCATATCCTGTATCATGTTTTTGATTTCTTTAAGCTGGATTTCACCTTTGTCTGGTGCCTTCATGATTAGTTTAATAATCGACCTTCTGAATTCTTTTCCTGGCAATTCAGAGGTTTTATTTTGGTTTGGATCCATTGCTGGTGAGCTGATATGATCTTCTGGGGGTGTTAAAGAACTTTGTTTTGTCATATTACCAGAATGTTTTCCTGGTTCCCTCTCATTTGGGCAGACTATGTCAGAGGGAAGATCTGGGATTCAAGGGCTGCTGTTCAGATTCTTTTGCCCCACAGGGTGCTCCCTTGATGTGGTATTCTTCCCCTTCCCCTAGGAATGGGAATTCCTGAGAGCTGAACTGTAGTGATTGTTTTTGTTCTTCTGAATCTAGCCGCCCAGAGGAGCTACTATGCTCCAGGCTGGTAGTGGGGAGTGTCTGCAAAGAGTACTGTGATGTGATCTGTCTTCAGGTCTCACAGCCATAAATACCAGCACCTGCCCCCATGGAGGTAGCAGGGGAGTGAAGTGGACTTTGAGAGGTTCTTGGTGGTGTTTTTGTTTAGTGTGCTGGTTTTGTGTTGGTTGGCCTCTGATGTGGAGATGGTGCTTTCAAGAGTACATTAGCTGTGGTCCTATAGAGGGGATGTAAACTTACCCTAGGGACACCTGGTTAAGCATTCAGCTTTCTCAGGCGGTGGGCAGGGCTGTAGAGTTTCTAAGAAATTCTGACCTTTGACTACCAGGGCATGTAGAGAAAGACCACCTGGTGGGGACAGGGATAGGCTCAGCCTCTCCTTGGGCAGGGCTTGCTGTGGCTGCTGTGGGGAATAGGTGTGTGGTTTCCAGTCCAGTGGATTTATATTCCCAGGGGGATTATGGCTGCCTCTGCTGAGTCATACAGGTTGCCAGGGAATTGAGGGAAAGCCAGCAGTCACAGGCCTCACCTCACTCCCATGCAAACAGCAGTCCTAAAGGCCAATCTCACTCTCACCATGCCCCTGCAACAGCACTGACTATTTCCAGGCTGCTAGTGACCAGGGCTGAGAACTTGCTCTAGACCGCCAGCTTCCCCGCTGAGAAAGCAAGCAGATTTCACAGTTTTTCCACATCTCAGGGAGCCTGCAGCAGTTATACAGTTCCTTCAAAGGGTCTGTGGATTCCCTCGGCTTTCCTGGTATGTTCCTGTGGTGGTTCTTGGAGCAAAAGTTCACAATGTGAGACTCCACATGCTGTGGTGTCTGTCTAAACAGGAGCTGCAAGCTAGTCCTGCCTCCTATCCACCACGTTAATGCTCATCCTGAATCTTACTGCTGATCCTCCTCCTCCTGAATATAGCCATTCAGCTATATTCCCAAGCCAGAAATGGAAGGATCTTCTCATATTCTTCCAACTCTCACCCTCCTTGCCATATGCAGTTTGTTATCAATTCCCTCTAAATATTTCTTCTGGATTTTTAATATTTTTAGCTTTATTGAGCTATAATTGACAAAATTATATATATTCAAGGTGTATGCAACATGATATTTTGATATACCTATACATTTTGAAATGGCTACCACAGTCAAGCTAATAAATATATGCATGACCTAACCTTTTGTGTGTATGTGATGAGAATGCTTAACATCTACTTGCTTAGTAAGTATAAATCTATATACTTGTTTTTGTCTTATTATCTGTTTAGTCTTATTCCCTCAGTTCAGGCTTTCATCACTATTGAATGCTGGACCACTTCAACAGTCTCCTGACTGATATGGTTATTACACTATTGGAAGCAAGGAAATCAATCAAAACCTTTTGCAGCAGTTTAGGCTCATGATGAAGTCTGCCTTAACCAGGATAATGAATGGCTTTGGAGATGGAGGATGAGGGAAGTGAGGCAGGGGAACAATTGAAGAAAACAGAGAAGGTATGAAACAGTTGGGAAAACTAGAAATTGAACTGACCAGAGTAATGCATGAGATTTCTTAGACAGCATGAGATCCACTTGAAAACTCTGACTCTCTAGGGGCCCCATTCTGTACAAATGTGATACCCCCAGCAGCCCCTGTATAAATGAAGAGAAGTGGGCGTTTGACTTTGTAATGGGCTAACATTTTTGTGATGTTGACATGGGGGTGAACATATTTTGCAAGTGGGAGGAACATGAATCTTTGGGGTCCACATGTCATACTACGGTAGGAAGAATAATGCCTCCCTAATACATCCAGGTTCTAATTCCCAAAACCTGTGACTATTTCTTCATATGGAAAAGGGACTTTACAGGTGAGATTAAGAATCTTGAGATGAGGAGATTATGCTGATTATTCTGGTGGGCCCTAAAAGTAATCACAAATGTCCTTGTAAGAGGGAGGCAGAGGGATATTTGGCAGAAAAGGATAAGGAGATGTGATGACTGGAAACAGAGGTTGGAGTGAAATCCTTTGAAAATGGAGGAAGGGGTCATGAACCGGGGAACATTGGCAGCCACTAGAAGGTGAAAAGGCAAGGAATTGATTCTCCACTCATAATTTCCAGAAGAAACTAGCCCTGCTAACACCTTGATTTTAGCCTGGTGTAACTGATTTTAGACTTCTGACCTCCAGAAAATAAGGGTATGTTTGCATTGTTTTAAGATGACTAAGTTTGTGGTAATTTCTTATGGCAGTAGCAGGAAACTAATACAGGCTTAATTTAGGTTAGGGGTTTTAGCAGGGAGATGGGGAGATGGAAAAGAGGCATGAGAGTAGAGAATAATTGGAACAGAATAGTTAAAATGATAGTTTAAGTACTCAGCTTATTAGGGTAGAAGTGGAAATAGACAGGGACTGATAGGAAGAAATTAGAAGGCTCGAGTGGTTGGAAAGCCCAGTACAAGACCAGAAGATTTCTATTTCAATTGCAGTAGCTGGGTGAATAACTTATAAATTATATATAATAACATAAATTATATAAATTTACCTGGTTTTAAAAACATACCAGTTGGGTGCTGTGGCTCATGCCTGTAATTCCAGCACTTTGAGAGGCTGAGGTGGGAGGATGACTTGAGGCCAGGATTTCGAGACCAGTGTGGGCAACACAGTGAGATGCCATCTCTACAAAAAATAAATAAATTAGCTGGATGTGATGGTGCATGCTTGTAGTCACAGCTACTCAGGAGGCTGAGGTGAGAGAATCGCTTGAGCCTGGGAGGTTTAGGATATAGTGAGCCATGATTTGATTTGATTCCTAAAATCACCAAATATGGGTTGATTCAGTTGTTAACAAAGTATTAAAGGTTCACGCTTTGGTAACATTTTTGAATATAGCAGCCCAATCTGTATCAGGATAGAGATAAAATAAAAACTCTAGCTAGGAAAGCTGATAATTCACATTTTGATAGAAACAAATAGAATAATAAAAACCTGGTAACATATCTGCTCAAGTCCAAAAAATATCGCAAGAAGTCTACACTTACAGATGCACGCATGCCTAGGCAAGTATGCAATTAATTGGTAGACGGGTTATAGCAAGTTTAGGAACCGAAACACATCAAAGTCCATTTCATAATACTATTAGCAAATATGATGTATTTTATTATTTGTATACCCACAGAGCAGGAAACTAATGTTATTTGGAAATTATTCAAAAAAGTAGTTTAGTTAGATTTAGATATTAGTTATCTCACCCAAAATGTCTATCTATACCAAGACACACATTTAGCTATAGGGCCATACTATTATAGTGTTCATGTCAGATTCTTAAGAGTATGCACATGGATTGTATTTATATGACATTTTCCTTGTTACTTACACTATTACCTATGATTGCCCATCTTCTTTTATCACAATTGGATGCTTAATTTATGGAGAAAGTTGCTGTCGGTTTTTTCTGCATCTCTTCTCCTCTCCTCTGGGTTGTTATGTCCTTCTATTGCTGTGAACTTCATGTAGTCCGACTATAAACCCATCCAAAGGAAAAGTTAAACAGCCTCATTGTCAGTTGGACTCTTTGCTTTTGTTCTATAAGCAATAAAACTATATGTCTCTGGCTAAATATATATAGAGAGGTTTAGTATTGTCCTTCTGGAGATAAACTACAATGGTTGATTTTTCCACATTGAATCATTTAATGGATTTTTTTCCACGTGATGGTTTTTTATATGCTAATGAAACATGTAAAGTGTGACATTAAATAGTGTAAGGGTCTAAGTAGCACTAACATGGTAAAATTAGAAAATTCTTTTCTAAGTTCTCATCCCTGTGATGCATTCGGCACATGTCAGTCGGTACAACCAAGTGGTCTTGAGCAGTCACTCATTTCAGTATTCCAACAATCGCAGGAGTAATACTGACTAATTGTGTAAAAAACACATTTTATATTAGGGCACAGACTAACAAATTATAGTCTATGGGCCAAACCTGGCCAGTTTCCTATTTTTGTAAATACAGTTTTACTGAAACAAAGCCACAACTATTCACTTGCAGATGGTGTGTGGCTGCTTTTAGCAGTAAAATGACAGAGTTCTACAAAGCCTAAAATATTTACCTGGCCTGTTAAGAAAAAGCTCACTAACCTCATATTTGAGTCAAGTATATATATAATACAGATACAGTGTCTTGCTTTGAAATGTATTTTAAATGTTCTGAGATAATTTTCATTTCAAACTTTCTCTTGTTTTCATAAATTATTTAAGTGTCCTAGGAATTCCAGTTTCAGTATCCAAACTTCATTTGTGCCTTCTTGACAAAATATGCATTCTGACTTTTGTTTCTAAAACAAGGTTTCTGTTTCTGTAATACACTGCTTTTATTTTAGAGTTTTTGATAATGTGAATCCCATACTTGCCTCTTGACACTTTTATTATAACGAAATTTTATTTTGTGTGTGGTTTCCAAACCAAATTCAAATCGTTTGAGTTTTGAATTCATAAATAGCAGAGCCCATGCTCTGGGGTTTTGTTAACAGTGGTGACCTCTCTAATGCCACTTTTAGGAATTGTCTGAGCTTTGGACTCATCACTTAGTTGCAACATAAACTAACTTGCCCTATTTCCAAATGAAACTATTGGTTGCCTATCTGCAAGGATATGAAGCCCTTCCAGGATTCAGAGTCTATGCTCTTGACTTGTGTATGTTAAACGAGCTTTGCATCCCAGGGATAAAGCCGACTTGATCCTGGTGGACAAGCTTTTTGCTGTGCTGCTGGATTCCATTTGCCAGTATTTTATTGAGGATTTTTGCATCAATGTTCATCAGGGATATTGGCCTGAAATTTGCTTTTTTTGTTGTTTCTCTGCCAGATTTGGGTATCAAAAGGATGCTGGCCTCATAAAATGAGTTAAGGAAGAGTCCCTCTTTTTCTATTGTTTAGAATAGTTTCAGAAGGAATGGTACCAGCTCCTCTTGGTACCTCTGGTAGAATTTGGCTTTGAATCTGTCTGGCCCTGGGCTTTTTATGGTTGGTAGTCTATTAATTACTGCCTCAATTTCAGAACTTGTTATTGGTCTATTCAGGGATTCAAATTCTTCCTGGTTTAGTCTTTGGAGGGTGTATATGTCCAGGAATTCAGCCATTTCTTCTAGATTTTCTAGTTTATTTGCCTAGAGGTGTTTATAGTATTCACTGTTGGTAGTTTGTATTTCTGTGGGATCAGTGGTGATCTCCCGTTTATCATTTTTTATTGTGTCTATTCTCTCTTTTCTTTATTGGTCTTGCTAGTGGTCTATTTTGTTAATCTTTTTTTAAAAAAACAGTTTCTGGATTCATTAATTTTTTGAAGGGTTTTTCGCATCTGTATCTCCTTCAGTTCTGCTCTTATCTTAGTTATTTCTTGTCTTCTGTTGGGTTTTCAATTCGTTTGCTCTTGCTTCTCTCATTCTTTTTATTGTGATATTAGGATGTCAATTTTAGATCTTTCCTGCTTTCTCCTGTGGGCATTTAGTGCTATAAATTTCCCTCTAAACACTGCTTTGGCTGTGTCCCAGAGATTCTGGTGCGTTGTGTCTTTGTTCTCATTGGTTTCAAAGAACTTATTTATTTCTGTCTTAATTTCATTATTTACCCACTAGTCATTCAGGATCAGGTTGCTCAGTTTCCATGTAGTTGTGCAGTTCTGAGTAAGTTTCTTAATCTTGAGTTCTAATTTGATTGCAGTGTTGTCTGAGAGACTGTTTGTTAGATTTCTGTTCTTTTGCATTTGCTGAGAAGTGTTTTACTTCCAATTATGTGGTCAATTTTGAATAAGGGAAATGTGGTGTTGAGAAGAATGTATATTCTGTTGATTTGGGGCGGAGAGTTCTGTAGATGTCTATTAAGTTCACCTGATCCAGAGCTGAGTTCAAGCCCTAAATATCCTCATTAATTTTCTGTCTTATCTATCTGTCTAATATTGACGATGGGGTGTTAAAGTCTCCCACTATTATTGTGTGGGAGTCTAAGTCTCTTTGTAGGTCTCTAAGAACTTGCTTTATGAATCTGGGTGCTCCTGTATTGGGTGCATATATATTTAGGAAAGCTAGCTGTTCTTGTTGCATTGATCCCTTTACCTTTATATAATGCCCTTATTTGTCTTTTTGATCTTTGTTGGTTTAAAGGCTGTTTTATCAGAGACTAGGATTGCAAACCCTGCTTTTACGTTTTTCTTTCCATTTGTTTGGTAAATATTCCTCCATCTCTTTAAGTCTATGTATGTCTTTGCACATGAGATGGGTCTGTTTGTTTCCCCAAGATTCACATATTTTATAAAAGGAGAGTCCTAACCATCTGTTTCATATTGGACTGTGGGTCACTGTTAATCTGTGGCAGGAAGCACAGAGTGCTCATAGGCCCACTTGTCTGCAAACTATACTGTCACGTGTGTAGTGAGGAAAGTTGAGGTAAGAGGACCTTGGCATGAGGAAGTAAAAGGGAGATTTTTTTCCTTCTAAAGTGGGGACAAGTCACCCTCTGGTGAGTATGCTGCTTTTGTACTCGTAGCATAGGTACTTTTATTTCTCGACTTATGAGGAGGCACCCATATTGAATACAAATTAAATAGACATGGCTCTTGCAAGTAGTCAGTGAACTCTCTCTCCCAGGGCACCATGGTATTTGGTAAGTTATTTCCCGCAGAATGGCAGCTTAAATCCTAGATAATTTGGACCATTTTATGCAGATGAATTTGTGTTGCCATCCCCTCTCTGCTGCTTTTTAGAACAAAGCTGATGGAAATTTAATTCTGTGAAACAAAACTACAAATAATAGTATAAGTTAAATGCATTGAAATGCTCAGCTGTTTTCATTTCTTTGGGTTTTGAGGAGATTTAGCAACACTGCCCTAGGCAGATGACAAATTCGGAGAGGATATGAAACTGCTTGTATAGATTATTTTGTAAGAGTTAGAATACCTAGTTGTATTTACAAAGGAAAAACTTTAGTTAGGATTAAAGTTGCATAGCTCCCCGTTTTACTGAGAACTAAAAATGAAAGACCCAGACAGGGCCTTGTGACTCCCCAAGAGTGCACTGGGATTCTAAGTTGCTTGTGAAGGATAGGTTCAAGACGTTTAGCCTTCCTTTTCTATATTTTTATCGATGGACATATGTAATCACTGAGCTTGCTCCCTTCCCCATCCCACTTTCTAGCCCACTGTTGAGCACCAAATCAGGTTAATGGAACTTCTACTCTTTTTGAAAATGGCCCAAAAGACCTGCATTAGAAATTTTATGACTCTTTAGGTTTATTTTGTGTTTTACTTGAAAATATCTATTCTATTAAATCAGGTGGTGAGTGGTATTACCCATGTTGTTCTGTCAATTGCTAGAAACAGCTCAAGATGCTCTTGCAAGCAGCCTAATTACTCAATGTGTCTGCATTCTGATGTTTGGGTTGCAATCTGGGTGCCTTTGTGCCATCCGTGAAAGGCTCTTCAGCTCTTCTTTACTTGCTTTCAACCCTCACCTCTGGTGCCTCAAGAAGATGGGTTAAGAGCCAGCCAATCTGGGGATAAATACATAGTATGTTCCTTAATCTCATCTGTATAAACTGGAAATTATAATAATAGTATTAACTTCATTAAATTATACAATAAATAAATAGGATCTTAGAAGTATATCTGGCACACAGTTCCATATTGTATGTTCCTAAAGAGCTAGTCCTAGATGATAAAATAAGGGTTCCCTCTGAAATGTACAAAGCAGTGACTGGGCAGAATAAGCAATGATAGTAATGCTAGTTATTATTATTAAGCTAAAGGTCAATGTAAATATTTTTAACTTCACTCTGCTCTTATTATTCTTCCTTTTTTAAAAATTTTATTGTCTTCTTCTTTTAATCCTTCAGTCTTTCTTAGAACCTTTTTGCAACTCATCTTCCAAGAGTCTGTGTCTGGTATATTCGTGTTCAATGATCTCTTTATTCACATGTCATTCATTGTGCCCATTGTCATCTTATTCCCTAGCTAGACCTCAACATTGGCAAAAATCTTCTAGGCAATGTATAGCAATGGCATTGTTATTCTTAATGATCTTCCACAATGGTATGTTAATAAGCTCAATATGTGTACATGTGTGATGTGTTATTTGAGTCCTGAGATCCTTCAGAATATGAAGATGGGAGAACCAGAGCATAACTCCAAGTCATCAGGTACTTGTTGGATTTTTCATTGTATTTTTTTCAGTTTCCATTAGATTATATGTTTTCTTAAATGAAGACTAGCCAATCAAGCTGGCGTTATGTGAAGACTCTTAATAGCTAACACAATCTCTCTTTCTACTCTTCACACACACTTTACCTAGACCCTACTTGGATATATTTATACACATATTTTCAGCCTCATCTTGGCACTGGCCACGTGTCTGAGTCCTTGAACAACCAAAAATTACACCTTAAGCTCCATGTTCCCCTATCAGAGCAGTACCCTGAGGGCTGCTATAAAGACCCTATTTTGCCATTTTGAGCTTTTTTCGTTTTAGAGAAAGAATGATTTCTAAGGCATAACCCTGACTGCAGGTGAAAGCATATGATTTTCTCCAGTTCTGCCAGTTGTTTTAGTTATTTAATCTGCAGGTTGTCATATACCACATCCACATTTAAAATCTCAGGCAGGTAGTTGATCTTTTTCTGATCTCAAGGATATCTCCAGAATCATTATTTCAGTGGCTCATGAACTATTTTAACTCATGATGGGCTGTTTGCTTCTGTGTCTAGGAAAGTGGGTACTAGTTGAACAATGACTGCAAATATTCTCGCTAACATGTATCATTGTTTTTTCAAGAAGGGAGCAGACTGTAAATATTTTAAACTCTACAGGTCATACAGTCTCTGTTACAACTATTCAACTCTATTATTTTAGTATGACTATAATTTTAAACAAATGGGTGTGGCCATACTCCAATAAAACATTTTATTAACAAAAGAGGCAGATAGCAGAATTTACCTCATGGTTTGTCAACTCCTGATTTACACTAATACCTTGAACTATAATTAGCTGCACACTTGCTTGTGCCAGGCACAATATTAAATGCCTTACATTAATTCATTTAATTCTCAGAACAACTTTGAGAGATAGGTGCTCTATTATAATAATATCTCAAGAAAACAGGCACAAAAATGCACAAAGAAGTTAAGCAAATAGCTAATTAAGTGACAATGCTAGGATTTAGCCCCAGTACATTTAACCTTAAAATCTAATTTCTGTCTACTATACTCTGCTAGTTTGTATTATCTCTAATTCCAAAGTATTATTTGGTAAATAATGAATGAGTGCATAAAAAATTGTGATTCAAATTATCTGCTAAAAACCTTTTATACTCAAATAGGACTGCAATACACCATCTAATGTTCAATTACATGTTATCCTATAATTATTGGAGTATGTCACAACTTGAAACCAGACCGAATCTAGACAAATTATTTCAAACAGAAATGGTTTTAGCAATGAATTAGAATAATTACCTAGAAAGTGCTGAGAAGGAAGATGTTTTGTGAATAAGGCTCTGCCTATTCTAGAAATGACAGTATTGTACACAAGGCTGATAGAAAGCACAAGTCTCAATAGCCAATAGTCAGAAACAGAGCTCTAAGGTGAGGATGGCTGGCCAAAGAAATAGAAATCAAACAAGTAGTTTTTTCCCAATCACAGAAGTAGATTCAGGTCTCAATTCTCCAGAAGAACTAGAAAAGGAAAGATTATCTTTTATTGGAGGATTTTGAGGTATTCTGCAGCTTAAATTTATTTAGTAAGTTAAAAATAGAAACTAAGACAGAAATCTGTGTCAGAACGAGATATGGTGAGGCCTAGGTCTACTAGCTAGTTATATAAGATATTGAACCATAGAAAGTAGAGCTAGGGATGCTTAAGAACTTTCTTCCTTAAGGAAAGGTAGTGCAGAGAGCAAGACAAGGAGGAGCATATGAATAGGGAATCATGTGGAACCAGCTGTAGATAAGAGAATTATGCAGGGGCTAAGATACCAAACTAGGTCTGACCAAAATATTGACTCCTACCATATATAAGCTCCCGAAGGATAAGAAAAGATGACTTCCTTAGCAGAGCGCTAAGGTCTACATGGCACAGTTTCAGGCTTTAAATGCATACTCAATAACATTTTTTGATTGATCTATTTAAAAAATCTATAAGAAAATATGGAGCAACTAGTACCTGAGTTTTCTATCTCTTAACTCTTTGCTCCTTCATCAATTTTGCCATTGCATACTTGATTTTTGCTGATTCAATTTTACTTCAATGTCCAAATTTGCACTGTAGAGAGTGCCACCCCTCTGAATATCCTGTGCATCTGGGAATAGTATATATGCTTGCCTTCATCTATTTTGGCTGCTCTAACAAAATACCATAAATTGGTTAGCTTATAAACAACAAAGATTTATTTCACGTAATTAATCTGCGTTTCACAAGTTGGATATGTAGTCATTTCATAATTATTCATTTAAAAATATATTCTAGGCTGGGCACGGTGGCTTACTCCTATAATCCCAGTACTTTGGGAGACAGAGGCGGGTGGATCACGAGGTCAGGAGATAGAGACCATCCTGGCTAACACGGTGAAACCCTGTCTTTACTGAAAATGCAAAAAATTAGCCAGGCGTGGTGGCGGGCGCCTGTAGTCCCAGCTACTTAGGAGGCTGAGGCAGGAGAATGGCGTGAACCCGGGAGGCAGAGCTTGCGGTGAGCTGAGATTGCGCCACTGCACAGCCTGGGTGACAGAGCAAGACTCTGTCTCAAAAAAAAAAAAAAAAAAAAAAAAAAATTCTAATTTACATCATGATTTTTTTCTTTGATCTATGGGTTATTTAGGAATGTGTTTATTAATTTTCAAACATTCAGGAATTCTTAATTTTTAAATGTTTTTGTGATTCAATTGGACTGCAACTGAAGATCACACACTATATGACTCCAATCTTTTGGAAATTTTTGTGTTTTGCTTAATGAGCCAGGATAAATTCACTATTGTGAATGTTTCATATATGTTAGAATATGGCTGATTTATTGATTCAAAAAAATTTTTAGGTTCAAGGGTATAGGTGCAGGTTTGTTATCTAGGTAAATTGCATGTTGTGGGGGTTTGGTGTACAGATTTTTTCATCACCCGGGTAATAAGAATAGTATCTAATAGGTAGTTTTTGATTCTCACCCTCCTTTCACCCTCCACTCTCAAGTAGGCTGCAGTGTCTATTATTCCTTTCTTTGTGTCCATGTGTAGTCAATGTTTAACTCTTGCGTATAATTGAGAACATGTGGTATTTGTTTTTTTGTAGAAAATGTTTCTGCAGTTTTGGCTGCAGCATTATGTATGTTCATAATTCACATTTGTTCATTTTGTTTGAATCTTGTGATTTTCGGATTTAACTGGAGCATTTGGCCTATTATATTTAATGTTATTTATTACTAATCTATTTGGGCTTATATATATAATTTATCTGTGTTATCTGTCTTGCCTATTCTATATTTTTCTTTCCAGCCTTACCTCCTTTTCTTTCTGTCCTTACCTTCATTTGGAAAAAAAATATTTTTCTTTTACTAGTTTATAGGTTATGGTTCTTTCAGTGCTTATTCTAGAAATTACAACACACATTTTTAACTTGTCAAGGTTAAAAGTTAGTCATTGCCTTCACCTTCCATCCTGCCAATATAAGTTCCTTCAGAAGATTTAATGTCATGTATGCCTCTCCTGATTTATTATTGTTATGTATTTTACTTCTATGTTGGCATATTTAAACTCCAAAATTTTCTTATGGTTTCATTTAGTATTTATTTAGGATTCCTCCTACATGTTCTTCAATCTTTGCTGTCTGTTTGTTATCCCCAACCCATTCCTTCCACCTAAGATCACTTCTGCCTGAAATATGTTTATTAGAATATTCGCAAGTGTGGGTTGCTGGTGCTAAACCCTTTGTCATTTTGGAGGAAAGGGAATATCTGAAAATGTCTTCAAGTCTCTCTCATTCCTAAAAGATATTTCTGGTAAGCATATTCTGTGTTGTCAGTTGTCTCTTTAAGCACATTAAGGATGTAATTCCACAGACTTCTGGCAACCATTTTGTTATTTAAAATGCAATGGTCAGTTTGTCACCCCCTTTAAAGACAATCTGTGTTTTTGTTGTTGTTTTAGATTGCTTTTAATACTTATTCTTCACTTTTTTTGGTTTTGAAGTTTTATAATGTGTCTATATGTAAATTTATTTTCTTTATCTTGTTTTGGATATCCTGTGTGCCTGAATCTGTGGATTATTTCTGGGAAGTTTTTCGGCATTTTCTCTTCAAATATTGCCTCTGCCACATGTTCTCTCTCAGCCCCTTCTGGGGTTCCAATGAATTGTATGTCAGACTTTTTCACTCCAAACATTATCCATGTCTCTTAATTTCTTTTTCATTTTTTCCTCTCCTTCTTGCATTTTTGATAATTACTTCTGATCTACCTTCCAGTTTGCTAATTCTCTCTTCAGTTATGTCTAATCTTTGGGAAAATTCATTTTTGAGTTTTACATTTTAGTTATTTTTCATTTTTCAAATTCATTATTTGACACATCTACAGTATTATTTAAAAATAGCTATGGTTTCCTAGGAGAAAATGTAGGTTTATCTATTATTTCTTAGAACACAGTAGACATAGTTTTACACAGTTGTTTAAATCCTTGTCCAATAATTCCAGTGTCACATTTTGACTATTCTAATGTCATTAATACTTTGGTGAGCTGGTTTCTGTTT
Organism: Piliocolobus tephrosceles; assembly: GCF_002776525.5. NCBI lineage: Eukaryota > Metazoa > Chordata > Mammalia > Primates > Cercopithecidae > Piliocolobus > Piliocolobus tephrosceles. The sequence continues at coordinate 117,939,209 of NC_045438.1, read as the reverse complement.
TCTGTCACTGCTGTTTCTTACTCATGTTGCGTCATTGCTATGCTTACTTATTTTTACTCTGCATGGTTCATTTTCTTATATTATTTACTATATTTTTCAGCATTAAAATGAAGATTTATATTTTACCAGAGAGGGTTTCCATTATCTTCTGTCAGGTGCCTAATAGCATATCTGTTTAGGGCCACTTCAAACTAATTTTATTTCGGGCTTGAGGTTTTCCTTTTTTGTGGAGAGTGGGTAAGATTTTGTGTTATAACACCTACTGAATACATACAGTTACTCACAGACTGCCCTCCCCCAAATAGTCACTGAGAGATGGAGAGTTGAGATCTTTACGTCTAGTGTATTTTCACACTGATGATATAGTCCTGTGAAGTACCAGCACTAAGGAATAAAGAGTCTCCTTGGGTAGATCCTGGCTTTTGACCATCCTGTGGACCCAGATGGACTAGAAAACCAACTTGTTAAATTCAGCAAATGACACAAGGCAAAAGTGGCTTTATTTAACTCTCTGGGTTAGAGGTTTTGCATAGATTTTGGCCTGCTAAATTGTCTTTGTTGTTGTTGTTTGTTTGCTCTTTTCAACTTTTAAGTTCCATGGTACATGGGCAGGATATGCAGGTTTGTTACATAGGCCGTGGTGGTTTATTGCACAGATTAGTGGGCTTAAAACCCACGTATTAAGCCCAGCATCAATTTGCTGTTCTTCCTAATGCTCTCTCTCCTCCCTCCCCACAGGTGTTCAGTCTGTGTTGTTCCCCTCTATGTGTCCTTGTGTTCTTATTGTTCAGCTTACACTTATAAGTGAGAACATGCAGTGTTTGGTTTTCTGTTTCTGCATTAGTTTACTGAGAATATTGGCTTCCAATTCCATCCATGTCCCTGCAAAGAACATGATCTCACTCCTTTTTATGGCTGCATAGTATTCCATGGTATATATGTACCATATTTTCTTTATTCAGTCTATCATTGATGGGCATTTAGGTTGATTACATGACATTGCTATTGAAAATAATGGCTGCAATGAACATATGCATCCAAGTATCTTTATAATAGAATTATTTATATTTTGGGGGGTATATATCCAGTAATGGGATTGCTGGGTCAAATGGTATTTCTGCTGCTAGGTCTTTGAGGAATCATTTGGCCTGCTAATTCTACATTAACTTGCTCATGCTTTGAGGCCACATACACACACACACACACACACACACATATATATATATAAGATTATATAATAATCTTATGTCAGACCTTTTCACTCCAAACATTATCCATGTCTCTTAACTTCTTTTTCATTTTTTCCTCTCCTTCTTGCATTCTTGATAATTACTTCTGATCTACCTTCCAGTTTGTAGGAAGATATATATATAGGAGATATATATATATATATATGAGATATATATATATAACCTTCATATGTAGTTGTTTCTTTGGAGAAAGGGCCAGTGAATGTTCTCAATAACTTAGTTCATTATATTATAGAAACTACTTTTTTCTGATTGATATTATACACTTATATTTGAACTGTCTTACTCTAAAATTAATATGTTAGCTTAACTGAGTTTTGTTTGATTTATGTACATCTTATTTAACAAGCTTACATTTATTTTTCAATTAATTAAAAATAACTTCAAATTTTTAGCAGATTTTTTATGGACTTTCTTATTTTAAAATCCTGTTGTAAACCTATATACCTGTGTTGATTTTCTACCATAAGCAGTTTTGCTACCAGCATAGGAAAAGCATCAAAGAGAGGGATTGCAGCAGGTTCTTTTATGATTTGTCTTAACTCACAATCATAGATGGAAATTTTTTATCAAGGCGAATAAAACAAAATTAACAGAAAAGTATTTGAGAGCCTGTCTAAATAATCTCTCTAGTGGTAGCCATGATATAACAGATTAGAGATTCAAGTGTCCTGGGACAGAGGGTGTGTACAGACATATTTCTAAATCCATTACCTTATCCTTTGTCAGGGCAGTGTGTTTCAAGTTAGTGTTCATGAATTTTCTTAAATTTTTATTATATCTTCCTGTGGGTTTTAGTGCTGAAAGATGACATTTAGAAATTATTCAATCAAATAATACTGGAAAGGATTTAGAAGTAACGACGGGGGCAGTATGAGCATCTCTCTCTTGTGTGGCTCTAGTGGAGAGAACACTGGCTCTCAAGATGGAACGCCTGGGTTTGCCCATCTACTCTATAACTCAGTTTCCTCATTTTGAAAATAGGAATATTAAGAGTATCTACCACGGAGCTGTTTGAAGATTAAATGAGTTAATATATGGAATGTGGGCTAGGCAGGGTGGCTCACGCCTATAATCCCAGCACTTTGGGAGGGTGAGATGGGTGCATAAAAACCATCCTGAGCTGGGAAACATGACAAAACACCATTTCTACCAAAAAATATAAAAATTAGTTGGGTGTGGTGACACATCCCTGTAGTCCCAGCTACTTGGGAGTCTGAGGTGGGAGGATGGCTTGAGCCTGGGAGGCAGAGGCTGCGGGTTGCAGTGAGCCAAGATTGAGCCACTCACTGAACTCCAGCCTGAGTGATAGAGCCAGATATTGTCTCAAAAACAAACAAGCAAAAAACAACAACAAAGTGCGTGTGGCATATGGAATGTCTTTAGAACTAAGCCTGACAGTTGATGAGTGCTGTATGAATGTTTTCAAAGCACAGTGGAGGCTGAGTGAAAATACAAATACTACAAGAGAGGTAACATATTGGTGACGTTCCCACGAGCAGGTACGTTTTAGGGAGCGAGGGGCAACAAGGATGGAGGGCACTAAATGCCTAAGGGATGGAAATGAGAAAGGAGTTAGGACAAGGGTGCAGGGGTGCTGCTCTTAGCTCAATTTACATTTAGCTCAGGGCTATTGCTTTTTTTTTTTTTTTTTAACTGCTCTGTTTTTCAGTTACATAGGCCTAGTTCTCTTTTGTAGAAACCAATGAGTATACAGACTGATTTTTCTTTTAAGCAGGGAGTGTATTAAGTAAGGTTGAACATGAATTGTTATTGTGCCACAAGGGGAAAAGAACTGATTCAATTTGATTCTCAAGTGTATTCCTACATTGAATAATAATGACATTATCATTTAATTGTTTAGACATTAGTTTCATTCGCATATGTAGTTTGGGACCATTTAGAAAAAAACCTAGAATGAACGATATTCTGTTTTTATTGTAGAACCCCACTGTTAAATATCTCACAGGCTAATGTTTAATCGCATTCTTAGTCTTGCACAGTTCTTGATAATAATTAACCTGAAATAACTACTTCCATACGTGAGTTGGGGACACATTTGCTTTTGTTGTTTCAATTTCCTTTCTCAGGAAGTTAAATGGTTAAAACTTGCAGATCTAAATTGTCCGTGAATAGCCATTAGAGGAAAAAGCCCATGAAAGATAGAGAATTGGAGGTTTGTATATATTTGCTAATATAAACCCAAGTATTTATTATACATTTAAAGACTATATTTACATGTGTGTTTCTTTTTAATATCATATGACTAGAATATTTCCAAGTTTCAAAGTCGTATGCTCCGCTATGAAGAGTCTTTTTCTTGTTTCTGGTGACTGAAGTCAAAAGAATCTAAATATTAAGGCCTCTTATTAATGGTAACTTAGATGAGTCAAGTAGCAGGTCTACAACATGAGGCCTGTGTGTGTGTGTATGTGTGTGCACGCGGGTGTATAAAACCATTTTATTTATTAAGGTATGATTGACATGTAAAAAGCTGTAAATATTCAAAGTATGCAACTACTTGACTTTGGGGATAAATATACACCCATAAAACTGTCACTACCATCAAGGAGATATGAGTATTTGTCACTTCCTAAAATTTCCTCCTGCCCCTTTTATTATTATTATTATTATTATTATTATTACTATTTTTATGGTAAAAGCACTTAACCTAAGATCTATTCTAATACAAAAGTTTATGATACAGTGTTGGCTATAGGTACTATGCTGTGCAGTAGATCTGCAAAACTTATTTATCTTGCATACTGAAACTGTACCCTTTGGCCATCACCTCCGCATTTCTCCTTCTCCCATCCCCTGACAATCACAATTCTGTTCTGTGCTTCTGTGAATTCAACTATTTTAGAATCAACAGATGAGTGAAATCATACAGTATTTGTCTTTCTGTGTTTGGCTTGTTTCACTTAGTGTAATATATTCCATGTCCATCCATGTCGTCACAAATGGCAGCCATCCTTTTTTTAGAGCTGAATAGTATTCCATTGTGTATATACAACACATATTTTTCCTCCACTCATTCATTGATGGATATTTAGGTTGTTTCCATATCTCAGCTATTGTAAATAATGCTGCAGTGAATATGGGAGTACAGATAGCTCTTTGAGATCCTGATTTAAATATCTTTGAGTAAATATCCAGAAGCAAATTGCTTGCTCATATGATAGTTATATTTTTAATTTTTTAGGAATATTAATGCTGTTTTCCATAATGGCTATACCAGTTTACAATCTTAATACTAGTAAATGAGTATGAGGGTTCTCTTTTGTCCACATCCTCATAACACTTACAGTTTTTTTTTTTTTTTAACTAATAACCTTCCTAACAGGCGTGAAGTGATATCTCATGATTTTGATTTGCATTTTCCTAATGATTAGTGATGTTGAGCACCTTTTTGTATATCTGTTTGCCATTCGTGTCTTCTTTATATAAATGTCTATTCAGACCTTTCACCCATTTTTAAATTGAGTTTTTTTCCTATGGAGTTGTATGAATTCCTTATATATTAAAAGTATTTATATTATTCCTTATATTTTAAAAGTATTTTGCTATGCATATAGAATGAGGAAAATATCCTCCTTTCCTTTTTACATATAAGACTTTCTAATATCAATAGGATTAAGTATTTCTCTTGAGGTATGTGTTTTTGTATACTTAATGGATATGATCTCACCTCAATATGATAGAGTAGCTTCTACTTTTTCTAGGGGGAGATGTGTTCATGCATCAAGATAATGTAAGTTTACTTTTGTGATGTTAATAACTGCCCCCCATTTTTTGTTAAACCTGTGTCATTGGGTTACAATTTTTAGGTTTTTATTTCAGAGAAGGCATACAATGATATCTTTATAAACATCTGTGGCCCATAGCAGGATAGTAACACTTTATTGATTCTTAAATAGAAACTTGCCAGATTCTGCCCCAGAACACACTCCTAGAAGACAATATAAATCTCTCCCATACTTCAAATTCTATCCTAAGTCAACTTCACCACCTCCTTGAAGCCTCCCTGATCACACCCATCACCGCTAGTCCCATCAGCAGCAGTCTCTTCCACTATATTACTTGTCTATATTGTATACTAATGCCCCTTCTATGGGGATGCTTTGGGGGTGGAGAATGGCATCCCGCACCACTTCTGTGTTCACTGAATACATGAGTCTGTTAGGGAAGGAGCATGTGCATTGAATAAACTAGATCATGTGAAGTTTCGTATGTGGGTATCAGCTGGCTTTTATTATACTCTAATTAAATCTTGTCTCCCTCAGAGTAAACTCCTTGAGGGCAGTTGTCATGTCAGTCCATTGTTGTTTCCCACAGCACTAGGCACACAGTCATGGCTTAGCAAGTACTCACTGAATGTAATTGAATTGAATTCGATGGGTAGGAAATAACAAAAACTTGTTTGAGTCAGGCTTCATTTATTTGGAATTGAAACACAAATCCTCAGTGTCACTAATCTCACCCTCATCCCTTTACTGCTGGGGCAGTTTGCACTACAAATATCCACCAATGAGCTGCTCAAACCATTTCTATTTTATGAACAAATTGTAAGCAGTTGAAAAAATAAGGACTTAGGCATTTTTCTTATTTATTCACACTAACAGTGTGCACTGGCTGGAGTTGCTAAAGAGATGCCAACACTCCTATTGGTGTTAGGTGTTGTGGCCATTGTCCCCCCATTCTGTAACACAGACATTTTCTGACTCTTATCATGGTAACTGGGTATGCTGTTGATGTTTATTTACAGAAAACACCCAGAACTAAAAGACACTGTGAGGGGTGGTGAGGAAGAACATGGTATCTGACACCAGATAGATATAAATTTGACTCTCAGTTCCAGTACTCATATGTATTAGTTGAATGTCTTAGATAAGTCACATAAACTCACTGTACCTCTGTTGCCTCATTTATCAGTGGAATGAATGTCTACTGCACATGTTTCTGGAATTGTTAGAGATAAAGTGATGAGGTGCCTACCACAGTGACTGACACAGGGCTGGAAGATAATATGTGTTAACCTCTGTTATTATTTGCATCTTTGGTCCCAATATAATGTCTGGTATATAGTAAGTACTAAATCAAATTAATTTCAGTAAATGAACTCTTTTGGGCTCATGAACCAATTTCTGTTGTGATGACTGGAAAAAGAAGCTCAATGAAACCATGGAAAGGCTTAGTAAATGTGAGCTTTCCATGAACTAGGAAAGGTGGAAAAGTCTGTCCTTGTAGCTATGAATGGAACTATGTAGTTTAACTTGTGTGTCCATAGTTTAGTATCTACTGTGTGATTAGCGCAGAGGACACTGTTTCTTGTATTCCAAAGGATCGAAATAAAGTAAAAACAGAACTGGCATTGAATGTTGGTGAAGAATATGCCACCTCTGTTGTTGACTGAAATGCTAGACAAGTTTCTGAACCAAAGTATCTGCTGTCACGCTGCCTAAAAATCCATTAGAAATCCATCCCTTTTGTTGTAATTAATACTTACCATGGCAATGCCATGCATTTTTGTCACACTTTTCAGTTTATGATGCACTCTAACAGACATAATCTTATTTTATTATTTTTGTTTTTATTATATGTATTTAAGGTAGACAATGTGATGTTTTGATATACATATATGTATATGTAGTAAAATGATTAATTTGATCAAGCAAATTAATATGTCCATCACATAGCTCTTTTTTAGTGATAAAATTACTCTCCTGGCAAACTTTCATTATACAATGCAATATTATTGATTATAGTTCTTATGCTATCCATTACATCTCTAGACTTATCCTACGTAACTGCAACTTAATGCCCTTTGACTTACATCTCCCCATTCCCACCATGCTCTCTGACCTTGGTAACTCCTGTTTTACTCCCTTATTTCATTATTTTTATATCAACCCAATGAAGTAAGAAGAAAAAATCCCCATTTTGTAAATGTTCATATAATTTGAAATTTTTGATGCAAGAAAACTTTATGTATAGTCAAGAGCTGTTTCTCCTATGGGCTTTAGAATTCCTCTACTAATAGGAGAGACTGTGCAGAAGATGATGTAACTTCTTATTGTGGTAGCTGAGAGCCAAGTCCCCAAATAATGGTAGACAAGCAGCTTCATAATGTCAAAGGTTCTGAGACGGGGAGAATACTCTGTGACCAAATTCTTCAATCTTAGCATGTTGCCATTTTGACTGAATGCATTTTTGTTTGGGGGGCTGTCCTGTGCACTGTAGGATGTTTCACAGCATTCTTGACCTTTACCAATGAGATACCAAAAGCACTGCCTCGGTTGGAACAGCAGAAAATGTTTCCAGACATTGCCAGACTTCCCTTGGGTTGTCAGGGTGGAAGAGCAAAGTCCCCCTGGTTGGAAACCAGTGCTCTAGAGAAGGGATGAGAGAATAAACTTCATCAGTGTTACAGTTTTCCAAACGGCCAGATCAGAGGAGAAGTCACAGTCCCCGAACCAAAGCAGTTACCGTTTTTAGCAGATATAGGTACTACCCTGCTTCTTAGGAAGAGTCTAGTTGGTGCTGGAAGCTAGAGAATATTGTGAAGGTAGGGACACTTTTTCCCTGAGAAAAGACACAGCTAGTCTCCTAGGGAGAAATCTTCTGCTAGTACTCCAAGGCATAAGGACAAGTAGAAACAGACAGGGAGAAGAAGGGAGACTTGTCCAACTGAAATGTATCCAGAGTGTATTAACCACACATCTGCTCTTTTGTAGTGTGCTATATAATAAACTTTAGCAGCCTCACTGTCTGTTTCTGGCACCAAAAGCAGAGCCTTTCTTTCTGTCAGTATCATGAAACTTTAACGCTCAAAGGGTGCAATAGGGGAGCATATTAGGTTATGAGTCAGACTTACTGGAGTTAGGCATTAGTCACTAGTATTAACCTTAGACAAAGCACTTCTCTTCCCTGGATCTAGGTTTCTATATCTGAAAATGAGATTAATTTTAATGTATCCAAGCTCTAAAACGATGGTTTTCTTACTCTTAATACCACAACTAAAATCACTACTCCTACTGCCACATAGTATGAAGGTATGATTATACTGCCATGCATATCACCATAAGTAATATGGTAATATTGACGGTATCATTCTTGTAAAGTTAAAAAAAATGTTCTAATGAAGCAGATTAAGGCTACTTACAAAATATGTCTTCTTGGGCTCAGAGGGACTAGGGAGGAAATGATCTACTTGGATATGAGAAATGAAGTAGCCAGGGCATTGAAATCCATAACTCACCATGGTTAATGAATCTCCCTCTCCGTAGCCCAACACCCCAGGCAAAAGATAGGCATTGGTACCTATTAAATAAGAGCTAGGAGAAAAGGAATTATAGTCAAAACCCTCTTAAGACATTTTCAAAGGAGAAGCCATTAAAACTTCTAAACCAGGAAATCTTCCTTGGAGAGAAATGGAAAATCATAGGTAAGGTGCCATGCAAATGTGGCCATTTAATAAATACTATTGGATGAGGAGGATGATAAGAATAAATGTATGCTGGAGGGAAAAGTAGGAAGCAAAAAGCTTTTAAGGGAAGCTTATTATCTTTCTTTCTTTTTCTTTTCAAACCGAGTTTCTACTTGTGGAAATATCATGTGACCTGAAGATGACAGTTCTTAATGGACTGACATCTCTCACTCCAAATTTGGGCTTTGGTGGTCATTGCAGCCATATGGATATAAAGGGCACATTTTTCATTTTGGGAAGGAGGGGCTGTCAGTTTCACAGTCAGATGTACTCTCTGAAATGGAAAGTCCTGTACTCCCCTTTCCTCATCGCTTATTCTTTCCCTGATGAATGCCAGCCCTTTCATTTTCCTCTGTACCAGCAGCAAAGATATGCAGAGAATGAGGAGGCAGTGATAGATGGTGTCACATAAAAAAAGTTAGCTTTTAAAATAAATATTGTAGTAACATCAAAGCCATTTCTCAAGAGTATTTGGAATTGATGAAAATTTTTTTTTTTTTTTTTTCTGGGGACGCTTACTACCCTCTCAGTGGAAGCACAGGTATGGATGAATGCTGGCATTCTTTGCCACCTCCTTCCCTCTGGTTATTAGTCATCCATCTACTTCCTCCAACCCAAAGTCCCATTAGTCACTGAATGCATCTTCATTTCCAGGACCTCCTCCAGGTGATGCTGAGATATCTGGTCAGGATATGGTGATCTAAGAACAATAAAGGAAAAATATCTACATCCTACCACAACCTAATGTAAAATGGAGGAATAAGGACAGGTTAATTGGAATCTAAAATCTGTCATAGGCTGGCTCCCTAGGAAGCAGACCCTGAGACAGAGATCACCATGAAGGAGCTTCATGAGGGAATACTCTTGAAAGACAAACCCGTGGGAGTGAAGGGAAGGAAGCAATCCCAACACAGTCCTCAGCCAATCCCACAGTGATGCTGGGTGGTCTTTCAGAATTGCCTCAAAGCAGGGCAAGAAGGATGAATCTTTATCCCCTAGGTTGACCAGGTTTTGAATTTGGATGCCTCTGTAAAGGGGAATCACCTTGGAAAAGGTGTGAGGCAACTCTCTTTAGCTAAGACAATTATCAAAAAGTGCTGTGTGAGGGCTGTATTCAGCTCTCCCAACAACTATGGAATTAAATTCCTTAATACTGTATCAGGCTCTGGGAGGTGCACCATAACAACCATTACAAACTGCCATTCGAGAAAGGCAGCAGCATAACATTCATTGGTCCATAACAGCACTGGGAATTCTGCATACTGGCTTTGGAAATTTCTTCTCCCTATAGAAGGAGAAGATCTCTGATGAGATCTCTGGGAGGAAATTTCCTCCACTTTTCTCCATGGTTCCACCCACTGGGGAAGTCTGCTTTGTTTATTATCTTCCATGTGCACATAAGAAGTGGGCAGTGGTGAGTCTTTCATCCTTGGGACAATGCATGTTTTGAAGACATATTTCTGTACTTGAAAAGTCAGAACGCTAAAGGGGTTGTTTGAACTCTTGAGCTGTGAGAGACTTTTACAATTTAAGTTAAGGACTTCTTGACAGAAAGCCTTCCTTAAAAGCTTAATAGACATCTTATCTATTTGATTCCAATCAATCCCTTGTGGCAGAAATCATACTCAGATTTCTTTTTTCTAGACATTGATTCCAAATATGCTCTCTATATTTGTTTCTATACTCTCGTGCATCTCTTTCTTTCAGTGTAATAGTGGCTACTTCAAGATATCTGGCTCTAATAGGAAGGCCAACCCTTTGCCCAAGACTGGATATTAAGGGGCTTTCATTTGTAAAAATCTTTGTCAATCTTACTTTTCTACTTTTTGAGGTCCAGAAAACTTTTTCTAGAACATTTTTCTAAAGCTCAAAAATCTTGAATTTTGTTGTTCCATTTTGTAGCTGCTTAATAACTAACCATGTTTCTCATAAGCTCATATTTTCCTTGCAATACTTTGCCAAATGCAGCCAACAGTGGCCAGCACATACTAACATCGAGCCAGCCACCTCCCTTACAGTTGCCAGCTCAGTAGGCACACAATCCTCTTCTCATGTTATTTCAGTTATTTCAGGTTACAGTGGTTTTTTTTGCTGTTGTTGTTTGTTTTACTTTTTGTTTTGTTTTTGTTTGTTTGTTTTTTGAGATGAAGTTTCACTCTTGTTGCCCAGACTAGAGTTCAGTGGTGCGATCTCGGCTCACTGCAATCTCCGCTCCCTGGGTTCAAGTGACTCTCCTGTCTCAGCTCCTGAGTAGCTGGGATTACAGGGGCCTGCCGCCACACCCGGCTAATTTTTTTGTATGTTTAGTCAAGATGGGGTTTCATCATGTTGGCCAAGCTGGTCTCGAACTCCTGATCTCAGGTGATCCACCCACCTTGGCCTCCCAAAGTGGTGGGATTACAAGTGTGAGCCACCGCACCTGGCCCAGGTTACAGTTTTATCAAATATTTTCTCATTGCATAACATGTAACAAAAGTCTGCTATATTCATTTCTTTGCCACATTTTATATATATATATTTATATATGTATTTACATATATATTTATATTTATATATATATATTTATATATATATTTATATATATAAATATATATGTATTTGAGATAGTTATTTGTTATTTCATCATCCTACTTTAAGTTACCAATTTCTAGATTTGTCATAGCGTCTCACCACTGTAACAAATAGCCTAGTGACTTAGCACTATAAAAATACCTTTCTCGTTAAGATCATATCCAATGTATGTTAGGTATCTCTCCTCCAAATACAGATTCAGGTACTCACCCTCCTCTATTTTGGTGCTACCATCTTCAACATATAGCTTCTAAGAAAACAGAGGATGGAGCATGGGGGATTTGGGAGGGAGATACTGAGCTTGAAAATGTCAGATATTACTTCCGCCCACATTCCATTGTTTATGACTCAGCCACATGCTTCACTGTAAGGAGCTTTGAAATAATAGTTTAGTATATGTTTAGGATGAAGAGTAGAGAGTGTTGGTGGGCAGCCATTGTTTGCCACAGATGGGTTTACATAAGAAGCAAATTACGATAAGCTTTGTATTACTCTACTCTGGGAAATTGAACAGCAACATTGAAAAATAATTTAAGAGAAGTGGCTGAAAGAAAGGGAAAAAGGAGGGTGGGTGGTGATATACCAGGGAGGAATATCTCATAGTGAAAGCTGAGAAAGAGTATTCAGGAAGGTATTGAAAAGACTTATGAGAGAGTGATGTCCTAGAAGTCAAGGGAGGAAAGTATTTTCTAAAAGTCTAAAGTGTCAAATGCCACAGAGTGATCAAAATGATGGAATGATGAAAGGGCAGATAATACCAAGTGTTCAAATAGTTGTGGGGGCAGCTAGAATAATAATACACGTGTGTTGGAGAACTGTATTTACTAAAGGTGAAAAATAAATGTATTTATATGTGATCTGAAAGATGTATTTGGATGTTAATAGCAACAATATTTGTAATAGCCAAGAACTAGAAATGACTCAAATGTACACCCACAGTAGAATGGCTAAATATGTGGTGGGATATTCATATATTGAAATGTTATATTAGAATAAAAATAAACATTGTGAATAAGTCTTGCAAATAATGTCGACCAAAAGAAGTCAGGCACAAAAAATACATACTGCATGATTCCATCTATATAAAATTTCAAACATTCAAATCTAATCTTTGGTATTAGAAATTAGCATAGTGGTTACCCACGGGGGCAGGTAAGACTTCAAGGAAACAGGAAGGGTCTTTTTAGGTTCTGGTAATGTTTGAGATTCAGGTAATAGTTACATGGTATACTGGATGGAATAATGGTCTCCTAAAGGTATTCATGTTCTAATTCCTGCCATCTGTGAATATGTAATCTTACATGACAAAAAGGACTTCACAGATATGATTAAGAATTTTGAGAAGATTAGTCTGGCATATCTGGATGGGCTTGGTGTCATGATGAGGGTCCTTATAAGGGGAAGGGAAGTAGCTCAGAGTGAGAGACATTTGTAAATAAAAGGAGAGTTTGGAATGATGCACTTTGAAGTTTCAGGAAGAGTCCATGAGCAGGCATCCTCTAGAAACTAGACAAGGCAAGGAAACATACTTATCCTAGAGTGTTCAGAAAGAATGTAGCTCTGCCAACACCTTGATATTAGTCCATTTTGGGACTCATATAAGATATAAGAGCCACTTTGGATTTCTGGTCTTCAAAACTGCATGCTAATAAATTGGTGTTAAGTCACTAATTGTGTGGTAATTTGTTACAGCAGCAAAAGAAAGCTAATACATACAGGCATGTTGACTTGGTGAAATTCCATTGTATGTATACTATTTCAGCAAAAATTACATCAAATAAATAATGGAATGAGAGAATTATCAGATTTGACAATCAGAAAGTTATTTATAACCCTATTTGAAGCAGTTTTAATAGAGTGGTGGAGGTAAAAACCAGATTATAGTGGCTTGGAAATCAAAAGGAAGTTGAGGAAGTAAAAGCATGGATATTAACCCTTGTTTAAAATATTATCTGTTATGGAAAGAAGAAAGTTATGGTTGAGTTGGGGGTGGAGTGGGATGCAGAGGGGATTAAGGAAAGAGTTCTATTTAGACTGAGAGAGCCTTAAGCAAGTTTTTTTGTTTTTTTGTTATTTATTTATTTATTTATTTATTTTTATTTTTATTTTTATTTTTATTTTTATTTTTTATTTTTTTTTTTTTTTAGAACAAGGGAAAGAAACTAGAGAAGTTATAGAAGAGAACGGGAAAATAAAAAAGACAGGAAGTAGTCTATTATTTCCTTTTCTGCTGCTAAGCAAGAAGAGAACAACATTTATAAGCATGTGAAAGAATACCTGGATATTTTACTCATATGAGGAGGTGAAAGTCCCTTCATCTGCTTTATTAGGGTGGAAGGCACTGGACTAAACTTTCCTATTAGTATTTGTGTTAGTTGGCTATTTATTATGTGTAAAAACATGTGCCCAATCTTAGCAGCTTACAATAAAAATAATATATCTAGCTCATGAGTTGATAGATCAATCACGTAGATTTTCTAGTTTTGGTTGATTTTTGCTTCTTTGTTTTTTGAGACTGGGTTTCACTCTGTCTCCCAGGCTGGAATGCAGTGGCATAACTATGGCTCACTGCAGCCCCAACCTCCCAGACTCAAGTGATCCTCCCATCTCAGCCTCTTTAGTAGCTGTTTTGCACCACCACAACTGGTTAATTTTAAAAAAAAATGGTAGAGACAGGACTTTCACTATGTTGCACTGGTCTCGAACTTCTTATCTCAAGCCATCCTTCCTCCTTGGCCTCCCAAAGTGCTGGGATTATGAGTGTAAGCCACCATGCCTGGCCAGCTTGATTGGTTTTTGCTAGGCTTTCTCCTTTGTCTGCAGTCAGGTAATGTGTCCATTGGTCTAAGATGGTCCCAGGAGGTATACATGGTTTGTCTCCATCACACGGTCTCTTTTACCCTTCAGTAAGCTAGTGCTAGACTATCTCATGGTACAGGCAGGGTTTAAAGATAGCAAGCAGATGTATACAAAGCATTTTGTGGCTTAAACTTGTAATGGGAACCTTGTCACTTCCACCTCATCCTTTTGGCCAACATAAGTCATGAGACAAGCCCAAATTCAAGATAATCCTAAATGTAAACAGTGGAGAAATAAATTCAACCTCTTAATGGGAGGAGCTACAAAGTCACATTGAAAGAGGCATGGATAAAAGGAAAGGGACAATTCGGGCCTCCATTTTTGTAATAAATATAGTAAAATATTCTTTCTGAATGTTATTGCCGATGATAACATTTGAGGGATATGTTTTCATGTTGATTTAGCCTAACTTTGCTGTTACTCTGATATCAGCTTTTCATGAGCTGATTTCTATTCCACAGGCATACTCTTTTGGCCACTGGGTAGTCAAGATATAGAGCGACTAGGGTAGGGTATTTGGTTGTCTTAGGTGTCCATAACCTATTGACCCAATATTCTGTAAGATCAGTCTTTTCTGTATCTCTCTAAATTTTAGGGGGAGGGAATTTTTCTCATTAATGGCAGAGATATGTAGAAAACACAATATTCAAGCTTAGATTTATCAGAAGATAATTCAAATTATCTCACTTAACAGATTCTGGATCTGTTTAAATTCACTGAAAATCTGGTTCAAATACTAGCTTTTCTATTACAGAGATATCAAATTTCGGATATGCTTCATTATGACTCAATTTCTTGGCACATGCTAAAAAGCACCCCAGTGATCCAGTGCAAATGATTGTGGAACATATCACAGACCTTGCTTTGGGTCAGAATAGCCCCACCTCCTCTCTACCTTCTCACTCTATTTTTTCCCCTGAATAGGATATACCCCATATTGATATTCAATACAGATACTGAGCATGTAATTTATTATGTCAAACTGAAAAATGCCTGTGGTGATACAAGTTTTTATAGCTGTGGTTTTCTCTAGCTCAAATTGCTTTGAGTATCTATGTGTTGGCAGAAAGTTCGAAGTAGGATGGATACAGAAACCATGAGTGGACAAAAGACACCTTTAGAAACTACAAACTAGCAACCAGAAAGCCTTTTAGCTGTAAGTCAGCAGACTTTTATGTCAAGCTTGGCTGACTAATTATTGCTTATAATTTGCATTAGGATTAATTAACTAATTAGAGAGGAATGTCTGAAGGCAAAGTTATGGCTCTGCTTGTCAAGCTGAGGACTTTAATTATTCTGATATTTTTAATTATAATCAGCTGCTGAATGAGTATTACATTGTCAGCTACTATCGCTGAAACTAGGCTGGGCAAAGGGGCTGGAGGAATGATGGGGACTTGAGGCTGTTCTTCCTACTAGCAAGGGAAAGGTATGGCCCAGCCACCCAGAGGAAGAAAATCTTCCAACAGCAACAGTCTTTAAAAGTGCACACAGAACTGGGTAAACCACAACAATTCAGGTTGGTTTGCCAATTAAAGACTGAAGCAGAAACTTTTCCAAAGCCGAATGAGAAAACCAGCCTTGTGCTCACATCTGCTGTTGGCAAGAAGCCTTGTAAGATGATCATACTGATGGACTGGATTTGGCCAATTTGACATTTTTTTTTTTTTTTTTTTTTTTGAGATGGAGTCTTGTTCTGTTCAGGCTGGAGTGCAGTGGTGTGATCTCGGCTCATTGCAAGCTCCACCTCCCGGGTTCACGCCATTCTTCTGCCCCTTGCCCCCCCTTTTTTTTTTGTATTTTTAGTAGAGACAAGGTTTCACCGTGTTGGCCAGGATGGTCTCAATTTCCTGACCTTGTGGTCTGCCCACCTTGGCCTCCCAAAGTGCTGGGATTACAGGTGTGAGACACCACACCTGGCTGACTTTTTTTTTTTTTTTTTTTTTTTAATGAATACTAGTGTTAGCTTTCTGGAGCTCTGTGTAAATTGCTTGCTATAAAATTGGGCTTATATGACTTTCTGCTTTTTCCCTAAGTGGCAAGTTAGGAGACTTAGTATGCATGTCCTGGAAACTGCTATGAGTATGCCAAATAAAATTATTAATATTAAATAAATGTGCCTAGCACATGGTACATAACCAGTAAAAATGTATTGAATTAATTCTGACATATTGGTATATAATACACAAGAACTAGAAAATACAGGTATACTACCACAGCAGCTAATTTCACAAGATATCTGGGGATTTCTGCTAGAATAACAGAAATAAAAATCAAACCCTTTATCTTGGACATGATACTTAAACAATTGTCAGAAACACAATGAAAAATAATACCTCCAAATAATTCATTGAAAGATGAAACATGGTAACTTTTCCCTGTTGCTTAAAGAGCTTAAAACTTCTCTGTTCTCTTTAGATAATTACAACAAAGAAACTCTGAGCATAAGTGGTGTTAAAGGTTCCAAATGACTTACAAACTGGCAAAGGCCTGCAGATTTAATGTTAAGGCACTACATAAATGTTGTGCTGATTTCTTTTCTTTTTAAAAATGCCCAGGAGTGAATTCACAGATTCTCAATCACACAGACACTCTATGAGAATCAGCGGTGTTTTCTTTGAGAATGTGGCTTAGGAACAAAGAAAGTCATTTAGCCCTTCAATATTGCAAAAATGCTCTGCATTTAGCAGTCTCTGTTTTCCTATGTTGTACAGAAGGGGCAAATAAAATTCACTAAATCATGGTCTATTAGGACCAGGAAGAGACCTTTGAAAGAGGCAGCAGTGTGTGTATAGTGTTTTAGAGGATAGGTACCTGTATTTGATTTATTTAACAAACTCTTGTATAGCCTTTATCTTGTACCAGGCATTGTTTGAAGCACTCTCAGACAACCATAAAAGAAGCCCCCATATTATTGAGGCATATGGATTAAGGTATTCAACCGAGGTAACACAGCTAGAATGTGGTGGGGCTGGGAATTGAGCTCTGGCCTAAGAGGCCATGCTCCTCACAGCTGGGATGCAGGGTCTCATATGGTGTGACTTAAATCCTGGCCTCTCTTGGCCCTCTGTGTCTTCATCTGGTAGTAGGAAATAATAATAGTATTTGCATCATAATGTTGTTGTGAAGATTCAATGAGAAAATATCAATGAGACATTTCACATAGATCTGAAAATACAGCACATGCTTAATACATGTGCCGTGTAGCTAGATATCAGGTCCAACCTCCCAATTTTGCAAATGAAGGATCTAAGGAACAGAGGTTAAGTGACTTGCTCAAGGTCACTACATCATCAGGTACCCCAGCTACAAGGAGAATGTTGGACACCTGATTCTCAGTCCAGTGCTCTGTCCACTGTCTACGTCATGGCTCTCGGAGTCACTAACTTGTCTTCCAAGTTGCTTGGGACCTTCCTGGTTTTAGGATTGACAGGCAAAATCAGTAGTTGTTCACTGCAGTCCTCATGTAATTTTATTCTGCAAAGGACAGGTAGTCTTGCCTCTTTCTCTAACATCTGATTTCTTGGGGAAAAGGTGCCTGGGCTTGGGAAGGACACAGACAACTGTTAATATCTTTATACCAAACATTGGTGAGAAAAGCTCTATATAATGATGTGCAAATCTCTTTACTATCTTAACAAATGAAATTGGCTGATTTGTGTCACTGCTCTTATTGAGTGTTCCTGTGTTGACATAGCATAAATAAAATATCATAGGAGTTACAGCATCATGATATTGCTTTAATTACATATTGCTTTACATTTTCACAGTGATTTCCAGTGCATTATCTTACTTGGTGTTGTTTTGTTTTTGCCATGTTCTTCTCTATTTTACAAATGGGAAGAGGAGGGCTCAGATAGTGGTGACTTGCTTAAGGTCACAAACCTGGGCCCCTCACTCAAAGCCGAATGCTTTTTTTTGCGACCTTTTACTAGTGCATGGTACGATTTTATAATAATGAGTAATTTCTTTTCAGGGAAGTGTCCCATCAAGAGATGGGACAAGAGAAGCATGTACCTTGGTGCAAAATTGAAGGAGTCATCCAAAAACTGAGTAATCAAGATAAATAATATTTGAATGTACTATTTGTTGAAATTGAAATGTATGCCAAAAAATCCATGATGAACAAAATATCAACATTTTAAATAAAGACAGGCCAAACCTCTACTTGTGCAACCTTGCCTCCCCCACCTCCTCCTAATCTTGGTCTTGCACACAACTTCATTTACCATGATGGAGAAGAATCAAGTCCCTTAGCACATTGGAATAGAAATTCAGTTAACCCTGTTTCCCCAGGGTTCAACAAACCAAACCTACCTCACTTAATTTTCATTTATTTTCTAACTTATTTCCTTCTTAGAGCATTTTCCCCTCTGTCAATACTTCCTAATAATATGTATAAGAGCCAGTCTTATTCTGGAGTTACTTATGGATCATTCTCCAGAACCTGGACCTTGGAGGAAAATGTATTGTCTGTCCTCACCTTGGCCCTCCATAAACACAGCTCACCTGGTATGGGCAGGTCTGTGTTAATAGTTTGGTGACCATTAGCACAGGTGAAAGAGATCCTGGTGTGTGATTCGGGCTGAGTCTTGGGAGCATGTGCTGTGGTTGGCACTGCAAAGACAGCACTCCCAGGGCCAGGGCATTGGGGCACAGGGAGGGTCATCTCCGTGGTGGTGGCAGCAGCTCCCCAGGCTGCAGGTTCTCTCAGATGTTTATGATTTGGGGCCTGCCTTACAAAGAACACTTCTGCTCCAAAATGAAGTAGCCAACAGAGGTTGGCCGACTGTTCTTTATTTGAGAACATCTGTGGGGAGTATTTGAAGTAAACTTCTCTGGAAAAAGTGTACACGTTTATGCTCTGGCGTGCCATTTGCATCACACCGGCTCCTCTACAAAATATGTTCAAAAAAATCTCAAGCTGGCTGCTTTATTTCTTCCTCACCAGTCAGCATTCTTTTGCTTGAAAGGGCTTTCATCTACAAGGCTGCCGATACCCACCCACTTCCCCCACCCCTGAGGAATCAAAAGCCACTTCGTCAAGCTCAGGCATCAAAATGAACAAAACATAATGAGACTGTCAATGTTCAGTGACTAATGCAGGTTTATTGCTGTGATGCAGGTATGGAAGACAAGTGTGGACATACCTGTAATTGTTTCTAATAACAGCAGGCAGATTAACATTGTTTTTTGGATTATATGATTAATGAAAATGGAGAGAAATGAAAAAGAGGGCAGAAAAACTAAGAGATATTTTCACCTGCAAGGAAAACAGGTCCTTTATTCCCAGAGCACCAAAAAAGGGAAAATGCCAGGGTAGGGGTTATTTTAGGGGGGGAAACACAGAAAAAGTAATAGAAGGCAAACACATACACACACACACACACACACACGCACGCACACAAACAATCCAGGCAAAAAGGGAACCAAGGAGAACAATAGCTTTCCACTCTCCACATTTGGATGAGAAGAATATTGAGTGACTTACAAAGGTAGATGTCACAGCTCCTTTGAATTTTTATCGTGCCTGCAATAGAAACACATAAGCCACGACCACCTCTTTTATCAGGGGTGGCACTAAAAGGAACTGTTCCATGTCAGTGAGTATTTCAGGAAATGGGTGTGCTTTTGTTGTTATTGTTATTGTTTTTTTAAGGTGCCCAAACAATAAATTGATCCTTTGGTCATGACATAGGGTTGATCATTTCTGAGACTCCTGATCAGCTACAGCAGTTACTCTCTTGTGCTATCACCCAGTGGTGGTGTCTTCAAGGTCTATTTGCTTATACAGAGATTTTTGCCTCTGTGCTAAGTGGCCCCAGACTTGGTGCTTTTTCATCCAACACCTTGTGTTCATTGCAGTCATTTTTTACATTCCCTTTGTTGACCACTATCAGTTCCCTCAACATTTTATCTGCTGTCAACAGTACTGCAATTGTATCTGACTCTGTAAGTCTTCCTAGCAGTCCTATCTCTTCTGATACATTCTTTTCATCTACTGTGAGCTAGGATGCCAGGCCATGAAGCCTTCTAAATTTGTCAAAAATGGGGCACCAAGAAAAGTCTGTGTATATATAATGTGAATAAGCAACAGGTCATGCGTTTAAGTTCATGAAGGCTTCCCCTGCCACTGCCCACCCCCGACAATATACTATTTCCTCACTGTGCTCCAGATAGCTGAGATTACTAGAGAACTGAGTTTCAAATGAGTGAAATGTCTTCTTTCTTTGAGTAAGAGTTTAATAGACACAAGACCAGCCATGCCACATGGGAGATGAAGCTGGTACTCAAGTCATCTCATTGAAAGCTCATAGGTTAGGAGTTTTTCAAAGGCA
The DNA here is from genome assembly GCF_002776525.5 of Piliocolobus tephrosceles. Classification (NCBI taxonomy): domain Eukaryota; kingdom Metazoa; phylum Chordata; class Mammalia; order Primates; family Cercopithecidae; genus Piliocolobus; species Piliocolobus tephrosceles. The sequence continues at coordinate 117,918,702 of NC_045438.1, read as the reverse complement.
GTTTGGGGGAAGGGGTGGGAATGGCCAGTAACAGATGCTTGCTGCTAGTTGGCTAGGGCGGAGTTGAAATCATAAAGGGTCATCAAAGTTGTTTTTGCATGTCATCTCCCTAAGGTCATTGTAAGCACCAGTGTGTCAGGGACCTCCACCTTACAGGTTTTTACGTTTCTTGCACTATCCAGAATGGCACCTTATACATTGTTGGAATTTAGTGAATTTGACAATGACGGACTGTGCTACTCAAGACTTTCTAAGACTCAGTTTCCTCAATTACTATGCAATGGATTTGGTCTCTACGAATAATTTCTTGGATAACTGAGAAAAGGCAGTAATTGATAAAAAATAAGGTACTATCTGACAGTGTAAGGATAGTGAGTCTGTTTCCTTCTTTCTGAGATTATATCCAACTTAATTCTTGGTGGTAAAATACCCTTTCTTTAAGAAAGTGATGATGCCAACAGATGATTTTTAGAATGTCCTTGCTATGACAAAGTGATACATTGGCAACTGTGTGTCAGACTTTAATCAAAGTGAAACAAATGAAGTTTGTCATAATTTAAGAGCACTGAACAAAAATCCAGTCATACAATTCTAAACATTTATAAGTCTGTCTCTAAATAAATTGAACCATATTAATTTCAGCAATACAGTAGAGATTGAATATATCAATAAGTTTATGAAGGACTAAATTACTATAGGCACAATCCCTAGTGCATACTTAAAACAGGCAAAATTTCAGGGATGACAGGGAAGATAGAGCTTACTTTTTGCAGTTGATGTCATGAAATTCACCTTTACTTTCCAGGCTTGTTCATTAGTTCCTCAGGAGGTCAGAATATAGTCCCAACAAAGTCTTCTGAGGCTAGAGGACACCTCTTAATGCTTCTCTAAATATTCTTCCTTCATATTCCATCTCCTATCCCAGCCACTCTCCACTCCAGCTATGGGGTTCTGAAGAAGAAGAAAAAGATAAAAAGAATGGAGTAAAGATGCAAGGAGGGAAAAGAGAGAGAGACATTTTCTTACCCTTTTGGATGTCTGCAGGTAACCTTGCTTGAAACTCTAGTCCAGGCATTTTATTTCCTCTTTCATAGTGTCCTTAGTCTGTCACCATTATGTGTGGCTCAGTGACAGTTGAGACCTGGGATAGCCATACTCAAGGTGGGGCAGGACGACCAGCAAAGACAATTGATTTTTCCCCTATTCTCTCTGTTGTCCTCAGAAGGATATGAACCAGGCATTCCTCTGAGGCTGCAGGAGTAAAAAGTCTTCATCTCCTTTTTGTTTTCTCTGTTTTATTGGATGCGGCTTACTTAGAATCACTCACCTGAAACCAGTGACTTCTGCGGCTGCTGGCAAAGCAGTATTCCTCTTTATTTTCAGGAGACTATGTGGGGATGGATCATAAAACTGAGTGGCAGGGGCAGCTCAGGAGCCCACATGGCTGCAGCCATTGTCTCTGCTGTTGAGAGGACTCCTGAGCCTGGGTTATTACCCTCCTCCATGGTAGTTTGGGGCTGAGTGCTCAGTAAGATCTTGAAGTCCTTTAGAGAAAAGTCTGTGCCATTGTTAGGGAACATTTTGCTGGACTGCTTTTCTTTCATGACCTTTCCCACCCTTCATTTAGAGAGCTGCCAATTATGACATTTATTCATGTATTCATTCAATACATATTTGTTTAGTATGGAATGTGTGCTGTACTGCATTAGATTCTAGGGATTCAAATATAAACTCCTGCCATTGAGGAACCCATAGTCTTGTAAGACCCAGACAGAAGTGAATACTCAAGAACTCTACACTTGGCTAAAAGGTAAGCATGACTCCTACACTCTGCTATGTGCATGGACAGGTGTGTGTATGTGGTGAATGACTCTGCCCGGGAAGAGGAGTAAGCAAGCAGGTTAGATGTCATCAAGAAGGTGACACCGAAATTGGGGATTAAAGCTCTGTAGAACTTTGTGTTATACAAAAAAGATGGGAAGGAAATTGAGGACAGACAGAACAGGATGTGTGGAGGCCTGGAAGTAACTGTGAATAGGTAAGGGTGGCTGGACTATTGGATGTGGGTTAGTTTGGGTTAATGGGGAATGGTGCTGGGAAGGGGACATTTAAGGCCCCACATAGTCTCACAGCTTCTCATTCCCATTAAGGAGAGATAGTGGATTAATACACTTAGCTTGCCTCTATTTCCTGCTTCTCACCTGAATCTCAGAGGACCAGGAAGTAAGGGGAGGCGGGGGGCAACTAACTAACATGGGCTATGTGTGCGATAGGTCAGTCACTGAACTGGCCCCTTTATATGTGGTCTTAGTTAATTCTCACAACAAACTAGGGAGTTATGAAATCATCACATTTGATCAATGTGGAAGCCTGATGGTCTCAGAATTTGACTCAGATTGGTGTGGATTTAAATAACCTTTCTAGGTCCTGTTGCTTCTGTTGGCTACTTTCAAAAAAGATTCATGATGCTCTTACATATGAAAATAAAAATCTGAATAATTTTATGAACTTGGTGCAAAATGTGGGCTTTACCCCACAAACAGTAAAATGTCACTCAACCTACAGGGCCAAGCAGGCTGGGAGCTCCAGCAGGGCTACCAAGGGCTGCCACTGGCTGTCTGACGGCGCCTGACGGGAGCAGAGCCCATCAAGCAGGAGAGAAGAGAGCAGCACGTAGCCAGTTGCAAGCCCCTGAGAAGTATACCAAAATCAGGGAATTTGCATAGTAAAATTGAAAGCATATTTACATTCAGGAATCAAATGCATGCATTACCACTGTCCTGGAAATAGGCTGACTCAGACCATACGACTAAATAAAAGAATAATGTTTACTCAGAACTGATGTACTTGTTTAAAAAGTTAATGTTTTAAGCTTTCTGCCTTCTAGCAAAACATCGCTAATCTAATTAGAGCTTTCCAACCCCACTTGGCCTGCAAGCAGGCCTGCAGTGCATTGACTGCTCACCAGACAGGATGGACCCCGGGCCCTTTCTGCTCACCCCCTCAGCTTAAAAAGTTCAGCTCAACCCTCCTTCTCATCTCCAAATGTTTTCTTCTTATTTCTAAGCCAGCCACCGGCACATTCCAGCACTTTGCACTCCCTAGAATCCCAGAAAGCAAGTTTATTTGGGTGATAGGTCTTCCCTCAAAGACATTCTTAGAACACTATGCGGTAGAGCAGCTGATATCTAGTTGTAAAGGCAAGGAGGTTTTAGCAACAGTCGAGGGTTTTTATAATGTTGAGGCCACTTACGAGGAGGGAATCTTTAAAGCTTCCCCAACTCAAACTTCAGCAAGTTAGTTTATTGAAACTTTTTTCCTATACCCAAGTTGAAGCTGGCTAGCTCTTTTTTTTAATCCAGGGAACTAGAGGGTGGTGGCTGGAGAGGTTATGGATGATAAAGTTTAAGATTGAGGTGGAATTAATTAGTGGTAATCTCATTCTAAACCTAGTTTGCTTTTAATCATTCAAGATTCAGGAAGGAGTGAGCCCCAAGGGTGTTATAAAAATATCATGAAATGAAAATATAAATGCAAGTCTGTGAAGTTTTCCTGCAATTTACACAGAAAGGGAATTAGTCTGGCTGCAGAAGTGTCTGGGGATGCTGGTTAAGAACATGGTAGCTGGGGAGCCCTGCATTATTTCTCCCCAATTCCCACAGTTGCTGACTTTGGAGATGATGAACAAATGAAGTGGAATTGGTATTAGGGGCAGAAATCATGGAAACTTGCATTCAGCACTCTTGCAGTTCCAGAGCCTCCTTCTACCCACCTCTTACTTCATTTTACATATTCCACAAGGGGGCAGTTGGTGGGGGCGTTGGCATTCCCACTTGACAAACGCATCACATGAGACACGTAGTGGTTAAGTGGTTTGCCTAGGATCACGTGGCTATTTCATACTGTAGGTGGGATATAAAACTTAGCAAATGCAGTTTCCAAAGCCCTGAATGGTTGAGCTACTCACCATAGGAAATTGTTAAGATTCCTCCTTTCTCACAGATAGGTTGTAGGGGAAGCAAAATCATAACCATGTTTTCCTCATCTCAGTTCCCCTCTGTACCTTTGAAAGGTTGAAGTATGTGTATTTAGTGACTCTAGGACAAGATACCCTGGAGCCTGATGAGATACTGTTCCACCCTTGCATCTCAGCACTCAGAGCTCAACCCTTTGACCTTCTCTTAGGGCTAAGTAGCCTTATCATGTGTCCACACCCAAGAGGGACTTTGGCTCCTGTGTTTGCAAATGCATAGGGTATCTTTAAGACAGAAGAACTTATTTTCTTTCAATTCTCCCTAGCATCTGAAACTGACATCAAGTTCTAGTTGGTAGGTTTAATAATCCTGGTGAAGAAGTATTATTAAACAGTGAAATCAGCAGTTTAAACAAACAGAAACCAAGCAAACCAACCAACCAACCCAGTGTGTTTATGGCTCAGGACAAATATGGTGGAAGGAAACTAGCTTACTTTGTTCAAGCTGTTACTCAAGCATATTAATGTTGAGTGAATTTTTTTTTTAACATATACTGACTTAGTTCACTTGTTTATGGTTTGCTTGAGTCATACTCTGTTGTGTCTTTTTTTGAGAAAAAAAGCTGTGATTCTATTTCCTACTTAATTTATTAATTACACTCCACCTGAATGCAGCAGTTAACAGTGCTATTATCTCCTGGATCAAATGCCACTCTGCACAATTCTTTCATTGTAACTTAGAATTCAGCCATCACCCAGTTGCAATATATGGGAGATTATATCAAAAGTAATGTTTACAGTGTGCTAACAGCCTCATAAAGATAAACATCAGAAATTCATTTGAAAACCTAAATCACTGTGTCAGTTATGTTTCCATAAATGGCTTCCTTATGTATTTGTCTATACTTCAGTATGCATCTATTTGGCAAGAGTTTCAGCAGACCCTGTCGTTGACTCATTCCAGGAAGAGCAAGGGCATGGCCTGTGGACACAGAGGAACAGTTGGTTCCACAGGCCACTTCTCCTACTTCCCTTTGGTTCCATTGCCAGACACATAGGGAAAGGAGACTCTTTCAATTTAGGAGTTGAGAAAATAATTCAACCATACTCCCTGATGTTGTGTAGAGTCTGGTTCTGTCTGTGCTGCTTCTACCCAGGAACTGAGTTGGTGAAGCAACTTTCTGACTCAGTTATTGGTGCTCCCATTCCTGAATCAAGAGGAAAAGATGATGTTGATGTAGGACACTCCAAATGTTCACATTTTTTCTGGTGAAGAGGCTAGGAGTGCTGGCTTTGGAGTCACTGAGACTTCAGATTCAGCACCAATTCCATCACTTGCTAATTGTATAAGTTGCTTACTTATACAATAGGATAAGTTACTTACACTTTCTGAGCTTCAGTTGCCTGATAATTCAAATGGGGGCCATGAGTGTAACTATCTAATAGGGCATTTGTGAGATTTAAATAATCACACATATAGCACCTACTTCAGTCTTCCAAGTAAATGAAAAAGTACTAAGTAAATGATGAATAAAGGTAAATTAGTATTGTTTTATTTGCCAACCTGGAGGACCACCTACAGGACTTGTATATTACAGAGAATAAATATAAAAATGCAGGCCAGAGCCTTTAGCACAGCCCTTGGTCTGTGCCTGCAGACTTTCTGGTATGACAATAGAGAAAAAAAATCTGTATTCATATTCAATTTGTGGATTTTAATTAGTTAGTAAAATAAACTATCTCTCTAGTTGCCATAAGGTTGCAGGTGTGGGAATCTGTTTTAAACACCCTTCTCATTTCTATTTGCTGTTCCTTTGTTCTGACACATGCCGGGTAGATGGGCGCATTTCCAAAGCTGAAATGTCTGGATTTGGTCAAGAATCAAAACTTTGTCTGTAGTTTATCTTCTGATCACTCAGTTTATCCCAGGAGACTAAAGACCACCCTGAGACTTCAGTTTTGGCATTCAGGTAAACTGGCATCCTCTGGAGATGAGCATCCAGGTACCAAGTATATATAATTCTTGATGCATAAATATATACATAGGCAGAAAGCCAGGATTCCTAGCTTGTGGTGAGTCAGTCTGAGCCCCGAAGGCTAATAGGACTGAGTGGTACTTTTTGTGCTGAGCCTGGAGGCCCCTAGGTTGGACTTTGATAGGATTTTCCATCTAAGTACTTTTTATCAGGTAATGATGCCATCTGAAATTTCCACAACAATATATTCTTTTCAAAGATCTTTCACATACAATATTGTATTACAACAATTCTGTGATATAAGCAAGGCAAAGACTCATTCTCCCTTTACCTTAGAAAAGAAAATGTAGGTCCAGAGAGATTAAGTGGTTGCGTGCACACATTGAGTTATTGACAGCTTGGAACATGTAGTTAGGAAGGATAGTTGAGGAGAGATTCCCTGCTGGAATGGTTATCCATCAAAGAGGGGTCTCTTTTTCTCTCTGGGAGGGGAGCTCCTTATAGGATGAGGGCTTTGGATGAGGTTACTTCTGTGGTTCCATGGTTCTTACATGTTACATTGTCGTTTCCTGATTTCCAGCCCTTCTTGCCTATCTCTGGGATCCTCAGTTAGTGTGTGATTTTCAGTTCTGATGAAAAATTCTTCCTTGGCTCTTGGCCTACCAACTGCATTCAATATTGCTACCTTTATGAAATGGTTCTCACACTTTTGTGTGCATCAAACTTATCTGTGGTACTTGTAAAAAATAGACTACAGACCAAATTTTACAATACTTAAGAGACTGATGGGGGTGTGTGTGCGCATGTGGGTGTGTGTGTGTGTTGGTTGGTTGGGAGTGAATTCAGTGGTGTGCTGGACCAGCGCATAATGGCTTGCAAGAACTTACTGAGCATATCTTTTGCCATCTTTACATTCTGTGACAGTTTATCTTGAAATTGACCATGGCAGGAGTTTTCATCCCATGGAAATGAGCAAGTACTAAAAACTAGGGCTCCTCAAAAAAAAAAAGCTGGTTATGTCTGGGCACAGTGGCTTACGCCTGTAATCCAAGCACTTTGGGAGGCTGAGGTGGGTGGATCATTTGAGGTCAGGAGTTCAAGGCCAGCCTGGCCAACGTGGTGAAACCCCGTCACTACTAAAAATGCAAAAATTAGTCAGGCATGGTGGTACGTGCCTGTAATCCCAGCTACTTGGGAGACTGAGACAGGAGAATTGCTTGAACCTGGGAGGCGGAGGTTGCAGTGAGCCGAGATTGAGATTGAGCCACTGCACTTTAACGTGGGTGAGAGCGAGACCCTGGCTCAAAAAAAAAAAAAAAAAAAAACTGATTATTAAACATTTACCAGCACACCATTGAGTGGTTTCACTGAGTTCCAACCACACACTTAGCTCTCAGATAATTCAATCTAGTGCTTATAAATTCTGAGTGGAACACTTGGGTAGAAATATCATGACTAACAACCTTGATTGCTCAACTTTATTTTTCCTCCTAAAATAGAAAAAAATGCAATGTATGCTTTCCCCATTCTGAGAAGACTTATATATATATATATATATATATATATATATATATCTTTATTTCTAGCATATGTTGCAGCTCCTTGAGCACCTACTATATTCCCAGTGACATACTAGTGAATTTAAAAAAGCTCTCACACTTTTTGCATGCATAAAATTCCAAAGTCTTTAATTCCTTGGAAATTTCATGGGATTGAAGGAGATTACACGTAACAGGGGCATAATGAGGAAGAGGGAATGATACCAGATGAGGTTTGCCTTGTAGGCAGACCCAAATGAAGGGTTTGTATTTAATTTGAAATTTAATAGGAAGCCCTTGTACAACCTCAAGCAGATAAGGCAAGGTTTCAGATTTATATTTCAAGATCACTCTGGTTGCTGTGTGAGGACTTATTGTAGAGGGCAAAAGGGAAACCTGGGTAGTGAAACTATTTTTTCTTAAATTTCTTCAAAGAAAAACTTTCTAAAATTCCCTTTTGCCCTTTTATGCACAAAGTTCCTCTTTACAACTGCAAGAATGCAAATCTTTGAGTCAAACAGAGGGGAAAAATTGCATCACTGGAGAAGAGGTAAAATCTCAGAAACGATGTGATATAACAATATATTTTATAGTACTATATTTTTCAAGACACCTGGTCTCCTCTGACCATAAAGTTCAAGCCCTAGAAAATTCAGGTTGAATTACATTCAACTAGCATCATCCAAGAGGACTTTCTACAATGATGAAAATACTCTATATTTGCATTCTCCAATGTGGTACTTCTTCATATGTGGCTATTGAGCACTTTAAATGTGACCAGTGTGACTGAGGAGTTTGATATTTCATTTTTATTAATTAAATTTAAATTTAAACAGCCACCTGTGGCCATTGGCTGTTGTATTACACAGTGCAGTGTTAGACCGTGTATGTCTCTGACCATATAAATGACCTCTCTGAACCCTATATTTGTATAACAATACTTGCCTATTAGAGAGGTGAGAATTAAATCATACACAATAAAGCAGAGAGCTTTGTGCCTAGCAACTCTCAGGAACAAAAGGGACGCTGGATTCGGTAGTGCACTGGAGTGGGAGTGAACCGGTTTATGAGAGCCAATTGTGGACATCTCTTTTCAACTCCAGGTTCATTGGCATCACATGTGGTCATAGTGGTAATATATATGTGTGTGTATATATATATATACCATGAAGGTCAGCAACAGTACAAATTAGGGCTCCCCACCCCATACTAAACCCAAAAGCCAGTTGCTAAACATTTACCAACATACCACTGGTTGGACGCATTTACAAATTTATTTTGGTGTTTCCACTATCAGACAAACAAATAATCAACTTAAGCATTTATTTCTCACACAATAAACTAGAACCTTAATTTTTCAGTAATTCTTTTATTTTTAATTCTTTTCACAATATGATTTTATTCTTCTCTCCCTTTCCTTACCTGACTTTCACAGACGTGTTTGCTTCTGTATTTCTGCTGCCTCAGAGAAGCTCCTCTCTGAGGAAGACTTTGCATATTTGTTCTTCCTTCCTTTTTCCTCTTGCTTCAACACAACCTGTGAGCTTTTGGTCATTCCAGTTTGTCTACTCATTCTCTCCTACAAGGAAAGGAGCCAGCCAACCACACAACTTAGTCACAGTAACATACTCACAAATAAGACCAGGTGTTATAAGTCCTCTCCACACCCTTCCTGGGTTGGTGCTCTCTTCAGTCCTAAGCTTTTGCATTCTCCAGCAAAATGTTTTACAAAATGCGAAAACAAGCCACCTTGCCCGGCTAGTTTTTTATATTTTTTTTTTAGTAGAGACGGGGTTTCACCATGTTAGCCAGGATGGTCTTGATCTCCTGACCTCGTGATCCATCCATCTTGGCCTCCCAAAGTGGCCTCCTTAAAGTGGCCTCCTTAAAGTATTGGCCTCCCAATACTTTAAGTTCTTGGATACACATGCAGAACGTGCAAGTTTGTTACATAGGTATGCACGTGCCATGGTGGTTTGCTGCACCCATCAACCTGCATCTACATTAGGTATTTCTCCTAATGCTATCCCTGCCCTAGCCCCGCAATACCCAACAGGCGCCGGTGTGTGATATTCCCCTCCCTGTGTCCAGGTATTCTCATTGTTCAACTCCCATTTATGAGTGAGAACATGCAATGTTTGGTTTTCTGTTTCTGTGTTAGTTTGCTGAAAATGATGGTTTCCAGCTTCATCCATGTCTCTGCAAAGGACATGAACTCATCCTTTTTTTGTGGTTTCATAGTATTCCATGGTGTATATGTGCAACAGTTTCTTTATCCAGTCATTTATCATTGATTGGCATTTGGGTTGTTTCCAAGTCTTTGCTATTGTGAATAGTGCTGCAATAAACACACACAATTATGCGTCTTTATCATAAAATGATATAATCCTTAGGGTATATACCCCATAATGGGATTGCTGGATCAAATGGTATTTCTGGTTCTAGATCCTTGAGGGATCACCACACTGTCTTCCACAATGCTTGAGTTAATATACACTCCCACCAACAGTGTAAAAGTGTTCGTATTTCTCCACATCCTCTCGAGCATCTGTTGTTTCCTGACTTCTTAATGATCACCATTCTAACTGGCATGAGTTGGTACCTCATGTGGTTTTGATTCGCATTTCTCTAAAGACCAGTGATGATGAGCTTTTTTTTCATATGTGTGTTGGCTGCATAAATGTCTTCCTTTGAAAACTGTCTGTTCATATCCTTTGCTCACTTTTTGATGGAGGTTTGTTTTTTTCTTGTAAATTTGTTTAAGTTCCTTGTAGATTCTTTGTCAGATGGATAGATTGCAAAAGTTTTCTCCCATTCTGTAGGTTGCCTGTTTACTTTGATGATAGTTTCTTTTGCTGTGCAGAAGTTCTTTAGTTTAATTAGATAGCATTTGTCAATTTTGGATTTTGTTGCCATTGCTTTTGGTGTTTTAGTCATTAAGTCCTTGCCCATGCCTATGCCCTGAATGGTATTCCTTAGGTTTTCTTCTAGTGTTTTTACAGTTTTGGGTCTTAACATTTAAATCTTAAACCCATCTTGAGTTAATTTTTGTATAAGGTTTAAGGAAGGAGTCCAGTTTCAGTTTTCTGCATATGGCTAGCCAGTTTTCTCAACACCATTTATTAAATAGGGAATCCTTTCCCCATGGCTTGTTTTTGTCAGGTTTGTCAAACATCAGACGGTTGTAGATGTGTGATGTTATTTCAGAGGCCTCTGTTCTGTTCCATTGGTCTATGTATCTGTTTTGGTACCAGTACCTTGCTATTTTCATTATTGTAGAATTGTAGTATAGTTTGAAGTCAGGTAGTGTGATGCTTCCAGCTTTGTTCCTTTTGCTTAGGATTGTCTTGGCTATACAGGCTCATTTTTGGTCCACAAGAAATTTAAAGTAGTTTTTTTCTAATTCTGTGAAGAAAGTCAGTGGTAGCTTGATGGGGATAGAATTGAATCTGTAAACTACTTTGGGCAGTATGGCCATTTTCATGATATTAATTCTTCCTATCTGTGAGCATGGAATGTTTTTCAAATTTGTTTGTGTCCTCTCTTATTCTTTGAGCAGTGGTTTGTAGTTCTCCTTGAAGTGGTCCTTCACATCTCTTGTAAGTTGTATTCCTAGGTATTTTATTCTCTTTGTAGCAATTGTGAATGGGAGTTCGCTCATGATTTTGTTCTCTCTTTGTATATTATTGGTCTATAGGAATGCTTGTGATTTTTGCACATTGATTTTGTGTCCGGAGACTTTGCTGAAGTTGGTTATCACCTTAAGGAGATTTTGGGCTGAGACAATAGGGTTTTCTAAGTATACAATCACGTCATCTGCAAACAGAGAAAATTTGACTTCCTCTCTTCCTATTTGAACACCCTTTATTTCTTTCTCATGCCTGATTGCCCTGGCCAGAACTTCCAATATTGTGTTGAATAGGAATGGTGAGAGAGGGCATCCTTGTCTTGTGCTGATTTTCAGAGGGAATGCTTCCAGCTTTTGACCATTCAGTATGATATTGGCAGTAGATTTGTCAAAAGAAGCTCTTAATATTTTCAGATATGTTCCATCAGTATCTAGTTTATTGAGAGTTTTTAACATGAATGGTGTTGAATTTTACCAAAGGCCTTTTCTGCATCTATTGAGATAATCATGTGGTTTTTGTCATTAGTTCTGTTTATGTGATGGACTACTGGCTAGCAGTCTATCTGTTTTGTTAATCTTTTCAAAAAAAAAAAAAAACAACAACTCCTGGGTACATTGATTTTTTGAGAGGATTTTGTGTCTCTATCTCCTTCAGTTCTGCTCTGATCTTAGTTTTTTCTTGTCTTCTGCTAGCTTTTGAATTTGTTTGCTCTTGCTTCTCTAATTCTTTTAACTGTTATGTTAGGGTGTTGATTTTAGATCTTTCCTGCTTTCTCCTGTGGGCATTTGGTGCTATAAATTTTCCTCTAAACACTGCTTTAGTTGTGTCCCAGAGATTCTGGTATGTTTTGTCTTTGTTCTCATTGGTTTCAAAGAACTTATTTATTTCTGCCTTAATTTTCTTATTTACTCATTAGTCATTCAGGATCAGATTGTTCAGTTTCCATGTAGTTGTGCAGTTTTTAGTGAGTTTCTTAATCCTAAGTTCTAATTTGATTGCACTGTGATCTGAGAGACTGTTATGATTTCCTTTTTTTTTTTCTTGCATTTGCTGAGGAGTATTTTACTTCCAATTATGTGTTCCATTTTAGAACAAGTGAGATGTGGCTCTGAGAAGAATGTATATTTTGTTGATTTCGGGTGGAGGGTTCTGTAGATGTCTATTAGGTCTGCTTGATCCAGAGCTGAGTTCAAGTCCTGAATATCATTGTTAATTTTCTGTTTCGTTGATCTGCCTAATATGACAGTGGGGTGTTAAAGTCTCTTGCTATCATTGTACAGGAGTCTAAGTCTCTTTTTAGGTCTCTAAGAACTAGCTTTATGAATCTGGGTGCTCCTGTTTTGGGTGCATATATATTTAGGATAGTTAGCTCTTCTTGTTGCATTGAGCTCTTTACCATTATGTATTGCCCTTCTTTGTTTCTTTTGATCTTTGTTGGTTTAAAGTCTGTTTTATCAGAGATGAAGATTGCAACCCCTGCTTTTCCTTGCTTTCCATTTGCTTGGTAAATATTCCCCCATCCCTTTATTTTGAGCCTATGTGTGTCTTTGCACATGAGATGGGTCTCCTGAATATAGCACACCAATGAATCTTGACTCCATCCAATTTGCCAGTCTGTGTCTTTTAATTGGGGCATTTAGCCTTTTAATATTTAAGTTTAATATTGTTATGTGTGAATTCGATACTGTCATTATAATGGTAGCTTCTTATTTTGCCCATTAGTTGATGCAGTTCCTTCATAGTGTCAATGGTCTTTACAATTTGATATGTTTTTGCAGTGCTGGCACCAGTTGTTCCTTTCCATATTTAGTGCTTCCTTCAGGAGCTCCTGTAAGGCAGGGCTGGTGGTGACAAAATCCCTCAGCATTTGCTTGTCTGTAAATAGTTCAGGCAGGTTCATATGATCACTGAACCAAGACTATTTTATCCAATGGCCTCTTTGGACTAAGAGCCTAGGGACCATGAACTTTGCAAGGACTTGCTAAAATGTTTGAGTCCAGAAAGGAAAATATATTAGCCTAAAAATACAAAAAGAAAAAAATTCCCTGCTAAGTTATGACAGGTAATTGTTGAATCATATATCTTCCAAAGCTAACACTGTGTTAACTAATTTAATGCCACTCTTCTACAGTTATATGTTAATATAATAATCTTAAAACAAAAAAAATTCTTTATTCTTCATATAACTAAAAAAACCCAACATTTATTAAGACAATTTGCAGCATAATAATATATTTAAAGTGGAATATTGATTATATTTAATATTTACTGTGAAGCTGTATGAAACCTAAATAAGGAAAAACTGCAGAAGTCTTTTTAAAAGTTTTGGATATTTAGCAATTACTTAACCTTTGCAGGTTCATTAGTCAACAAAATTTCTCGGAATATCCACTTTGAATATCTACTTTGAATATTGTCAGGGTCAAAGGTAACTTGGAAACACTCAAGAGTAACGAATAGTGGGTATTTAATACATTACTTATTCATAGTGTGAGTAGACTCAGAACTGTTTCTGGAAAATAATTTCACTTTGCCAAGTGATACATCTATGATCCACTATGTGAAAACAGGAAGGTTGAATTTGTTAAGTTTTGTTTGAGCTTCTTAATTGATTTCTATAGTAAGAAATCAACTGCTCAAGTGTTTCTTATAATTACACATACTCAGCTGGTTTCTCGGTGCTTGTCAGAAACTCTGATGATAGAAGTGATATTTATGGAGTATTGCAGGAAAAACCTGTAGTCCATCTATCCTTCCAGATAAAAGATTGGAATCCCCAAATCTGCAGTCAACAACTGAGGAACAGGATTTAAAAGATCTATCATTCAAATGCAGCTATGGGTTAAAACAAAATCCATCAACTCTCCTAAATTATACAAAAATATTTGCATATGTGAATATGTGTGATTTTTCTAAGGTAAAGGTCTATAACTTTCATAATCTTCTCAAAGAGATTCATGTATCAAAGAAAAAATAAACCCTGCCTCAGATTCTCTCCTTGGATCCAGCCATACTATCAGAGGATATATACTTAATTGTATTATCTTAAGCCTCATCCTTCCCTATTCTTATTCATTTACCTACTTCTTGACTGAGAATAAGCCTACCTGAACTAGGTTTCAATTTTGAATCCAAAGTTCTATAGGGATTTTGAGAAATAAACTTGTGAAATTTTTAACTGCATCTGTGTTTTAAAAGAAGATCCATTTGAGAAAATTCTTTCAGAGAGAATCTTTAGGAAAGGCTTCACTTCTACCACAAAACTGACAATGTTTTCTTTTTTTCTGATGAAAAGTCTAGAATCAGCTCTGAATGCCAAAAGCCATTTGAGAGTTCATGCTACTTGCATAGTTGTGCCCACTCCTGTTCCTCTTGGTCCTCATTTCAACTTTCTACTCTTCTTGATGTTGTCTTCTTATTCTTAGTTGTATTTTTCACTTTTGTGCACATCATTGAGATAAGCATCCTCAAAAGAGAGCCAAGAGGGAAACAAACGAATATCCATCTTGCAAATGGGGAAATTAAATTTCAGTTAAGTAGCTCCTCCAAAGTAATAGAACTTATCCCAGGTAAAGGTGACTACTCAAACCCAGGCTGCTCATATACCAGACTTATTCTTTAAATAGTTCACCATATAGATGGTTCAAAGTACTGCTTATTGGCAATGCAACTTGAATATAGATCTTCAGGAAACACCCCTACCCTTTATTTTCTCCCCAAGTTATAAAATAACATCCCGTTTAGCTCTCCAGAAATATCACACTCTTACTTATAGGAAGCATAGTGACTATGCAATATTTCTTCTCTATTTATTATAGTATTTCCATATTTAAAATAGTATTTAGGGGTGGTAACAGAATGCAATACAAAAGGATGAGCAGAAAAGCTTGCATTGTATGTGTTTTGCTCTCTCTGCCTGTGCCCTCTCCTGCAAAGAGAAATAAAGTAGCATGGTCATTAAGAATGTTAGCTCTAGAGCCAAATGGATTATGAAGCCCAGCTCAGAACTGACCTGGTGTGTGATCAAGGGAAAGTTACTTAAACTCTCTGTGCACAATAAAAGTGATTATCATTTGCTCTATAAGACTGTTGTAAATATTAAAAAATATTTACAACATTCCACCTCCTCTCCTACTGCTCCTGATTCTCTGTGGTGTTTCCTCTCCAGTGCCTCCTTCTTGGTGGATATTGAATATTGAATATATTACTACCAGGTTTATGAATAGGTACTGCATAAACATTCTCAACTTGCAGAAAGAGACCCCTTTGGAGGACATAGGGGAGACAAGTCTTTCTTCTGCATGTAAAAAGAGTTAGACTCAGTCTTTTACAAGACACTATATTTTCACCAGGGCAAAATACAATGGACACAGAGATGGGCTTAAAAAAAATCCAGATGGCATTTGTGGATACAAATCAAGGCCAATGACTGAATTTCAAGCCATTTCTCTGGTACTTGCCCAAATCTATTCTGGATGAGAACAAAAGGGACAGAGGGGGCTGTGGAAAGAAGCTGTTGAAATCGCGTGCACAGGGTTGTTGTTCCAACTTCGGAGGTTGGAGTGAAGCCACCTCAAAGATTTGGCCTTGTATGTTTGTGATCCTAGGAAATTTCCCCAGCATTAAAGTTATGCTTCAGGGAACAGAAAGAAGCAAAAATTTTTGTATCTGTAAATAAGGCTGTTGCTATGTGTGAGTGGCAATGTTCCATAGACATAGCTATTTTCACTTTCTTGTGGTCCACCCATGAATTACAAAACGCAAAAGGGTGTTTCCTTTCCAGTTGAAAATTGCTTTTGGCAGAGTTATCTGACACAGTTTTTCAATGAGCCATAGGACCTGTCACCTCAATCATTTTGCTTTCCCTTTCATCCTCCTACAGAAGTGATTTGAAAGAGGGAGGGTAACTGATCAGATGAAGCTGAGGGATATGTGAGCATGTTAATAACAACCTGTCAACACCTGGAATAGCCAGATGCAAACACACTGGATTAGTGATAACATGGGCTCCTACAATGTTCATACCCTGATCCACTGTAATCTCTGTGCAACTATCACTCTTCCTCCTCCCATCCTGAGAACCATTTTATCATCAATCTCATGAAAATCAATAGTAAATAACAAATCCCCCACCCTCTTTTAAGGATATACAAGGCACACAAATGATGAAAATTCACCCTTGGCCTCCTTGATTCCCCAAATAATTAATAAAGTTGCTCCAGAATATTCCTTATTGGGAGTAACGTAATCAAACAATGATCAAATGTTTCATAGCCATTTCAAAGCAACAAAGTCCAAATCTTAAAACTGGCCCTACTATAGCTACTGAAAATCAGTGGGGGTCTTCTGAGACACAGCTAAAATGGGCTACCTTAGTATTGTTCCAAATATTTTACTTATGTAAATTTAGACTTCCATAAAATCCTTATGAGATTGATACTATGATTATCACCCTTTTATAGATCAACTATGTTTGCACAACGAATTAAGTGTTGGAGGTGAGATTCACACCCAGGCAGTTTGGCTGCAGGCGCTCCTCTCCACCATATGATGCCATCTCTGTGACAAACAAAGTATCGATGGTGCTGAGTTTCTGAGAGGCAGTGATAAGTGAAAATTCATTGAGTCTTGTTACCTTCTCATAGATAAACTGCAGTAGAAGTATAGAAATCCAGAGGTGCAAAGTGTGCTAGAAATCACTTAGGCCCAGAGATATCTTGCATTTTCCCTTTTATCCTCCTACATCCTCTCTGGTGAGACACCCAGAGCTCAAAATCTGGGCTTCCTCTCTCCTTGTCTAACACCCCTTCTCTCATACCATGGATGACTAATCAGTGTGCATTTCACTGGGAAATATTTTTGTAATATTATTTCACCTCCTCTCCTACTGCTGCTGATTCTCTGTGGTGTTTCCTCTCCAGTGCCTCCTTCTTGGTGAAGTGGCACACTGGAAGAATGGGCAGATGGCCAGGACACTCAGGTTTGAGTCCTGACTCTGATATTTTCTGGCTATGTGAAACTAGGCAAAACTCCTTACCTCTGGGACCCTCTATTTTCCATCTATTAATATATATTGGTGTTAAAAACGGTCTTTTATTGTGTCACTGGGTTTTTTCAAGAAAAAAGATTTCTAGGTCTCTGGATCTTTAAACTGTGGTCCACAGCCCAGCAGCAATTGCATCACTGGTTGCTGGTTGGAAATGAAGAATCTCAGGGTTGACATCAGACCTATTGAATTGAAATCTGCATTTTAATAAGGTCTTCAAGGGACTTGTGTGCATATTAAAGTTAAAAATCATTGTGAAAGTTTCACAGCTGACATTGCAGTTCAGATAAAGGGGTTGCTATTTTCACTTCTGCTTCCTCTCTCCCATTTGCTGCTCTAAAAGGGCAATTCAGGTCACGAGTCTCTTACTCTTCTAATCAATTTTGGAATTTGGAATTAGGAACTTTTTGTATATTAAAAAGGCAATACGTTGCATATATTGTATATTACTTAACACCCTCACTGGGATCTGTGGTGGTGCCCTGAAATAAAACACGGTGACTATTAATTACATTGAATGGAATAAATAAATACTAAACAAACAAAAAAAATAGCCGCATGGCATCTCCAGAGAGTTTTCACCTTCAAATGTGTTTACTACAAACTTGGAAAATAACTGCTGAGTTTCAGAGCTTTTTGGGTTTTGGAATGGTTGATGGGGACTGGGCATTTGAACTTCTCAGGGATACATTGACCTCTGTCTGGGAGAGGTATGAGGTGTGAGTCTCACCCAGAGCAGCTTCTCCCTGGGTAAAGCGTGTGTGAACCACAGCTGGACCAGATGTGGGCAGATGAGAGACTGGCATGGAGCACCCCGAGATCCTCTCAGACACTATCCAAGACATCCTGCTTCTGCAGGAGCCCATCAACTGCCCCAAACCCGAGGCAGATTCATAGTTTAAGGAAAACCATTTTCTCACTGGTCTTGTAATGTGAAGCCTGAGGAAAGAGTGGAGTAAGCAAGAGGCATAGCCACTTCTCCATATCACACCAAAGAATGCATGTCTCCTAAAAAAGGGGGGGGGGGGCTCAGCTTTTGGGGATTTTTTGGGTTTAAATCATCCAAAAATCTAAGAAAAACCCAAAGAGAAAATGTATTTCATAGAAGATATTGATGAGGAGGTTTTTATTTAAATCAAAGCAAAACCTGTGCCTATGATAAAACTTCTCTAAAACAATGAAGACTAGAGGCATCATGCTACCTGACTTCAAATTATACTACAAGGCTACAGTAACCAAAACAGCTATCAGTACCAAAACAGATATATAGACCAATGGAACAGAACAGAGGCCTCAGAAATAACACCACACATCTACAACCATCTGATCTTTGACAAACCTGACAAAAACAAGTAATGGGAAAGGATACCCTATTTAATAAATGGTGCTGGGAAAACTGGCTATCCATATGTAGAAAGCTGAAACTGAATCCTTTCCTTACACTGTATACAAAAATCAACTCAAGATGGATTAAAGCCTTAAATATAAGACCTAACACCATAAAAACCCTAGAAGAAAATCTAGGCAATACCATTCAGGATATAGGCATGGGCAAAGACTTTATGACTAAAACACCAAAAGTAATGGCAACAAAAGCCAAAATTGACCAATGCGATCTAATTAAACGAAAGAGCTTTTGCACAGCAAAAGAAACTATCATCAGAGTGAACAGGCAACCTGCAGAATGCAAAAATATTTTTGCAATCTATCCATCTGACAAAGGGCTAATATCTAGAATCTACAAGGAGCTTAAACAAATTTACAAGAAAAAAAATAACCCCATCAAAAAGTGGGCAAAGGATATGAACAGACACTTCTCAAAAGAAGACATTTATGCATCTAACAGTCATTTGAAAAAGTGCTCATCATCACTGGTCATCAGAGAAATGCAAATCAAAACCACAATGAGATATCACCTCACGCCAGTTAGAATGGTGATCATCAAAAAGTCAGGAAACAACAGATGCTTGAGAGGATATGGATAATTAGGAATGCTTTTACACTGTTGGTGGGAGTGTAAATTAGTTCGACCATTGTGGAAGACAGTGTGGCATTCCTCAAGGTTCTAGAACTAGAAATACCATTTGACCCAGCAATCCTATTACTGGGCATATGCCCAAAGGATTATAAATCATTCTGTGATAAAGACACATGCACACATATGTTTATTGCCCACTATTCACAATAGCAAAGACTCGGAACCAACCCAAATTTCCATCAATGATAGACTGGATTAAGAAAATGTGGCACACCATGGAATACTATGCAGCCATAAAAAAGGATGAATTCATGTTCTTTGCAGGGTCATGGATGAAGCTGGAAACTATCATTCTAAGCAAACTATCACAAGGACAGAAAACCAAACACCACATGTTCTCACTCATAGATGGGAGTTAAACAATGAGGACACATGGACACAGGGTGGGGAACATCACACACTGGGGTTGGTCACGGGGTGGGTGGCTGGGGGAGGGATAGCATTAGGAGAAATACCTAAAGTAAATGACGAGTTGATAGGTGCAGCAAACCAACATGGCACATGTATACCTATGTAACAAACCTGCACATTGTGCACATGTACCCTAGAACTTTAAGTATGAAAAAAGTGAAGAATTGTACCTCCCAAGCTAATTCTTTGCCCTCTCCACTCCTTTTACACACTACCCTAAACTTATTCAAATTATGTGTGGAGGGCTCCAGCAGGCAGAACATTTGGTTATATTCTCTAACATGGACCGCTTTGTTGTAGTCCTGCTGGAAGAAAAGGAAAGGCAGGGATGGGGGGACCATCAGTGTAACTTTATCACCAAGTTGAAGAACTTATAAGTTGTAAAAAACAGACGAGAATAGGGTTTCTGGTTCAGAATATTTAACTTCTGATCTTAGCTCTTCCAAACTGCTGGGAGGAATTGAAACATTCTTCTGTATTTGTCTATGGTCCAAAGCATTTGGTGGATAGGTGGTTCTGGGAAAGATGGACTATCAGGGGGTTTGACTTTTCTATCAGAAATATCCTGATAGAGTTCTTTCAGAGACAGTGAGACTGATATAACCAGTTTCAATGGAGTCAGCTTTGGAACATGTACAAAAACTCATGTCTGATGACATTCAGAGCTTTTTCTTATCAGCGTAATACCTTCAGTTTTACTACTTCACTCAAATCTTCACCAAACCATAGGAGATTATTGCCCCCATGCTACAGAGCAGAAAACTAAAGTTCAAGGAGGTTAAGCCAATTGCTAAAGGTTGCATAGCTAGAACCTGGGTCTGGCTAATTCCAAAAAGTGTGCTCTTAACTACTATGTGGTTTCTAGATTTGTTTGAAGCCTAACATCTGTTTTAGGAGGCCTAGAGTTCAGAGTATAGGTGGAAGCACTGTATATAGCAGGGGTGGGCAGGCAACTTAGGTGCTGCCCATTGAAAAGGTTTTGGGTGAAGAGGGAGAGAGAGTGGCAGTGCTGGGATTCATGTGCCCACAGAAGATGATTTATGGCTCCTTTTCAACCTAACTCCTATGTCCCTTCCAGGGATAAAAGTGAGATAATCATAGGATTATAATGATGAAATAAAACTCCTAAAGCCATCCAATCTATCCCTCTGCCTTCAGGCATTGGTTCATTTAAACTAGACTATTTTCTCCCTTTGTTTGAAGATCTTAAGAGGAGGAATTTCCAAATCACGCAGATACCTGTGAACAGGGGCTCGTAGGTTTCATAGTGATTAATCTTTTTGTGATGATAAATCCAAATTAATTGCCAAGCATTTATTGAGTTCTTATGCAAATATGTGTGTGTATATATGTGTGTGTGTGTATTTTAGATATTTTCAGAGAGTCATAGGTAGCTTGCCCTTAAGTTTCTTACAATATTCTTGATCAACAAGGGTAGTACAATTACAAAAATTAAAGCTTGGTGAAAATACATTACAAAATTGCATGCTAAGAACCAGCATTCTGCTTCCTTTCTGCCAGAAATTAGCTGTGTGACTTATACAAGTCATTAGACCTCTCTAATATTTAGCTGCCTTTTCTGTAAAGTGAGGGGTTGGATGACCGAGTCATCATGTTTGTTCAGCAGCATGAGGACTGCAGATTCTAATATAATGGTGGAGACTTTGAGGGGAGGAAGGACTTTAGTTTGTTCCTGCAAAATGGGTAGCCTTGGCCTAGTGAGAAATAAAGGCACTCCAGAAAAACAACATGAAGATGGAAGGACTTGCTGACCAGCAAGTGAAGGACCAGCTGAGAGCACAGATCAAAAGAAAAGGGTGGGACCAAATCACTTCACATTCTATTTAGATTTGAAGTGTTTGGGTTAGAGGTGGCATAACATTAACAACAGTAACAACAGCAATAAAAGGTTCTTGAGAAAGGTAAAAATCAGGGAGAAAATAATTACATAAATGGAGAGTCTTCAATATTATAGGCCCTAGGCTAGCTGATTTAAATATACAATCCTCACAACTATCCAGAAAGTAAGGATTAGCTTCTCCATTGTGATGGTCAATTTTGTGTGTCAACTTGACTGGGCTCAGGGATGCCCAGAGGGTGGGTAAAACATTCTTTCTGGGTGTGTATGTGAAGGTGTTTTAAGTAGAGATTAGCAATGGAATTGGTAGACTGAGTAAAGAAGTCTGCCCTCACCAGTGTAAGTGGGCATTAGACAATCTGTTAAGTCTCCAAATAGAAGTAAAAGGTAGACAAATTTATACTCTCTTGAGCCAGGACATCCATCTTCTCCTGTCTGCAGGCATCACTGAGCCTGGTTCTCAAGCCTTCAGACTCAGCCTGGGACTTACACCATTGGTTCTATTGGTTCTCACACCTTCCAGCTTGGATTAGAAATACAATGCTGGCTTTCTTATCCTCCAGCTTGCAGTCAGCGGATTATGGGACTTCTCAGTCTCTATATTTACATATACTCTTGTATATGTATACATTTATACATATATATTTCCTATATATGCATATGTATACACATATACAGGAGTATATTGAGTATATATAAAGGAGTATTTATTATATATGGTATATATAACACACAGACACATATACCATAAACCAGTGTTGTATGGTTATATGACATGTATATTATATACACACATACACATACAAGTACATATCATGTTCTTTTTCTCCGGAGAACCCTAACACATCCATCTTACAGATGATAAAACAAGGTTCAGAAAGATTATGTAATTTTTCTCCAGTCATCCTGTAAGTAAATGGACTCAAAGCATGAAATTTCTAAATGCAGCAGCATGTAAAATAGCATGTGTTGTGGACATTTCATGAAAATATAGTGAGAATTGCTTAGCATTAAGGAAACTGGAGGAGTGTTGAGGTAATGTAGACTTAAAGATAATAGGACAAGAGAGGAGGCAGATATTTGAAAAAAATATTCTGGAAGATAAAGGGAAGGTGGATTGGTTATGGATGAAACTAGAAATGGATAAATAAAAGATGACTGCAATGTTTGGAATATGAAAAATTTGGACATCCTTGATTTCACTGATACCAAGTAGGAAGAGAAGCTGGTTTGGAGATGAAGGTAACTTAGCTTGGCTATGTAGAGTCTCAGGTGAAACTGATTTTCTTGATTGGCCATGTCCAGAAGGATGCTGGTGCAGTAGGTGTAGTGATCTTGGCATAATGGCAGAGCCGAAGAGAAAGCTCTGGGAATTATTAGCAAAGAGGGATCATTGAAATCTCAAAGAGGAAACTCTGCAATGAAAATAAAAGAGAACACTCCTAGGAGGTGGGTGCAAAGAGCAAGAGAAGTCTACATCAGAGACAGAGTACTCAAGAAGGACAAAAGAATATTAGGAAAGAAGAATATCTTGAAGCTGAGGGGAAATTGACGCAGGAAAGTGGGGTGAAGGGAGGAAGAAGGGATGTCAGGGACCTGTTAATCATCAGAAATCCTAATTACAACAGATAAGTCTATTCAAATGAAGATAAGAAAATCCACATGATTTTTATTTTCATCATTTCAAAGATCTTTTTTGTTTTGTTATTTCTTCAGGAAAATGGTATAACTATGATCTTTAAGTTTTCTGCAAGAGAAGAGATACATTTAAGAACTTGCTGTGATATAAATTTATCCCTGGAAACAATACACTTTTCTGGGTTTCCATAGGATGTTAATTGCTGAAATTGTCACCTCGATCTTTGTAGTGCTTGCACGCTCATTCAGTAAATAAGTTCCTGGATGAGCCAGGCCCTGTGCTAGGTATTGGCATTGCAGATAAGTGGGTGGGGTCTCCCCTCTCTACTCACCCACGAGTCATATTATTAGCCCCGCTAGACAAAGGGAGCAGCAGAGGAAAAAGAGTGCCCTTGGGACATGGAGACCAGATAGTGGCTGAACCAGCTTCAGCTTCAAGCTCTGCTTCTATAATCAGTAAGGACTGGGGATAAATTGCAATTCATTTTCAGTGTGAACCTCGATAGCATAAACAAGCCCAAACTGAATATGAACTCTAGCCCAGGAAGCCATTTTCCTCAAGGCAGATTGGCAGGGAGCTCAGGGGCTTTGCCCCTTTCCCCTGCAGAGATCATCTGTTGGGATCAGGTGGGTGTCTCCCCAGCAATCAATATCCTGGGAGAGCTGCCGGGGCAGGAAAGGACAGCAAATGGGCTGGGGAGCTCTTGATTTCTCTTTCTTTGCTTAGTTCTTTCACCTTTCAAATAGAGTGTTTGCCCACCTGCTTTGAAAAGGTATATCCAGACTGTTTGAAATTAGTACAGATTTAATTACATACAACGTGTACTCTCTCTTCCCTTGATACTCATTTCACGGACAAGCAGGAGTTTTGGAAAATCACAGTAGCTTCTTTTCAGATATCTCTCTCCATCCCCCACCCCTATCTCTGCTGTACTACTTATACACACAGAAGCTTTTATAATCTATATATTTTTATGCATGTAGCCGAATATGAAGGGAGGAAAAAAACCTTTCAAAATATTAATCATCTTCTATTTTTCTTAGTCAGATGAAAATTTCCTGCACTTTTGTCCATGTAAACGCAAAATTATCCTCCTGCAAGTTGAGGTGGTGGCAGTTCCTGAACACAGTTATATTTTGCAGATAACAGGATTAGCTTGGATGTGGGTAATAAGTTGGTGAATCTCCCCCCGGCCATTTCTCAACACTGTGAGAGCACTAATCCTTTATGCTTTGATGTCTTCTAGTTTTCCATCAGGTGCGCCACGGACTATTTGTCCTGGGGCAGTCAGCTCTCTTATAAGATCTCATAGTGTCCTCATTAGCTGCGCCTATTTACCCAGCCAGCCTGTTGAACCCAATTTATAGTTTATGTGATTAATTCCCAAAGTACAGTAAACCCTAGCTCTAAGGCTCTCTATTATATGACTGCATCTCCTTTAAGGGCAAACACAAGCTTCAGCTCTTTTGCTATATGACTGCATCATATATAATACACTAATAATTTTACTCTCGACGACACATTAAACATCTTTCTATACACTTTCTTTACAGCACACAGCTCATAAAGAAAAGAATGTTCCACACTGAACTGTAAAGTGCTAACTGTATGAGGGAGTCATTTGGGTTTTTTGCTTTAAAAAATTTATTTTTGCTGAAATTACCACATAGCATTACTATCAGGTTGAATGGTGAATCGGCAAACCACGTTACTGTACCACTCTTTATCTACTGAATTATAAGTTTGAAAAGGCTTAAGAGGTAATGTGGCAGCACAAACCCATGGGCTTCTTTTCATCTTTAACATGCAGGCTTGGAAGATAAAAGACTTAAGTGTGCATGTGTGTATGTGCATGTGTGTGAAGAGGGCGAGAGAGCTAGACAAAAACAGAAAGCAAAATGAAGAGAGCAGCACTCAAGGCAACCTATGTCAACTTTGTTGGAATTTTTCCTGTAGCAGAAAGAATTATGGAAAAGTCACTTACAATTGGTATGAGGTTAAAAAAAAAAAAAAAAGACCACTACACTAGTAGATTTCATTGAGGGATATCTCCAGGGACATTTGGCAATGTCTGGAGATGTTTTGGTTGTCACAACTGGGTGGGGAGTGTGTGCTACTGGCATCTATTGGGTAGAGGCCAGGAATAATCTAAGCATCTTACAGTTAGCCCCCTACAACAAAAGGATTATTCAGCCCCCAATGCCAATAGTATTGAGGTTGAGAAATTCTGCCAATCATTTCTGTTTTTAAATCTTCACTGACCTCAAAGTTGAGGAAGCATGAAGAGATAGTTGATATCTGGCATCTACCTATCTTGGATTTTTCAGAGTAAATAGATAAGGGCTGATTGTTTCTACTGTGAATTGTTTATGCCTTTCACTTTCTGCCATCTAATTTGGTACATAACAAATCTAATGGGTGGGTGAGCAAAGAAAAGTGTGAGGTATGATTCAACCTCCTTCAGTTTTCTACTGGTTGGTAGTTCCAAGAAAACATTTGATGGACTAAGATTGGAAAGAAATGTCTTTGAAACTATATGTGGACTTGTTATTCATATTATGTCTATTCTATTTCAATTTATCTGTGTATATTACCTCTACTCTCCATCGCTGTTAGAATAGAAAACTAGAGACATTTGCTGATGTGTTAGCCTGTCCAACACATGAGTTACTCATCCCATAATTCTTCTTTCTCCATTTCCACGAGATTATGGTCTTCAGTTACAGATATATAAACTGAAGGGGTGAAGGAAAAAAAGGTAGCACAGAAAAGACTGAGGAATTATCGTAGCACTGTGAGGGGAAGGTCTTATAGTAACAAGCATCTTTTCTACACTGGCACAATGTCTTTGTCTCTGATTCCAAAAAAATTGCAAAAAATTTTATAACTGTACAAGGCACTAGACAAATCCCTAAATGTTTTCGGGACTAGTTTTCCTTCTATTATAGGTTGTATGGAGTAAGTTATTTCTCTAGAGAATACAACATCTTAGAGAAACATTTTGTTTTCAGATTTGTGTTCTATGGACCTACCCATGAAGTTTCCACTCATCATTCGAGGTCCCATGATAACCACTTAGTGTTTATTTTTAAGTATGTACTCTCACTAAATGTATAGCATAGAAGAGCTTTAGTTTCCTCCAACCCACCACCCTCACATTTCCCTGGAAATTGAGGATCTTTGACCGTGTGAGATCCTAAGCAATCCAAATGGCACAGTGTAAAGCTTTTAGCTAAGTTCACCAGGAAGAAGATTACATAGAAAATTGGCACCTTAATATAAAATTTAAATTTCTTTTAAAGTGATAGAATGTATAACTTTTCTGGGAATGTAACACGTGGAGTGGATTCTCTCCAGGAATGTGAGGTAGTAGTCTTCAGGTTGGGAATGGTAGCATTCAGAAAAGCCAGCATATCTCTCATTAGAGATGGTACTAACTTGGTTGGCTTTCTGTCATTTCAAATATTCTGACTCTTAGTATGCTGCCCTTTAGCATATAGATAGTAATGCTAGACTCCCTCTTGGAGTCTATAGGAAGAATCATTCATAAAACATACAGTAAAGCTTTTATGAACACCATAGAACTATAATAAATTTGAGTTTGATACTTTCCAGTTCTAAAATTCTTTGACTTCGTGACACAAAATTGGGAATTATTGCAGTCTGTAAAAATACAGTTGGTAGCAGAAGGTCCTAAGGCAGAATTTGGTTCTGAGAAAGTGATGTTGCATACTTTTTGTTTTGTTTTACAAAATATAGTTGGTTCTTGATTTGTCTTATAAATAGTAAATGGAGATCATCTCAAGAAGATGAGTCAAAAATTTCTTGCAATTGAGTGACATAGGTAAGACATTTTAAATATTACAATGAGCTTGCATGTTTGGAGCATGTAATAATGATAGATAATATTAAGTACCTACTATATCCTAGGAAGTTTGCTAAGCATTCTAAACAGGTTGTACTATTCAATCCCTATAATAATTCTAAGAGGTAAATTGCTATTATTGTCACCAATTTACAGAAGAGTAAACTGAAGACTGCAATAGCTACATGACATGTTAATATGCATAGGAAAAAGCAGTGACGGGATTCAAATTTGAATCTTTCTAATGCTAGAATCTGAGCCCTTAATCACCCCCTTACATAGTATGTTGTTTGGATTCTACTCACAAAGAAATTTCCTTTGAGACTAAAAGCACCCTGAACTGAAATCTCCCAAATTTAGCCTCTCAAGTATATTTTTTGGCTCTCTAGTTGGAAATTAGCACTGGAAAAATTAATCTTTCCTGAGAAATGGTTAGGAAATAAAATACACTGTTGTATTCTGTTCTGTTGCCTGAGAAAAATCATGGAGTGCGAATGCTGCCTAACAATTCAGTATTGTGGAACGTTGGCAACTCTTTGTAGAGTAAAGCTTTTCTCTTCTCCCTGAAGGGTTTAGGATGATAAAATGCTAACCCTGGGCTCAGGGAGCAATAGCCCTGACTAGACATTGGGTAATCTAATAGAAGGAGCATAATATCAATAATGATAACAAAATAATAATTGTCTTTTTTTCTCTGATCATCACCACCACCCTCCACTGTCTTCACACCCTCCCCCCCACCACCACCAAAAAAAAAAAACCTTCTTTGCTAGTCATCTTATGAATGACATATTTTTTTCTGAATTTTCACATGCTCTACAAAGTAGCCTAGGCTTATAGAGGTTGAAGAGGAATAGAGTGCTCTGAGTTTAAGAGACTGAGAGAGAGAGAATAAAACATAAAACAAAGACAGTGTTATGGGGCATCTGCTGTAGGCCATCAGAACGGTAGGTGAGGGAAAACCAGCTGCTGAGGTCAGTTGAACTCTCATAATATTGAACTCCAGGGGGACTTGGATTCCCCAGACATCTGCTGGGTTAAAGACCCATGAAGGATCAAAGGAGTTACTGAATTGGAGAACTGCGACTGTCTGTTACTAACCATAGCTAATGTAATTGAAGGAGAAATTGTGTTAGATCTTCAGCTTTTGAACAGGTAAGATTTTATTGAAAGTAGGAAAACAAGAGCCAGGTTTAATACTATTGCCCATTTGATAATGTGTACATAGTAGAGTGAAAATGAAAAAACTGAATGCAAAAGTGCCAGAGAATTTAAACTCGGAGGAAGCATATTAAGGAATCAAGTTAGTACAAGAGAAAATATTAAAACTCAAGAGGGTGATAGAGGGCCAAAACAGTTTGGGGGACAATCATAATTGCAGCTTGCTAAATTGCAATTCCTCAGAAAGAGAAATGTGGAGAAACAAACTAATAAACCCTCACTGAGGCTTTGTGTGAGTTTGGCGTGGGTGATGACAAAGTTGACCAGGAAGTACCACATCAGTTAAAGCTGTCAGGGCAATGGAGATAAGGACAGCAAGACATTTAGAATCGATTAATGATAACAAGAGGGTTAAAGTGAAGAGGGGATTTTATAGAGATATGCTAGGCAAATGGAAGAGATCAGAGAGAAATTTGTCGGGAGTATCTTACTGAAGCAAGACTGAGAGTTCAGAAGTCATTAATTCAGATTTTAATCCCAGTTCTTTGTGAGATATGAAGGCATTGGCTTGACTTACTGGCATCTGAAGTTTCCCCTTCGGTGAGAATGAGAGGAACCAGCTTTAAAGTAACTAAGTAGAAATTTATCTGTTGTTGAGATTTCAAAGGACTCTGAAAAGCTTCAGTCTTCCCCACGTCATTGAAGACATTAATTTTTGGCTTCGTTCAATAGTAAAGTTAGATTATGCCTAGCAAGGATCGCACATTATAACTTATCAAGGGCACACAGGTATTTTTCTTAGAATAGGCTTTAAATTTGGACCTTGGCCATTCAAAGAAGGAGGACAACAATGATATGAAGGAAATGGACCCAAGTGGGTGATGAGGAAGCTTGGAATAATGGCTTCATTCACCTCATAAGTTTATCTGAAAAGAGTTACAAAAGAGTAACTTCACCATATCATGGCCGATCATATATTGACATTTTTTTCAACAAAAAAAGTGGGAAAACAATATACTGTGGGATAATTACTCTTATTTTTTCCTCATATCAATAGTGATTGTTGAGAGCAATAATTACTGGTTGTAGGAGAGACAGAGAGAGAGAGAGAGAGAGAGAAGTAACAAATCAATGGTAAATTCCCTTTTGCTATGGAAATACAGGTTTGTAATTGGAAAAGTAAAAAAGAATTTTTTTTTTTTATTTTTTAACTTTTTAATTTTTCCACATCTTATTGGGGTAAAGGTGGTATCTGGTTACATGAGTAAGTTCTTCAGTGGTGATTGGTGAGATTTTGGTGCACCTATCACCCAAGCAATATACACTGCACCCTCTTTGTAGTCGTTCATCCCTCACCCCCTTCCTAGCCTTCCCCCAAGTCCCTAGAGTCCGTTGTATCATTCTTATGCCTTTGCGTCCTCATAGCTTAGCTCCCACATATCAGTGAGAACATACAATGTTTGGTTTTCCATTCCTGAGTTACTTCACTTAGAATAATAGTCTCCAATCTCATCCATGCCGTTAATCCATTCCTTTTTATGACTGAGTAGTATTCCATCATATAAATATACCACAATTTCTTTATCCACTCATTGATTGATGGGCATTTGGGTTAGTTCCACAACCAAACCTAAATGTCCACCATTTTGCAATTGTGAATTGTGCTGCTATAAACATGCATGTGCAAGTATCTTTTGTGTATTAATGACTTCTTTTCCTCTGGGTAGATAAGCAGTAGTGGGATTGCTGGATCAAATAGTAGTTCTACTTTTCGTTCTTTAAGGAATCTCCACACTGTTTTCCATAGTGGTTGTACTGGTTTACATTCCCACCAGCAGTGTAGAAGTGTTCCCTGTTCACTGCATCCATACCAACATCTACTGGTTTTATTATTATTATTATTATTATTATTATTATTGTCGTTCTTTCAGCAGTAAGGTGCTATTGCATTGGGTTTTGATTTGCATTTCCCTGATCATTGGTGATGTTGAGCATTTTTTTCATATATTTGTTGGCCATTTGTATATCTTCTTTTGAGAATTGTCCATTCCTGTCCTTAGCCCACTTTTTGATGGCATCATTTGTTTTTTTTCTTACTGATTGTTTTGAGTTCATTGTGGATTCTGGATGTTAATCCTTTGTCAGATGTACAGGTTGTGAAGATTTTCTCTCACTCTGTGGGTTGTCTGTTTACTCTGCTGACTGTTCCTTTTGTGGTGCAAAAGGTCTTAGTTTAACTAAGTCCCAACTATTTACTTTTGTTTTTAATGCATTTGCTTTTGGGTTCTTGGTCATGAAATCCATGTCCAAGTCAATGTCTAGAAGGGTTTTTCCAATGTTATCTTCTGGTATTTTATAGTCTCAGGCCTTAGATTTAAGTCCTTAATCCATCTTAAGTAGATTTTTGTATAAGGTGAAAGAGGGTCCAGTTTCATTTTCCTACATGTGGCTAGCCAATTATCCCAGCACCATTCGTTGAAAAGGGTGTCCTTTCCCTACTTTATGTTTTTGTTTGCTTTGTCAAAGATCAGTTGGCTGTAAGTATTTGGGTTTATTTCTGGGTTCTCTATTCTGTTCCATGGTCTATGTGCCTATGTTTATACCAATACCATGCTGCTTTGGTGACTATGGCCTTATAGCATGATTTCAAATTAGGTAGTGCGATGCCTCCCAATTTGTTCTTTTTGCTTAGTCTTGCTTTGGCTATGTGGGCTCTGAAAGAGTAAAAAAGCACTTTCTTTCCCCAGTTGTAAAAAAGTCTTATACTTAGAGAACTATAAAATAGCCCACCTGGAAGGAGTCTTAAAAAGTAAACTAAGTCCTGCCTCTTTTAACAGATGAGCAAGTTGAGGCCCAAAGAAGATGTTTGTCCCACTCAGCTCATTAGTGTCATATCCAGGTGACTTTGGAAATAAAAGACACACTATTGGCAGTAAAATGATATATGAAATAAATGGAAAACACTTTTCCTCCCAAGTCCTTTTAGTGACATAGCCACTTAGACTGCATTCTTTTCTTCTTGCCTCTCTCCTCTCACTTCTCTTATTATTTTATTTTTTTTGTATTTTGGAAAAGAAAATTATGGTATTAATATATATTATTGAGAAACTGATATTCACCTTCATTTCCCTACCCACAGAAAAGCATCCCTAATATTTTCAAAACACATGCACTACATTAAAGCATTTTATTTTTCGAGAAATTATGACATATAAAATAAAACTAAAGTCTTCCTTGAACTTCTCTTTACAATATTATGGTTCTCTATCACCATTCCTAAAGGCAGTGATGTGTTGGATGGATGTTTTTCATTCTTTTTAGGTTTTTTACTTACATATATTTGAAATCATTGCAAATACATAGCATTGGTTTGCATGTGTGTATTTTAAAAATATAAATGGTTTTATGCCGTATACATAGTTCTTAGCTTGCTTTTGCTTCTCCACCATGTTTTTGTATATCTAAGCTGATATAATATTGATCCAGTTCATTGTTTTTCACTCTTGTGTAGTATTTTATCATATAAATATTTTATTCATCTATTTCTTTATTGTTGGACATTTAGATTGCTTTGATTTGTTGTTTTATAAACAATGATGCAATGAAAATTCCGACATCTGTATACTTATGTATATGTGTCAATAATTTTCAAGGTTGGATACCAAGAAATTTAATTGCTGGGTGATTGCAAATGTATAATATCAATTTTTAGATCAATTTTAATTCAATTTTATTGTATATTATATAGTGTATATTATTGTATATTGTATATTATTGCATAATATCCTGAAACTTTGACTCGCAACATAGCTATACAAAGTTTCACTATTATCAGCAGAATACTGAAATACCAATTATTTTATATCCCTGACACTTAATACTGCAAAAAGTTTAATTTTGCCATTTTCCTAGATGAAAACAGTATCTTATTATTTTAATTGGTACTACAAAGCTTGGGACTTTTTCATGGATTTATCAGCTGCTTGTAGTTCCTTCTATAAATCACCTGTTCATAAATTTAGTCCATATTAATCCATGTTTATACTAGAGTATTTGTCTTTTTCTCTATTTGCAGAGAGGTTTTACACATTGTGGGCACTATTACATTGTTATATAAGTTACAACAATTATATCCTTCTCTAACTTTCTTTAACATTTGTTCCAGGAATTTTATACTATATGAAAGTAATGTTAATTTGTTTAAATTGTGTTGTTATTTTATATATGAATCTTGCCTTTTGAGCTTAAGAAAGCACATAAAGAAACTATAATTTTGTAAAGTTATAAATATTTTTGCATCTTTCAACAATTTTAAATTATGTCTCATATTTAATTCTTAATTAATCTGTGTATGGTATAAGTAAGGATCTAATTTTTTAATAGGGGTAGCCAACTTTTTGATACCATTTCAATTTTTTTTTTAATATTCTATCCTTAGGGATTACCATTATTTTGATTTCTATCACTAGAGATTTGTTTGTTCTTAGAGATCAAACAAATATATACAGCATGTGATTTTCTATATCTGGCTTCTTTTGTTCCACATGTTTTTGAAATCATTTTTTATATTAAAAATTAATTTATCTTCAGTTACAAAAATCACATACCAGAATGGGATGTGAGAGTCAAATACATTATTTGCAACCAATATTTTCAAGATCTGGTCTGAGACTGCAACTATTGCTAGCGTGCAGCATTAGACCCATCTGGTCACCTATTAAAAACTCTGAAATAAAAAGAAAATGCCAAAAGTTATAAAAAACGTAGAGCAATAGAAACTTTCATACATTTCAGTTGGCATTTAAATTGATAGAAACTCTTTGGGAAATTATTTGGCACTGTTCATTAAAAACATAGGAATATATGCACAACCTATGGCTTAGCAATTCCAGTTCTTTGATATATGCCTATCAGAAATGAATATATGAATGCACAGAAAAGACATATATGAGCACATCTATGACAGCATTATTCATAGTACTCCCAAAATAGAAAGGTATTCAAATGTCCATCAGTAATAGAATTTGTAATACATTACAGCATATACATATAATGGAATACTATACAGCAATAACAATAATCAATCCACAACAAATATATGGATAAATCATACAAATGTAATATTGAGTGGAACAAGCCAGTCACAAAAGAGAAAATATAGCATTATTTCATTTATTTAAAGTAAACAAACAAAAACAGTCAAACCTATGCTCTCAGAATTCAGGCCATTAGTTAAATATTTGAAAAGTTGATGATGGCGGGCTTTCTGGTAATGTTCTAGATCAAGATCAAGGAGCTGGTTACATGGGTGTAATTACGTGGTAAAAATTCTTTGAGGCATATGAATATGATAATATACTTTTCTGTATTTCTATTATATGTTAATTTGAAGAGTAATTAAACCTTCCTCATGAGTCTGGACACAGCTTCTTATAAGTTTACTCTTATAAGGAAGTTTTTGAATCCATCTGCAACTGACTAAAGGAAGGAGGCCAGCAAAATATACTGCTATGTCCGTTTCCTAAGACTAAGACTCTTTACTGTGTCCACAGGCATCACATTTACCCTTCTCTGTCTGGAAGCGTAATTAATTCTAGGGCCGCCTTTCTGAAGTTTGAAGAAAAAAAAAAGTAACAGTCACAGGAGAACCTAGCCATCAGCTTCAGTATTTCCCCAGCCTATCTCTTGCTGTACTTGGGGGCCATGATATGGTGTCCTCTAATAACACAGATCGATTCAAAGAGGTCAAGCATCCTGAGATGCTTAAGGAAAAATTAACATCTGCTGTTTTCTTTATTATTATTATTATTATTATTATTATTATTATTATTATTATATTTTATGTTCTGGGTTACATGTGCAGAACGTGCAGTTTTGTTACATAGGTATACACGTGCCATGGTGGTTTGCTGCACCTATCAACCAGTCACCTACATTCGGTATTTCTCTTAATGTTATACCTCCCCTAGCTCCCAACCCCCGCAGGCCTGGCTGTGTGATGTTCCCCTCCCTGTGTCCATGTGTTTTCATTGTTCAACTCCCACATATGAGTGAGAACATGTGGTGTTTAGTTTTCTGATCTTATGATAGTTTGCTGAGAATTATGGTTTCCAGCTTCATCCATGTCACTGCAAAGACGTGAACTCATCTGTTTGTATGGCTGCGTAGTATTTCATGGTGTATATATGCCACATTTTCTTAATCCAGTCTATCATTGATGGACATTTGGGTTGGTTCCAAGTCTTTGCTATTGTGAATAGTGCCACAATAAACATACGTGCGCATGTGTCTTTATCGTAGAATGGTTTATAATCCTTTGGGTATATGCCCAGTAATGGGATTGCTGGGTCAAATGCTATTCCTAGTTCTAGATCCTTGAAGAATCACCACACTGTCTTCCACATGGCAACAAAAGCCAAAACTGACAAATGGAATCTAATTAAACTAAAGCACTTCTGCACAGCAAAAGAAACTATCATCAGAGTGGGCAGGCAACCCACAGCATGGGAAAAATATTTTGCCATCTATCCATCTGACAAAGGGCTAATATCCAGAATCTACAAAGAACTTAAACAAATTTACAAGAAAAAAGCAAACAACCCCATCAAAAAATAGGCAAAGGATATGAACAGACACTTCTCAAAAGAAGACATGTATGCAGCCAACAGACATATGAAAAAATGCTTGTCATCACTGGTCATTAGAGAAATGCAAATCAAGACCACAATGAGATACCATCTCACGCCAGTTAGAATGGCTATAGTTAAAAAGTCAGGAAACAGCAGATGCTGGAGAGGTGTGGAAAAATAGGAATGCTTTTACACTGTTGGTAGGAGTGTAAATTAGTTTTCTACCAATTATAGAAACTTAGAGTTTACATTGCATTTGTC
Organism: Piliocolobus tephrosceles; assembly: GCF_002776525.5. Lineage (NCBI taxonomy): Eukaryota > Metazoa > Chordata > Mammalia > Primates > Cercopithecidae > Piliocolobus > Piliocolobus tephrosceles. The sequence continues at coordinate 117,883,678 of NC_045438.1, read as the reverse complement.
TTTTTTTCCAACCTTTATTTTCATATAAGGGAAGATTTGGAGATTCTTTTGTTTATCTTAATATCCAAAACCTTGCTAAATTCTCCTATTAGTGCTAATAGTTTTCAGTTACCTTTTTTTTTCTGTTATTTGAATAACAAATAACACATATACATTATATAGCACATAATTAACAACAAGCAACCAAGCTTAATAATTTCCTATACAGGCCATATACACACATACACACACACACACCTATATACATACATAAGTTATGTATATGTATACATGTTATATATACACATATAATTAAAATGTGACATATTTATGTAATAAAATACTATACAACAGTAGAGTGGAATGAACTAGTTCAATATTATATTCACATAAATACACAGATTTATATTTAAATATATAATGCAGTGTATTTGTTTTATTATATTCATTAAAACCATTAAAACTTCTAGTTCTAGTCCAGTGATAGTAGTCAGCCTTACATTGTTCTTGACTTTAATGGGAACACTTCTAATATTTTACTATTAGATATAATATTAACTATATAATTTTAATTGATATTGCTTTTCAGATTAGAGAAGCCCCATATTTTCAGTTTCTTCTGTTTATTTGAGTTTATTTTGTACTTTTTGAACTTCATAATTTAAATCTTAGCACGTTGCTTTTTCAAACTTTCCAGTTTCCCAATAAGTGCATTTAAAGCTGTAGTTGCTTCTGAGGACTACTTCAGCTGCATCACATACATTTTGATACATGTGTATATTGCATTTCCAAATGATTCAATTTTAGAATTTTTAAAAATTAATTTTCAATTTCATGACCAATGGATTATTTGGATGTCTGCTTTTTTTTTTTTTTTCACTTTCAGACATCTAAGACCTGGGCTCTAGGTTATGTAAGAGCTTGTTAATTTGTTAAATTTTTTCTAGTTTTTCCCTTTTAGCATCATAATCAGTAAATGTGGCCTAAATTATACTTTTGTTTTCTGAGATATTTCCTATGTTCAAGTATACAGTCTATTTCTTGGATTGAATTTTCCATGTGTATTGGAGAATGATGCATGTTATACACCTATTTAATAATGAAGTCAATTGTTTCCTTCTGATTCCATGACATAAAAGTAGAAAAAAATACATTTAAAAAATATTTCCATGTTCTCACTCATAGGTGGGAACTGAACAATGAGATCACTTGGACTTGGGAAGGGGAACATCACACACCGGGGCCTATTATGGGGAGGGGGCGGGGGGAGGAATTGCATTGGGAGTTATACCTGATGTAAATGATGAGTTGATGGGTGCTGATGAGTTGATGGGTGCAGCACACCAACATGGCACAAGTATATATATGTAACAAAACTGCACGTTGTGCACATGTACCCTAGAACTTGAAGTAAAAGAAAAAAGAAAAAAGAAAAAAATATTTCCACTTCACATCCACCAGGTTAGCTACAATTTAAAGAAAGTAAAATAACAAGTTTTGGCAAATATGTGGAGAAATTACAAAATCATGCATTGCTGGTACAAATGTAAAATGGTGCAGACACTTTGGAAAGCAGGTATGCTGTTTCTTAAAATGTTAACTAGAGAGTTACCATATGATCCAGTATTTCTAGTGCCAAGTATATACTAAAGAGAAACAAAAATGTATGACTAATACAAATATTTGTATAAGAATGTTCATAGCAGCATTACTCATAATATCCCCAAGGTAGAAGCAACTTAAATGCTCATCAACTGATGAATAATTTTTTTTTATTATTATACTTTAAGTTCTAGGGTACATGTGCACAACGTGCAGGCTTGTTACATATGTATACACGTGCCATGTTGGTGTGCTGTACCCATTAACTCGTCATTTACATTAGGTGTATCTCCTAATGCTATCCCTCCTCCCATCCTCTCCCCACAATAGGCCCCGGTGTGTGATGTTCTCCTTCCTGTGTCCAAGTGATCTCATTGTTCAATTCCCACCTATGAGTGAGAACATGCGGTGTTTGGTTTTCTGTTCTTGTGATAGTTTGCTGAGAATGATGGTTTCTAGCTGCATCCATGTCCCTACAAAGGACACAAACTCATCCTTTATTATGGCTGCATAGTATTCCATGGTGTATATGTGCCACATTTTCTTAATCCAGTCTGTCACTGATGGACATTTGGGTTGATTCCAACTCTTTGCTATTGTGAATAGTGCTGCAATAAGCATACATGTGCATGTATCTTTTTTTTTTTTTTGAGATGGCATCTTGCTATGTCACCCAGGCTGGAGTGCAGTGGCCGGATCTCAGCTCACTGCAAGCTCCGCCTCCCAGGTTCACGCCATTCTCCTGGCTCAGCCTCCCGAGTAGCTGGGACTACAGGTGCCCGCCACCTCGCCCGGCTAGTTTTTTGTATTTTTTAGTAGAGATGGGGTTTCACCGTGTTCACCAGGATGGTCTCGATCTCCTGACCTCGTGATCCACCCATTGCAGCCTCCCAAAGTGCTGGGATTACAGGCTTGAGCCACCGCGCCCAGCCTGCATGTGTCTTTATAGCAGCATGATTTATAATCCTTTGGGTATATACCCAGTAATGGGATGGCTGGGTCAAATGGTATTTCTAGTTCTAGATCCTTGAGGAATCGCCACACTGTTTTCCACAATGGTTGAACTAGTTTACAGTCCCACCAACAGTGTAAAAGTGTTCCTATTTCTCCACATCCTCTCCAGCACCTGTTGTTTCCTGATTTTTTAAATGATTGCCATTCTACCTGATGTGAGATGGTATCTCATTGTGGTTTTGATTTGCATTTCTCTGATGGCGAGTGATGATGAGCATTTTTTCACATGTCTGTTGGCTGTATGAATGTCTTCTTTTGAAAAGTATCTGTTCATATCCTTTGCCCACTTTTTGATGGAGTTGTTTGCTTTTTTCTTGTAAATTTGTTTGAGTTCTCTGTAGGTTCTGGATATTAGCCCTTTGTCAGATGAGTAGATTGCAAAAATTTTCTCCCATTCTGTAGGTTGCTCGTTCACTTTGATGGTAGTTTCTTTTGCTGTGCAGAGGCTCTTTAGTTTAATAAGATCCCATTTGTCAATTTTGGCTTTTGTTGCCATTGCTTTTGGTGTTTTAGACATGAGTCTAAAACAGCCTATGTCCTAAATGGTATTACCTAGGTTTTCTTCTAGGATCTTTATGGTTTTAGGTCTAATGTTTAAGTCTCTAATACATCTTGAGTTAATTTTCATATAAGGAGTAAGGAAAGGATCCAGTTTCAGCTTTCTGCTTATGGCTAGCCAATTTTCCCAGCACCATTTATTAAATAGGGAATCCTTTCCCCATTTCTTGTTTTTCTCAGGTTTGTCAAAGATTAGATGGCTGGAGATGTGTGGTATTATTTCTGAGGGCTCTGTTCTGTTCCATTGGTCTATATCTCTGTTTTGGTACCAGTACCATGCTGTTTTGGTTACTGTAGCCTTGTAGTATAAGTCAGGTAGCATGATGCCTCCAGCTTTGTTCTTTTTGCTTAGGATTGTCTTTTTGCAGGGTCTTTTTTGGTTCCATATGAAGTTTAAAACAGTTTTTTCCAATTAGGTGATGAAAGTCATTGGCAGCTTAATGGGGATGGCATTGAATCTATAAATTCCCTTGGGCAGTATGGCCATTTTCACAATATTGATTCTTCCTATCCATGAGCATGGTATGTTCTTCCATTTGTTTGTGTCCTCTTTCATTTCACTGAGAAGTGGTTTGTAGTTCTCCTTGAAGAGGTCCTTCACATCCCTTGTAAGTTGGATTCCTAGGTATTTTATTCTCTTTGAAGCAATTGTGAATGGGAGTTCATTCATGATTTGGCTCTCTGTTTGTCTGTTACTGGTGCATCATAATGCCTGTGATTTTTGCACGTTGATTTTGTATCCTGAGACTTTGCTGAAGTTTCTTATCAGCTTAAGGAGATTTTGGGCTGATACAATGGGGTTTTCTAAATATACAATCATGTCATCTGCAAACAGGGACAGTTTGACTTCTTGTTTTCCTAACATTAAGTTACCCTTTATTTCTTTCTCTTGCCTGATTGCCGTAGCCAGAACTTCCAACACTATGTTGAATAGGAGTGGTGAGAGAGGGCATCCCTGTCTTGTGCCAGTTTTCAAAGGGAATGCTTCCAGTTTTTGCCCATTCAGTATGATATTGGCTGTGGGTTTGTTATAAATAGCTCTTATTATTTTGAGATATGTTCCATCAATACCGAATTTATTTAGCATTTTTAGCATGAAGGACTGTTGAATTTTGTCAAAGGCCCTTTCTGCATCTATTGAGATAATCATGTGGTTTTTGTCTTTGGTTCTGTTTATATGCTGGATTACGTTTATTGATTTGTGAATGTTGAACCAGCCTTGCATCCCAGGGATGAAGCCCACTTGATCATGCTGCATAAGCTTTTTGATGTTCTGCTGGATTCAGTTTGCCAGTATTTTATTGAGGATTTTTGCATCGATATTCATCAGGGATATTGGTCTAAAATTCTCTTTTTTTGTTGTGTCTCTGCCAAGTTTTGGTATCAGGATGATGTTGGCCTCATAAAATGAGTTAGAGAGGATTCACTCTTTTTCTATTGATTGGAATAGTTTCAGAAGGAATGGTACCAGCTCCTACTTGTACCTCTGGTAGAATTCAGCTGTGAATCCGTCTGGTCCTGGACTTTTTTTGGTGGGTAGGCTATTAATTGTTGCCTCAATTTCGGAGCCTGCTATTGGTCTATTCAGGGATTCAACTTCTTCCTGGTTTAGTCTTGGGAGAGTGTAAGTGTCCAGGAAATTATCCATTTCTTCTAGGTTTTCTAGTTTATTTGCATAGAGGTGTTTATAGTATTCTCTGATGGTAGTTTGTATTTCTGTGAGGTCGGTGGTGATATCCCCTTTATCATTTTTTATTGCATCTGTTTGATTCTTCTCTCTTTTCTTCTTTATTAGTCTTGCTAGCAGTCTATCAATTTTGTTGATCTTTTCAAAAAACCAGCTCCTGGATTCATTGATTTTTTGGAGGGTTTTTTGTGTCTCTATCTCCTTCAGTTCTGCTCTGATCTTAGTTAATTCTTGCCTTCTGCTAGCTTTTGAATGTATTTGCTTTTGCTTCTCTAGTTCTTTTAACTGTGATGTTAGGGTGTCAATTTTAGATCTTTCCAGCTTTCTCTTGTGGGCATTTAGTGCTATAAATTTCCCTCTACACACTGCTTTAAATATGTCCCAGAGATTCTGGTATGTTGTATCTTTGTTCTCATTGGTTTCAAAGAACATCTTTCTATGTGCCTTCATTTCATTATGTACCCAGTAGTCATTCAGGAGCAGGTTGTTCAGTTTCCATGTAATTGAGCAGTTTTGATTGTTTCTTAGTCCTGAGTTCTAGTTTGATGGCACTGTGGTCTGAGAGACAGTTTGTTATAATTTCTGTTCCTTTACATTTGCTGAGGAGTACTTTACTTCCAATTATGTGGTCAATTTTGGAATAAGTGTGATGTGGTGCTGAGAAGAATGTATATTCTGTTGATTTGGGGTGGAGAGTTCTGTAGATGTCTATTAGGTTCGCTTAGTGCAGAGTTGAGTTCAATTCCTGGATATCCTTGTTAACTTTCTGTCTCGTTGATCTGACTAATGTTGATAGTGGGGTGTTAAATTCTCCCGTTAATATTGTTTGGGAGTCTAAGTCTCTTTGTAAGTCTCTAAGGACTTGCTTTATGAATCTGGGTGCTCCTGTATTGGGTGCATATATATTTAGGATAGTTAGCTCTTCCTGTTGAATTGATCCCTTTACCATTATGTAATGGCCTTCTTTGTCTCTTTTGATCTTTGATGGTTTAAAGTCTGTTTTATCAGAGACTAGGATTGCAACCCCTGCTTTTTTTTGTTTTCCATTTGCTTGGTAGATCTTCCTCCATCCCTTTATTTTGAGCCTATGTATGTCTCTGCATGTGAGATGGGTCTCCTGAATACAGCAAACTGATGGGTCTTGACTCTTTATCCAATTTGCCGTCTGTGTCTTTTAATTGGAGCATTTAGTCCATTTACATTTAAGGTTAATATTGTTATGCGTGAACTTGATCCTGTCATTATGATATTAGCTGGTTATTTTGCTCGTTAGTTGATGCAGTTTCTTCCTAGCTTTGATGGACTTTACATTTTGGCATGTTTTTTAAATGGCTGGTACCAGTTGTTCCTTTCCATATTTAGTGCTTCCTTCAGGGTCTCTTGTAGGGCAGGCCTGGTGGTGACAAAATCTCTAAGCATTTGCTTGTCTGTAAAGGATTTTATTTCTCCTTCACTGATGAAACTTAGTTTGGCTGGATATGAAATTCTGGGTTGAAAATTCTTTTCTTTAATAATGTTGAATATTGGTCCCCACTCTCTGCTGGCTTGGAAAATTTCTGCCAAGAGATCTGCTGTTGTCTGATGGGCTTCCCTTTGTGTGTAACCCGACGTTTCTCTCTGGCTGCCCTTAACATCTCTTCCTTCATTTGAACTTTGGTGAATCTGACAATTACGTGTCTTGTAGTTGCTGTTCTCCAGGAGTATCTTTGTAGCGTTCTCTGTATTTCCTGAATTTGAATGTTGGCCTGCCTTACTAGGTGGGGAAGTTCTCCTAGATGGTATCCTGCAGAGTGTTTTCCAACTTGGTTCCATTTTCCCTGTCACTTTCAGGCACACCAATCAGACATAGATTTGGTCTTTTCACATAATCCCATGTTTCTTGGAGGCTTTGTTCATTTCTTTTTACTCTTTTTTCTGTACATTTCTCTTCTTGCTTCATTTTATTCATTTGATCTTCAATCACTGATAATCTTTCTTCCAGTTGATCGAGTCGGTTACTGAAGCTTGTGCATTTGTCCACGTAGTTCTTGTGTCATGATTTTCATCTCTATCAGTTCTTTTAAGGTCTTCTCTGCATTGATTATTCTAGTTATCCATTCACCCATTCTTTTTTCAAGGTTTTTAGTTTCTTTGCTCTGGTTATGTAGTTCCTCCTTTAGTTCTGAGAAGTTTGATCGACTGAAGCCTTCTTCTCTCAACTTGTCAAAGTCATTCTCCATCCAGTTTTGTTCATTGCTGGTGATGAGCTGCGTTCCTTTGGAGGGGGAGATGTGCTCTGATTTTTTGAACTGCCAGCTTTTCTGCACTGCTTTTTCCCCATCTTTGTGGTTTTATCCGCCTTTTGTCTTTGATGATGGTGATGAACTGATGGGGTTTATTGTGTCCTTTCTGTTTGTTAGTTTTCCTTCTAACAGTCAGGACCCTCAGCTGCAGGTCTGTTGGAGTTTGCTTGAGGTCCAATCCAGACACTGTTTGCCTGGGTATCAGCAGCGGAGGCTGCAGAAGATAGAATATTACTGCACAGCGAGTGTTGCTGTCTGATTCTTGCTGTGGAAACTTTGTCTCAGGTGTACCCAGCCATGTGAGGTGTGATGTGTCGGTCTGCAGCTAGTGGGGGATATCTCCCAGTTAGGCTACTCAGGTGTCAGGGACCCACTTGAGCAGTCAGTCTGTCCATTCTCAGATCTCAACCTCCGTGCTGGGAGAACCACTGCTCTCTTCAAAGCTGTCAGACAGGGACTTTTACATCTGCAGAAGTTTCTGCTGCTTTTTGTTTAGCTATGCCCTGTCCCCAGAGGTGGAGTCTACAGAGACAGGCAGGCCTCCTTGAGCTGTGGTTGGCTCCACACAATTTGAGCTTCCCAGAGGCTTTGTTTTGTCTACTTAAGCCTCAGCAATGGCAGGTGCCCCTCCCCCAACCTTGCTGCCATCTTGCAGTTAGATCTCCGACTGCTGTCCTAAGAATGAGGGAGGCTCTGTGGGCATGGGACCCTCCAGGCCAGGTGTGGGATATAATCTCCTGGTGTGCCATTTGCTAAGCCCCTTGGTCTGTGTAAAGCGCAGTATTAGGGTGCGAGTTACCCGATTTTCCAGTGTTGTATGTCTCAATTTCCCTTGGCTAGGAAAAGGAATTCCCTTCCACCTTGCACTTCCCAGGTGAGGTGATACCTTGCCCTGCTTCAGCTCTCGCTGGTCGGGCTGCACCTGTGGACCAGCATCAACTGTCCGACACACCCCAGTGAGATGAGCCTGGTACCTCAGTTGAAAATGCAATAATCACCAGTCTTCTGTGTCACTCACATTGGGAGCTGGAGGCTAGAGCTGTTCCTATTCGGTCATCTTGGGCACCACCCTCAAAATGCTATGAATAAATTTTAAAATGTGGTATAGTCATGCAATGGAATAGTATTCGGCCACAAAAAGGAGTGAACGTACTGATACATGCTACAATATAGATGAACCTTAAAAACATTATATTAAGTGAAAGAAGTCAGACACAAAAGCCTACAAATTATATCATTCTATTTATATAAAATGTCTTGAATTCATAGAGACAGAAAATACATTAGTGGTTGTCAGGGTTTAAGGGAATATTGAATGGAAAGTCAGTGCTAATGGCTATGGGATTTCTTTTTGGAATGATAAAAGTAGTCTGAAATTGAATTGTGGTGATAGTCGCACAACCCTGTGAACATACTAAAAACTACTGAATTGTACATTTTAAAATGGTGAATTCTATGATGTGTGAATTCCATATATATAAACAAAGCTAAAATACAAGTTAGGAAAATTTCCTTAGGCCTATGACTGTGAAGTACCTGATCACCCCCACAAAATTTATTACTCTTTTCTGTTTGCTTTAGCTCCATAACTAACCTCAAAGAACATTTGGGTGACTTCTGATTCAAGATGCCAATTATTTTGTGAATGTGTGTGAAGTTTAAGGATTAAAACATTGATAGCTTTATATTTAATTAGAATTCACTAAATTTAAATAAATGCAATTAATTAATTTTAAAATTCCCAATAATTCCTTGTCCCAGTTTTTAAAAATTTAATAATGGAAACCAGTAAATTTCATAACTGGATCTCAATTATGTGCAGAAATGCAACTTTTCACTACAACCTAAAAATATTAAGCACAATTTTAGCTGGTTATGAAAGAAAAGAAGTATGCTCAGAGTCACAAGAGCTCAATAAATACTGACATTGGAAATACATACTGGTAAAAATGAATATTTGATTTCATTCTTAATCTTCCTCTAAGGCCATACTAATCATTCAGATAAATCACTTATGAAAATAAAATCATAAGGAAGATCTAGAAGAACACAAAAAGTGATTTACTGATGTTTATGGCACCTCCTTTTGGGAGATCATTAAGAACAGGATAGATAGTCATCTCTCTAAAACAGTTTTAGCATGGCCCTTTCCTGAAGGCAAAGAGATACATTTTCATGTTAGTCTTTCTAACCATAGTCCTCCAGAGTCAGTCTTCTGAATGGATGAGAGAGTTTTCCTCCTCTTTCCCATATTAACTGTCATAGTTAAGTGGATGGTTAATTGGCTCAGCATCAGATTTTGTTGCCTATATTTTGGTTTTATTTTTCTCTTTCACCTCAAGTATTTTCAGTCAAACCTCTTGTGCGATTTACTGCAAATCCTACATTTCAGTCTGAACCTCGAGGTAATGAAAGAACAACTAAACCCCTAATTCAAATATGTATTTATTCACCTTCTCTTTCATTAAAAAATTTTATTTAGCAATACTGAATGATTATAATACACTTGTCCCTGTGTTAAGAGCTAGTGATACCAAGATGATCTGTTTAGGTCCTTGAGGATCTCATGGGTTAGTGAGGGAAAATAAACGTGTAAGTAAGAAAAACTATGCATTTTTATAGATGTTTTAACAAAGGTACAAACAAGGCATTCTTCAGAGGATAGACAAGAAAGAGGTGAGACTGAGAATAGACAAGGAGGGAGTGGAGTATATTCTGAGAAGACCTAAGAAGAAAGATGTACATTAGGTAAGTTGAGAGAATGTTTCAGAAATAAAAATCAGTTAAGCACATTTGTAGTATAGAATGAAGTCATACAACTCAACTCTTGAGTTCTTATATTGAGTACTTGCACATATTAATAGACACAGCCCATGCCACAAGGTGCTTGTAGACTGTTAAGGAATCACATAGCAGTGAATTCAGCATTCAAATCTATTTCTGGCTGACTCCATGTCATATAATTAATCATAGTCAACATGTCCTGTGGCCTCTGATGGCACTTTTAATCTCTACTCCACCTTAGTTGTTTATTTAATTCTCATTATAAATTCTTCCTGTTAAAAGACTATTAAATAATCCCTCCCTTCACTGATCACCAGAAGATAAATCAGTATATTTTTAACAAAGTGTATTTCCTTGAAGCTAAATTAGTGCTTTCTAAACAACAACAAAAAAATCATTTTGCCAAACTCAATTAATAAATTTGATAGCCTTCATAATCATAGAAATAATCACCTAAGTATAATAAAAACAAACTACTTAATTTCAAAGGCAAATTCAATAAGGGACCTTATAATAATCTGCTGACTATTAAAAGATATGGTTGACGGATGAGTTATACCACAATATTTGTCTCCTGCTAATAAAACATATTCAAGTATCTGAAACAGATCACATAAAATATCTCTTTTTCTTTCACTTTTCACTTAGTCCTTTAACTTTCTCTCTATACTAAGTACTTTGCGTTTGAAAGCATTCATTTGTTGTCACAATAGTTTGGTGTTATCTCTGCTTCTTTCAAGTCAAACACTTGTGAGGTAGGATGATGTATGAAATTGTTTTGATCATTCAGAGCAATTCAAAATGTTTTCTAAATTTTCTTGACAGTGAAATACCAGATGTGTTTTCCTCAAAACAAAACAAAAAATGGATAAACTTAGATGTATTTCCAGGTAAAATCAATCCATATGTTATTGATTAAATGATACTATCAAAAACATTTCACTGAAGCTACATGAATAAAGGGCTGTTTACTAACGTTGTAAGTATAGGCACATTTCTTTGTAGATATGAGTAAATATTTTTTGGCATAGGAATTTTATTTTCCCATGTGTAATTTTAGTGCTAAAAATCTTGGTGATTCTTTGGAACTTTGACATTTCAGAAGAGGGTGTAATTAACTGCCACAAGTCAGCCTTGGTGATTACCACATAGGCAGCACAGTATAGTGGTTGAGTATTTGAATGCTGGGGTCAAACTGCATCAATAGAAGTCCTGCATTTGCCAGTTACTAGCTATGTGATTTGTGCAAATTATGTAACCTTCTATGTCTCTGTTTTCTTATTTCAAAGATGTTGATAATAATAATAATATTACCCTGATGTTTAAGTAAGTTAAAGTGCATGTGAAGCATTTAGAATAGGCATGTGATACATGCTCAATATATGTTGCCATTATTAGGTATCACACCACAAGGATATTATTAATTTGTAACAATCAACTGGTTCCCTAATATTATTTCACATTCCTAGAACCCATTCCCACAAAACCTGAGTCCACAAAATTTTTTACAAGCACTTTAAACGGTTGTTCTGCCAGTCACTCTGAGTTATTAGTTTGAGAAACACTGTTGGGAACTGATTTAGTACAAAAGCAAAGATATCAAGTCTATAGAAGGCTATGTAAATTTTTTCTTATGAATGATTTTCTATCAACAAATATAAGATTCCACAAGTTTAGTCAGTTTTTAATATTTCCAACAGGGCTCTTGTCTGGCAAAGAATAGTTTAGGAAAGACCTAACCTTCATCTAACCTTCATGAACCCACAAAGTACCATCTTAAATAACTGGATGCATTCACTACAACATGATCTCTATGGCTGCAAAGGTAGATTTTGGTCTCAACTACCATAGGTCAAATTTCCACATTTCTGATATGACTTTTTTCCACCACTCCCTTAGCTCCTTTAACACTATGAAGGGTGGACAATTTATCTGGGGTATGAAGATAATCATTTATTTGATGAGTTAGAAACACAAGATAAGTATCTGGTTTATATACAGATGCTTATGCTCAAATAATACTGGCAATAAGCAAACAATGCAATGACTGGTTGAGTAAGATTTTCCTTTGGTATGTACTATATATAAAGAAATTCCAGCCAAAGTTATTATTATTATTTTTTTGGTTACTCTTTAACCCTAACATAACAGACTTTTGTCTGCTGTTAACATTTACACATGAATGAAGTACATACAAATTAAACCTCAGACATCACCAATACTAAATATCAGAGATACTATCTTAGTATATGATATGACAGATATGACAGATATTCAAAATATTTAATAACCATTATAGCTTTGACACTGGACTAATCAAAACGGATGTTGGAGGAAGTCAACTGGTAGACCTATACTGGCAAGTGCCAGCGAAATATTATCCCTTTCTATGTTTTCTAAATCATTTGGAAATTATTGAAGACAAGTATTACTGATACCTGTTCATGAAGATGTTGTGATTAAGAAAACAGAGGCACATATACACCATGGAATACTATGCAGCCATAAAAAAGGATGAGTTTGCGTCCTTTGTAGGGACATGGATGCAGCTGGAAACCATCATTCTTACCAAACTATCACAAGAAGAGAAAACCAAACACCGCATGTTCTCACTCATAGGTGGGAACTGAACAATGAGTTCACTTGGACTCAGGAAGGGGAACATCACACACTGGGGCCTATCATGGTGGGGGGGGGAGGGGGGAGGGATTGCATTGGGGAGTTATACCTGATATAAATGATGAATTGATGGGTGCTGACGAGTTGATGGGTGCAGCACACCAACATGGCACACGTATACATATGTAACAAACCTGCACGTTATGCACATGTACCCTAGAACTTAAAGTATAATAAAAAATAAAAATAAAAATAAAATAAAATAAAATAAAAGAAAACAGAAACATTTATTGAAGAGACTGTTCTCTCTCCAACGTATATTTTTGCTGCCTTTGTTGAAGATCAGTGGCTGTAAATGCATGGGTTTGTTTCTAAGGTCTCAATTCTGTTCCATTGGTCAATATGTCTGCTTTTATGCCAACACCATGCTGTTTTGGTTATTATTGCTTTGTAGTATATTTTGAAGTAAGATAACTTGATCCCTCCAGCTTTGTTCTTTTAGGACAAGAATGCTTTGGCTATTTGGGGCTTTTGTGGTTTCTTACCAATTTTAAGATATTTTTCTATTTCTGTAAAGAATGTCATTGGTATTTTGATAGGAATTTGATTGAATCTGTAGATTGATTTGGGTAGTAAGGATATTTTAAAAATATTATTTCTTTCAATCCATAAACATGGAATATCTTTCCACTTATTTATGTTTTCTTCAATTTTTTCTTCAATGTTTTATAGTTTTCATTATAGAGATATTTCACCTCCTTGGTTAAATTTATTCTTAGGTATTTTATTTTGTTTTATTTTTTGTAGCTATCATAAATGGAATTGCTTTTTTTGACTTCCTTTTCAGATAGTTTGCTACTGGCATATAGAAATGCTACTGATTTTATATTCTGTTCATTTTATATTCTGTTCTATTTATTACTCCTACCATTTTTTTTTTTTGGTGGAGTCTCTAGAGTTTTCTATATATAAAATTATGTCATCTCTAAAAATCATTAAATTCCTCCTTTCCAATTTGGATGCTTTTTATTTCTTTATCTTGCCTAATTGCTCTGGCTAGTATTCTTATTACTATGTTGAATAAAAGTGGTGAAAACAGGCATCCTTGCCTTGTTCCAGATTTTAGAGGAAAGGCTTTCATTTTTTTTTTCCACTCCGTATGTTAGCTGTGGGTTTGTCATATATAGCCTTTATTGTGTTGAGGTACATTCCTTCTACACCAAATTTGTTGAGAGTTTTAATAATGAAGAGATGTTTCTGCATATATTGAGATGATCATAGGGTTTTTGTCCTTCATTCTGTCAATGTGTTGTATCATGCTTATTAATTTGTAAATGTTGAATCATCCCTGCACCCCTGGGATGAATCCCACTTTGTCAAGGTTAATAATCTTTTTGATGTGCCATTGGATTTAATTTGCTAGCATTCTGTTGATGATTTTTGTATCTGTGTTCATCAGGGATTTGGGCCTGTAGTTTTCCTTTTTTGTTATGTCCTCATCTGGTTTTGGATCAGGATAATGCTGGCCTTGTAGAATGACTTTGGAGAAGTTTCCTCCACTTTAATTTTTTAAAAAGAGTTTGGGAAGAATGTGTATTACTTCCTACATAAATGTTTGGTAGCATTTAGTAGTGAAGTCATTGGCCCTGGGCTTTTCTTTGATAGGAGACTGTTTTATTACTGATTGAACCTCACCACTCATTATTGGTCTGTTAAGATTTTCTATTTCTTCATAATTTAATCTTGGTAGGTTGCATGTGTTCTGGAATTTGCCCATTTCTTCTAAGTTTCTAAATTTGTTGGTATATAGTTGTTCATAACAGCCTCTAATGATCTTTTGTATCTCTGTGGTATCAGTTGTAGTGTCTCCTTTTTCATCCCTGAACACGCATTGAGGAAAGGGTAGTCTCTTCAATAAATGATGCTGGAAAAACTGGATACCTACATGCAGAATAATGAAACTAGATCCCAATCTCACATTACTTATAAAAATCAACTCAAAATGGATTAAAGTCTTAAATTAAATGTGAGACCCAAAACTATGAAATTACTAGAAGAGAACATAAGGGAAACATTTTATGATATTGATCTGAACAAGGCTTTTCTTGAATAAGACTTCAAAAGCACAGGCAACAAAAGGAAAAGTAAATAAATATAATTACATCATACTAAAAAGCTTCTACACAGCAAAGAAAACAATCAACAGAGTTAAGAGACAATCTACAGAATGGGAAAAAAATATTTGCAAACTATTCATCTGACAAAGGATTAATATCCAGAGTATGTACAGTACCCAAACAACTCAATAGCAAAAAGATAAATAATCTAATTTAAAAATAGGAAAAAGATCTGAATAGATACTTCTCAAAAAAGGAAATACAAATAGCCAACAGGCATATGAAAAATTTGATTATTATACATTGTATTTACGTATCAAAAGATCACACTATAACCCATTATATTTACAATTATTGTTTGTTAATTAAAAAGAGAAAGGAAACAGGAACAATGCTAGATATGTCAATAGAGATAATTTAATGTAGGAAATTGTTAAACAAGTGTTGGAAGACTGAAAAAGCCAAATAATAACATTGAGGTAACACAGACATGAGAACTGTAGGATGCAGCTGGCATTCCTAGAGCTGGGGGAATAAAGATACTGGGATTACTATCAGCAATAAACTCAGAAGAGAGAAAACAAATGAGATTTAGATTTTTGAAAAGTGTATTCTAGATGCTGGTACCTCAGGAGCTCTGAGAAGAGGCCCAGTGGAATTGGTACTGAGAACTCTGAGAGAGGACACTGTCCAAATGATATAATATTTCTGAGGGAGAGTGATAGGCTGTGTCTGAGAGTGCCAAAAGAAGCTAGAAAAATCCGCTTTGCTATCAAGCTAAGTGCCTGTTCTGGGGCAAGGCTGATAAGAATGGAAAGTAAATTTTATTTTCATCCTTTAACCTTCTAGACTCCCCTGTAGTGCCTTCTATCGGTGGAACATGCAGGAAGTCCCCGGTAAAGAAAAAAATATTTTCAGCAGAATGGCAGCTTTAGTGTTATAAATACCAAATCTAGAAGGGTTGATTAGTGCTGAGAGACCAGAGCTTCAAAATCAGCACAGTTGAGTAGATTGTGGCAAAATATATATGTAGTTATATAAAGCCCTAAAGCCATAGAATCTTTGATAAATTAAATAATTTATTTACTAATTTATTATAAATGTATTTGTGAGACTTTTACTTGCAGATATGATGACAAACTAGAATCTTGAAACTCTTCCACTATAAAATGCCTAACAATGCCAAATAAAATAGTTTTAAGCCATCTTCTAAATAGATGCCTGAAGAAGCAAGAACAGGAGTCCAGCAAAGTGAGCACAGAAGTCACTGGATGCCTGTAGCATCTACTAATGAGAGTCATCCCCTGAGAGCAGGCAGCCTGGGGCTTATGTTTCAATGGCTAACTGGTGGGGTGAGGTGTGGGGTGGCAAAGATAAAGCTCTGAGATATCCAAGAGGTGAGAAAGTAGAATGAAAGGCTACCATTTCTTGCTCTGCCTGAAGTATTTTGTGATCCAGCAAACTCTACACCCTCAGGGGAGTAGAAAACTAGGAAACGAACATACCCTGCAGCTGCACAATGTAAGCAAATTGATTATTTCAGCTTTAACTATAGGTAGAGAAGAAAAAATCTTTTCTGGAGAGTTTGTGTACAAAAGCCAGTACTTATGTGTACTTTGAGCCTGAGTTTGTAACATTTACTTGAAAAAAAAAGCTGTAAAGTTAGAATTCTTATTTAATGTGTACCTAGGTTAGTAGTGGCTCTAAGTGTCTACAGAAACAAATAGTATCGTCTCTGAAGGAAAACAGCCTCAATCTAGTTCTAAAAGTCTTGCCCGAGAGAGAGTACCAATGACTATGAGCTCACAACAGAAAAGTAACAAAGCCATGAGCAAATAAAACACCATTAGTGAGAATCAGCAGAAGCAATAAGCAGTAGAATCAAACCTAAAGGCCTTTGAATACTAGAATTTAAGGATACAGACTGTTTCTTAAAAATGTTTATTAAAGTCATGTAAAAGTGAAACAAAACTATGAGTCAGAAGGAAGGATTAAAGAAGAATCAATATTGTTAAAACGACCATACTGCCCAAAGCAATCTACAGAGTTGACTTAATCCTTACCAAATTGTCAACATCAGTTTTCACAGAATTAGAAAACACAGTTCTAAAATTCATATGGAACCAAAAAAGAGTTCAAATAGCCAAAGCAATTCTAAGCAAAAGGAATAAAGCAGAGGCATCAGATTACCTGACTTCAAATTATACCACAATGCTATAGTAACCCAAACAGCATAATAATGGTATAAAAATAGACACATAGATGAACAAAACAGAATAAAGAATCCAGAAATAATGCCACGTACCTAAGACCAACTGATCTTTGACAAAGTCAATGAAAATATACACCGGGGAAAGGCTACACTACTCAATAAACAGTGTGGGGAAAACTGGATAGCCATATGCAGAAGAACGAAACTAGACCAATATCTCTCACCACATACAAAAATTAACGTAAGACGAATTAAAGACTTAAAAGTAAAACCTGAAACTATAAAAATTCTAGAAAGAAACCCAGGAAAGACTCTTCTGGACATTGGCTTATTCAAAGAATTTATGACTGAGCCCTCAAAAGCAAATGCAATAAAACCAAAAATAGACAATGGAGCTTAAAACCTTCTGCATAGCAAAAGAAACAATCAACAGAATAACCAGACAATCTTCAGAATAGGAAAAGTATTTGCAAACTATGCATCTGACAAAGGCTAATATCCAGAATCTGAAAGAACTAAAACACCGTTAGAATCTGAAAGAACTAAAACACCTCAACGAGAAAAAAACAAACAACCCTATTAAAAAGTGAACTAAGGACATAGACATTTTAAAAAACACACATACAAGTGGCCCACAAATATATGAAAGAATGCTCAACATCACTTATCATCAGATAAATGCAAATTAAAACTATAGTGAGATACCATCTTATACCAGTCAGAATGGCTACTAGTAAAAATATTGAAAACAACAGATGTTGGTGAGAATGCAGAGGAAAAGGAGTGCTTATATATTGTTGGTGGGAATGTAAATTAGGACAACCTATATGGAAAACAGTATGACAGTTTCTCAAATAACTAAAAATAGAACTATCATTTTATCCAGCAATCCCACTACTGAGTATCCAAAGGAAAATAAATTATTATACCAAAAGATACCTGCACTCAAATGTTTATCACAGCACTATTCATAATAGCAAAGATATGGAATCAACCATCAATGCATGACTGGGTCAAGAAAATGTGAGAAAAATAACTTTGTATGTCACCATGGAATACTATGCAGCCATAAAAAAGACTAAAATGATATATTTTGCAGCAACATGGATGGAACTGGAGGCCATCATTCTAAATGAAAACAACTCAGAAACATAAAGTCAAATACTGCAGGTTCTCATTTATAAGTAGAACAAAACAAAGGCTACACGTGAACATATAATGTGTAATAATAGACACTGGAGACTACAGAAGATAGGAGGTTCAGAGCAGGGTCAGAGTTAAAAATTTAACTCTTGGGTGCAATGTTTACTATTGGGTGATGGACACAGTGAAAGACCAGACTCCACCACTATGCAATATATGCATGTAAGAAATCTGCACTTGTACCCTCTAAATCTAAGAAAAAAGAAAATGACAAAGTCATTCTTAAGAAGAACTAAATAGCAGAAATATAAGTGAAAATAATTATTGTGTGGAATACATAGTTTGTGGAATGATTCAATAGCAGATTAGATGATGGATCAGCTAACATTTTCTGTGAAGTGTCAAACTGCCATTTTTATTTTTTGTTTGTTTTCTGCTTTTTAAAATGATAAGTATTCTCAGCTTTTAGGCTATAGAAATATAGGTTGTGGGCCAGGTTTGTTCTATAGGTTATTATTTGTTGATCTATGGATTGGACAATGCCAAAAGGTAATCAGTTATTATCCAGAGGTAGATATGAAGAAATTATGTAGAATGCAGCACAGGAAGACAAAAATGATACAAAATACTAATTTGGAATTAGAGAATGGAGAAAAGGCACAAAGTCAAATTTGCATCTACAAGATATAAGAGAATAGTGGAGAGGCCAATATTTCAAGAGATAATTGCTGATTTTTTTCAAGAACTAATAAAGGTTTTGATTTGTATTTCATTGATGATTAGTGATACTGAGCATTTTCTTTTATATATTTGTTGGCCATTTGTATGTCTTCCTTTGAGAAATGTCTGTTAGATTATTCGCCTGTTTTTTAATAAGACTCTTTTTTATTTCTGTTGAGATGTTTCAATTCCTTGTATATTCTGTATATTAGACCCCTTTTGGATTAATAGTTTGCAAATATTTTTTCCCATTCTATTGGTTGTCTTTTTACTCTGTTGATTTTTTCCTCTGCTGTGCAGAAGCTTTTAAGTTTGATATAGTCCTATTGGTTTATTTTTCCTTTTCAGGTCTTATTCACAAACTATTTTCCCAGACCAATATTCTAAAGCATTTCTCCTATGTTTTCTTCTGGTAATTTTATAGTTTAAGATTTTACATGTTGGTCTTTGATCCATTTTGAACTGATTTTTGTATGGGGTGACAGATGAAGTTCAGTTAGGATAATTATTATCAGAAACACAAAAAACATGCTGGCAAGGATGCAGAGAAAGGGGGGCTCTTATCCACTGTTCATGGAAATGTATATTAGTACAGCCACTAGAGAAGACAGTATGAAGTTTCCTAAGAAAACTACAAATACAACTACCATATGATCCAGCAATCTCACTACTGGGCATTTATCCAAATGAAAGAAAATCAGTATATCAAAGAGATATCTGCAACCCCAACACTATTCACACTAGCCAAAATACATGGAATCAGCCTACGTATCCAACAACAGATGAATGGATAACTATATACAATGGAATACTCTTCACCCACGAAAAGGATGCAATATTGTTATTCACAGCAACATAGATGAAACTGGAAGACATTATGTCAAGTGAAATAAGCTAGGAACACAAAGTTAAACACTGCATGTTCTCACTCATGTGTAAGCTAAAAAATAGGTGACCTCATAAAAGTAAAAAATAGGGCTGGGCGTAGTGGCTCATGCCTGTAATCCCAGCACTTTGCGAGGCCAAGGCGGGCGGATCACGAGGTCAGGAGATGGAGACCATCCTGGCTAACACGGTGAAACCCTGTCTCTACCGAAAATACAAAAAATTAGCCGGGCGTGGTGGC
>NC_045438.1:117793855-117863735 GCF_002776525.5 Piliocolobus tephrosceles | reverse complement strand
AAAAAAAAAAAAAAAAAAAAAAAAAAAAAAAGTAAAAAATAGAACAGAAGATACTAGAGCTGGGAAGTGGGGAGAAAGTTGTTAAAAGATACAAAATAAGAGCTAGATAGGAAGAATAAGTTATAGGGTTCTATAGTACCCAAGGATGACTATAGTTAACCATGATACATAGTTCCATTTAGCTAGAAAGAGGATATTGAATGTTTCCCAAGCAAGGAAATGATAAATATTTCAGATGATAGATATGCTACTTACTCTGATTTGATCACTATACATTATATGTATCGTAACATCACCATGCACCCCATACATATGTACAATTACTATGTATCAATTAAAAATGTTTTAATTAAGTTTGTAAAGAATAGCGTGGACAAAGGACAATCCTCAAATTCAAGAGGTCCAGTGAATCAGAGGCTGAAGTCTACACCTAAACAATCTGCAGACTAAAAAAAGAGAATTTCAAAGCAGTAAGGCTATCCTTCCTAGGTAAATTGACAACTGATTTAAGAGCTAATTTATTAATAGAAGTAAGTGGAAGCCAGAAGACAGGGAGATAATATCTTTACTGTGGAGAAAATATAACTAGCAATCTAGTGTCTATTTCTATTACACAGTTTCCATTTTCCCTCTTGTCTCTGATAAATTTCATGAGATCAGAATCTCTCCCTCAGATTTGTAGTTGGTCTGATTCAATGAGATAGATGGAAGAAGTCACCATTCCTGCCTTTCCTGGAGAAATCAGACAGGAATACTGAACAGAGATTCTCATATGACTGTCCAAACATATCCTCCCTATCCAGAAAATAGTCAAGAGTATAGACCTGAGTAACAGAAGTCTTTGAGCAGTCAAAATAAGCAGCAAATCTCTTTTTTAAGGCCCATGTACATTACTACTAAACAAGGCTCTGACATGTTCATTCCATTCATTCTTTTTTTTTTTTTTTTTTTGAGGCGAAGTCTCGCTCTGTCGCTCAGACTGGAGTGCAATGGCCGGATCGGATCTCAGCTCACTGCAAGCTCCGCCTTCCGGGTTTCCGCCATTCTCCTGCCTCAGCCTCCCGAGTAGCTGGGACTACAGGCGCCCGCCACCGCGCCCGGCTAGTTTTTTGTATTTTTTAGTAGAGACGGGGTTTCACCATGTTAGCCAGGATGGTCTGGATCTCCTGACCTCGTGATCCGCCCGTCTCGGCCTCCCAAAGTGCTGGGATTACAGGCTTGAGCCACCGCGCCCGGCCCTCATTCCATTCATTCTTGTTTAATACACATATATTTTAAATGAAACAAACTTTTAAACTAAAGTAATACCTATTTGTCCTAGGGCAAGCAAGAAGTTAGAGCTCTATCTTATTCACTACTGTGTCCCCAGTGCCAATAACATGCCTTAAGCATGGTAGCACTTATTACACATTGGTTGAACAGACGAATGGAAGGATTATTGAGGGAGGGAGATGATTCTAGCTGACGAGTTATTCAGATGTTAGTAACACCCCCAAATGGAGTCTGTCTTTTTTTGTGGCACTCCCTTAACGTTGTGTATATGTTGATATAGTGCTTACAATGTTGTAATACAATTCTTTATTTTCATATTTATTGCTTCCCATAGAATTATTTAAGAGAAGTACCATGCAGTTTTTTAAATTCAAGTGCTAAGCACAATGCACAGAATACATACCCACCTAAAAGAAACATGAAAGATCAATGAATGTTAGACCTATTGAGTGACTGACTGAATGAATTAATGAATGAGGAAGATGGAACAGGATAGCTGTTAGCTTTCAGGGACCAGAGAAAGCAGATTTCTTGTATGAAAAAAAGAAAAAAGAAAAAAGAAAAAAAATTAAGGTAATTTCTAAATGACCTCCTACTTTTCCCTCTTATCTAGATCTACTTTAGCTTCAAAATGTATGCTAAGACATACACTTGAGATGACACAAATGTACCACCATTCCCTACATTTGGTTTGGTTTATTCTGTCACCACTCTATTGAAAAATTCCCTACATTCAGCGAGGGCAATAATTTCTCCTTAAAAACCTCCCAACCTTGGCATTCTTCTGGCCTCCCCTTCCTCCCCTTTTTATCACTCTCCTTCTTTCCAGATTTCCTCTTCCCCCATTCCTGTTAAACATGAGTGTACCTCTGTTTTCTTGTTGCTTCTGCTCTCTTCATTTCCTGGAGAAACTCATCCACCTGCATGATTTAACATCAGATTGACAAATACAGAATCGTCTCCAGCCCAGGTTACTCTACTGGACTTCACAGACCTGTGTATTCCAACTTGCTGCTATACACTTGTATTTCCCATAGGCATTGAAAACGTACATCTACAACTGAACTAATCATTGTAGCTGGAGTTTAGAGAATGAGAATGACATGGAAAGGCCCACACTGGGGAGGACATGTAAATGAGGGATAGATCGTGCAGTGCGTCACATGTCATAACTGGCCCACTCCTCAGGAGCTTCCACCATACCTGGGTGACTAGAGACTTTGGTGCATGGGAGTCCTAGATTTGAGATGTTTACCTCTGTAGTGTACCTCCTTACCTGTAAGACGTTGAGCAATCCAGATCTTCATCGTTCAGGGGACTTTTAGCATATTTCTGTATCCTTTTTTTCAGAATCCTCAAGAATATATTTTTATTTCAGGGAAATTTCTTTCTCCTTGAAACCTATGTTTTATCAGTAGGCTGTGGCTTTTGGAAATAAAAGTCAGGAAGCTATGCGAAGAATTCCCTACGAGGTAGGAACAAAGGAGGGTGTCTTCCCTGCTTAATGCAGATAAGACAAGATTTGGAAGTATATCTGATGACAGCGCGCAGGGTTGCCCATGATCAAGAGTACAGAAGATCCTTGAGGAGGGGAACTGAAGAGAGCTGAGATGCCACTAAGTTCCTAAGAGGGACCTCACCTACACCATTTAGGGCAAGTCTGAGTGCAGGGGGAGGAAAGAGGACCTGAGAAAAATGGCATCTAATCCCAGAGTAGAATCTACAAAGATGGCAAAATACCATACTTTCCCTATTCCCAACACTGTGTGAGAGCAGAAGTAATACACATATGGTTGTCTTATAAGCAGAAGACCCTGAGAAAACTCCACAGATTTCCCTGTGGTATGCCAAGCACTGGAGCAACAGGATATTTCCTGTTGGCTGAAAGCATGGAGAAGCAGATTCCCACATAACAAGGTGAAGCTTTTCTAACTTCCCCAGAGTAGCACCTGAAGAGGCTGAAGAGGCTGCAGGCTCTGGAGCAAGCAGGATGTAAGGGGACCTGCAGAGACCAATAGCCTCACAGTGAATGGAGTGTGACTGTGTCAGAATATGCCCAATTTGATGGAGGCTCTATTAGAAACCAGATGCCCCTTTGAATGCTTTAGAACTTTTATATGACTACAGGACAAAGAGAGAGTGGAATCTTTATTTCATTGCAGATTATTTCCCTTCAGTGTAGGCTTAAAATAGAAGTAAATATTAGAGAAATAAGTTTAATAAAAAGTCCATCCAATTGTGTATCTTTGGGTGATTTGATACTCTGTAGAAAAGTCAAGTGCTTACAAAACTTGTTGCTGGAACTTGAGAAACAGAAACAAGGAAAACTACAAAGTGCAAAAATCTTGAGTGACTCACTAAATAAATGAATGAATGAGGAAGATGGAAGAGAATAGCTGTTAGCCTTCAGGAACCAGAGAAAGCACATGTCTTACATGTTAAAAACAAAGAAATTAAGGTAATTTCTAAATGATCTTCTATTTTTCCCTACTTCTAGCAGGCCAGGTATGGTATGGAAGCACCAGAGGAGTGGACCAGGTATGACATGTGAGGCCCCGCATGAGCTATCTCTTATCTATAGCTCCTCCCCAGCTTAGTCCTTCCCATGTCATTCTCATTCTCTAAACTCCAGATACAATGATTAGTTCAGTTGTAGGTGTATGTTTTCAATGCCTATGGGAAATACAAGTATGTAGTAGGAAGCTGGAATACACAGGTCTGAAGCTTAGTAGGTGTTGGTTGAAAAAACATGTTTAAATATATAGTTTTTAGGAGAGAATCTACTTTTCAGGAATGTTTCTTGAATTACATAAGGAAATACTTTATGGGAAGAGAGTTATCTGACAGTTCTCTTTTATTTGGTCTACATTTGATTTCAAGAATTTATGTTCTTTTTAAAATACATACACAGGCATTCTATGTTAATTTTAATGTTTTAATCCTAACCCCCATTATTTTAGTGAGCATCTGGTCTTGCCAATTTGTGGCTTTTCCAATGATGGTGCATTTAAGGACTATTACTCTCAATTGGCAAGAAATTTAATTTCACATATTAAGAAAGGAGAATGGATGGGTGTACTTTTAAGATTTTCAAACTAGGTTGAAAGAAACAGGACTTAATTCTTCATTTAGCAAAATTCACTACTTAAAACACTCAATTTCTGGACCAGGCCACCCACTTATGATATAGTTTTATTAAATTTATAAATTCTGCTTTTTTAGTGGCTTCCTTTACCTAGTCATTTCTAGATAATGGAAGACCTTAATTTGGAGCAAAACTATGAGTTGATATATAAAGGCTAAGAGTAAAAATAAACACTAACCTAAAATTTATAGTATTATTCTACCTTCAAAATTCAACATTTGTGATACTTAATGAAACAATAAGCAATATTTTGAGGTTGCAAAGGCAGAGGAAAGAAAATCAAATTTGAATTATTATGATATGCTAGTCATTGAATCTATTAAACCCACTTGCCCTTAAGACTTCTTGCTGTTGTGGAAGGCATTTCACAAGGTTGTAATTATGTTTTTTTTTTCTCCTTTGCATTTAGGCTATAGCTTTATTAAATTATTCATTATAATATACCAACTTTAAACCCAAAAAGTGTATAAATGCAAGATCATGTAACTTGAACACAGCATTAGACCCTTAGGAACTAAACAAAGGTATGCATTCTACCGTATTATTTTCTGATTTTCACTTGTATTCCCCATTGCTTTACCTGCCCTTATTGTCATAAATTAAGTACTCTATAGTCTTACCAATGTAATGCTATATCTTCTCCAGACCTAATAATTGGATATTTGAGAACCAGGAATGACATGTTGGATGACACTTAAACTCATATATTACTTTTCTTCAAATGGCAACAAGGACCACAGACAGTGAGCAGATAGGTAGATTTTTAAATGGGAAAACTAAGTTACAAGAAGACCAAAAAGAAAAAAAATCAGTAAAGGAAATAATAAAATGTTGTTATTTGTGGACATTGTTTTATTATAATCAGAAGTTGGAAGGCATTATCCTATTTTCCAGATCTTTTGACTTGTGACGTTTGAGTAAAAGAACAAAGAAACGTCAAAATAGAGGGTTTCAGCACTGCGTGTTTGTATGTGCGTGTGCATGTGTGTGAAAGTGAGTCTGTTAGAAGAAAAGCTATTTTTACTCAAAATTTGCACGGAGATAATGCCACACCAATTTACCTATAATCTCATAATCCCATTTTTGTATTCCCCATCTCTCTACGACTGGTTCCAGTGTCTGTTTTCATCAACCCCCATCCTAATAAACTTGTTTTTAATGCAATTGGTATCTAACTTTCCCTTCTTTTGGAGGACAGGAACTGACTCATTTCTTGCACTCCTTATGCATCAGCTGTTTTAGAGTCTGAATATAATAGGTGCTCAGCAAATGTTTGCTAAATGAATAAGAAACAATGTGGCTGTATTCAATCATAATTTTACATAAGATAAATATATCCTTGCATAATTGCAAAAGTTTATACATAAATACGTTTCTGTCAGAAAAGATTTAAATCATACAGGATTACAAAATAAAAAGTAAAAGTCTTCTATTTTTCTAGCTCCATCTCACCCACACTATCCTACTTCTTTTTTCATAAGTAACTATTGTTTTCAGTTAGCAACATTAGCTATTGCAATATCAGTTACAGTAACTAATGTTGCTAACTGATAACAGTTGTAACTTATGAGGAAGCTAATTGCAATATTAGTTAGCAATTGTTACCAATTTCTTTATTTTGTTTTTTCTATTTACACACACAAAAGCACACTCTCACAGAGCTTTTCTCTTTTTAACATAAATAGGATCACACTGTCTTCTAAAATTGATTTTTTGGGTTTACAGGTATATTTGGAGATTTTTACCATGTTACCATGGTAAACATGGTAAAATTGTTACCATGTTACCATTTTACCATGTTTTACCATAATTTATTTAATAGCTTCCCACTTGAAGAACATTTAGGTTGTTAACTTTTTTTTTTGTCAAACTTTTACACTTTAACAGTTTGGTGGATGTAATTAATAGCCCACTTCAAATGTTATATAATCTTGATTACAAGTGAAGTTGATTGTCTTCACTTATACATACTTTCAGGCGTTCTTAAATTGTTCACATGCTTTATCCATTTTCTATTGAGTAGTTTCTCATTTTCTTTTCTGATTAGCATGATCTAGGAATACTAAAGCATTTTCTTTATAAGACTACAGATATTTCACCTTATTTGCTTGTGTTCTAATTTTGAGTTTTTATTCTTTTACATTTTCAAGCTTTCATATCAGTTTGTTTTATGTATATCTTCTGTAAGCTATATATAGTGTTTTTTTTCTACCCATTCTGAATTTCTCTTTTAATAGAGAATTTAATAACTCAAACGTTGTATAATTTTTATAGTACTTGAATTTTGCCCTGCCATGTTGGTTGTATAAGAATTGATTTGCCATGTGTTTTTTCCTTTTTGTCTCTTGTTTCCCTTCCGTCCTCCTTTGCCTCTTTCTTGTCCTATGGGATTCATTAAACTATTTTTCTTTCTTTCTTTTTTCTATTTCTAGAATTCTCACTAAATTTTTTTAAAAATCACATGTAAACTTTATTTTTTGCTCTTAAGAGTTAATCAGTACGTTTAGTTCCTCTGAAGATGACAACAAGCTTTGTATGCTTTAATTTCTCATCTCCTCCTCCTCTCCTATGTTGAAATAACTTGAGATTTTCATTCCAGATTATTTCTTTACATTTTTCAGAAATAATTATTCAGACTTAAGTGTAAGCTGCCTGTATCTCAAATATTCTACTTATATATATTTTTGCCTTATCAGAATGTAACTTTCTGTAACATTTTTTTTAAAGAACATTTATGTAAAGCAGTACATTTCTTTTGCTCTTGCACTTAAATGCAAGTTTGAGCATAAGATTCCTGTGTCAAAATACTGTTACGTTTGAACTTTGAGGATATTGTTTTATTGTCTTCTAGCACCCAATGTTGTCAACAAGAAGTTTGATGCCAATCTGATTATTTTGGCTGTGCAGGCAATACTTTTCTCTTGAAAGGATTTTGTGATTTTTCTCATTTTCTTTTTGAAATTCTACCAAAGAGTGCTTAGGATAGCGAGTTTCTCATTCCCTTGGGGAATGAGTCTCAACACAGAACCTTATCTTTTGTCCTGGATAGATTTCTTCCATTACTTATTAGCTTATCCCCTGTCATTCTCCTCATTTTTCCTGGTCTCTGTAGGACTCTCTGAAGAAGGTGTTGGCCTTTGAGGCATAGTTTTAATGTGTCTTTATTTTTTATTTAATGACTTTCATCTCTTTGTCTTTTAGTGATATTCTGGAAGAATTCTTTGATTCTCTGCTTGTTATTCTCTAGCCCTCCTCCCGTTTTGTCCATTCTGTTGTTTACTCCAGTGTATTTTAATACATATGTTTAAAATTTTGAGAATCACTTATTTAATACCAATACTCACTAGTTATGATTTTTAATGGATAGTACGCATTTTTAAAATCTTTATGAAACTCAATAAGACTTGTTGTTTTTCAGTTTTTGCTCTTAACTCTCTTTTCTCAAGTGTTAGTTCTTTGGGTGATTTAGTTTGGCGTTTTTCTTTCACAGTGTTGGTTGAACCTAAATATCTGGTGATTCTTCATTGTTTGCTCTCATCTTTATGTTTGTGTTGTGTTTGTGAGTCCCTCTTTGTCTATTCATGGGTGTTAATTCTTATTCAAGAACTTACCTTTGGATGATTATAGGGGAGGGGCAGAATATATCACTGGGACAAGTATGCCAGTAGTTTATCTTCTGGGTAAAGTATTTTCTTCTTCCTTGTAGAGCTCACTAACTCCCTGTGGTGCTTCTGTTCTTTCCTGTCTTGATTCAGACTCAGTGCTTTAGCTAGGGGTTAAATACTGTGCTCCAGGCTACTTTGACAGGCTGTGGAGAGATGGAAGCCACGTTGCCTAGTACCCTAAATGGATTTCTAAAATCACTAAATAATGGCTCTGATGGTTGCCAAAGGGTCTTCTTTTCTGCACCATGCCTCTGTTGGCTCAAGAGTGAAGCATTCCCAGAACCACTTCCATTTTTGTAGGTATGCTTTGGTGAACATTTTGGTACTGTTTTCTTCTAACAGTTCAATCCCATTTTATTTCAATATTTGATGATATTTTAGAATTTCATACTTATCAATGTCATGCTTTCTTATTTCCTTCATTATTGTAAGTATATAGATTTCTCTAAGTCCTTCTGTTATTATCTTTATTTCTATCCCCATATCCATAACAACTATACCTATAAGAATTTTCATAAGTATATCCCTATTTACTATTTATAGTTCTAAGTCTTTTTGGCTACTGTAGAGGACTGAGTGCTCGCAAACGAGACATTCCCGATAAGCCCTGCTCTTCCAGACAAAGCAGGAGGGTCCTTGTCTGCAAACAGAAAGGACAAAGGAGCCAGCTGTAAACAGTGGGCTCTGGGAACTGGTCAATGTTTACTAATCTTGGGAGTCAAGGAAAGGTCAGAGAAACAACACATGCCCCATAACTTGGTAACATTCCACGAACGGCTGTATAAAACAAAGCAGAGTGTGCCGTTCGGGGCGGCTGCCATGTATGGCTTGTCCTGTGTTGTCTTGTGTGTTTATTCCTTTGTTTAGGAAACACGCGGACCCCAACAGGCTACATCCTGGGGTTTGGAGTAGTCAAGGAGGTGGGCACCTGAGTTCATGTCTGTTACCTAGTTTTATTCTCCAGCAATAGTCTTTCATGGACTTTTATTCAATGGTTTTGTAACAATGGAAAGCACCACAGATTAAGTTAATGAAATTCTTTCTGCAAATACCTAAGATAATAAAGCTTAATAACATTGTTTCTGATGATTGCTATGATGTAGTTATGGATCTTGGAGACTGATGTGGTTTGGCTGTGTTCCCACACAAATCTCACCTTGAATTGTAACTCCCACAATTCCCATGTGTCCTGGAAGGAATCTGGTGAGAGGTGATTGAATCATGGTGGGGGAGGGGGCCTTTCCCATGCTGTTCTCGTGATGGTGGGGTGGGTCTCACGAGATCTGATGGTTTGAAAAACTGGAGTTTCCTTGCCAAACTCTCTCTCTTTGCCTGCTGCCATCCATGTAAGACATGACTTGGTCCTCCTTGCCTTCCGCCATGATTGTGAGGCCTCCCCAGCCACGTGGAACTCTAAAGCCATTAAACCCTTTTTCCTGAATAAATTACCCAGTCTTGGATATGTCTTTAACAGCAGCATGAAAATGGATTAACATAGAGTCCCTTAAAGGAAAAGGATGCTAATATGTTACTTACTGGGTGTCTTCAAACAAGATTGTAGCAAGTATAGGACCAAAGGCAGTTAGAGTTTGAATTTCCTGCAAAATGCCTGAAGTGTCTATATTCTGGATCATTGATTAAAGAAAGATTCATATGCTAGAGATACCAGATGTGCAAGCAGGAGTTTACGTTCTGTTACGAAAATATAAGGACATAACTCTTATCCTTACTCTGATGGGAGGCTGTCCTCTATCTGTATGGAGGTTTGCCTAAAGCTTTTTTTTTTTTAAGTTTTATTTTTACTTCAACAACAAGATGAGAATGATCTAGAAAGGAGGCAAGTACTCACTGGAGAAGTCATATATCTTTTATTATTATTATACTTTAAGTTCTGGGGTACATGTGCAGAACGTGCAGTTTTGTTACATACACGTACCAAGGTGGTTTATCGCACCCATCAACCCATCATCTACATTAGGTATTTCTCCTAATGCTATCCCTAAGCCTGCCCCCCACCCCCAACAGGTCCTGGTGTGTGATGTTCCCCTCCCTGTGTCCGATGTTACCCTCCCTGTGTCCATGTGTTCTCATTGTTCAACTCCCACTTATGAGTGAGAACATGTGCTGTTTGGTTTTCTGTTCTTGTGATAGTTTGCTGAGAATGATGGTTTCTAGCTTCATCCATGTCCCTGGAAAGGACATGCACTCATCCTTTTTTATGGCAGCATGGTATTCCATCTTGTATATGTTCCACATTTTCTTTATCCCATCTGTTATTGATGGACATTTGTGTTGGTTCCAAGTCTTTGCTATTGTGAATAGTCATATACCTTGACTGTAAAATCTGAAAGGCAGAGCAGACCAAGGTGCATGTTGGGCTTTTCTGGTCCCTTCTCTATTCCTATAATGTAAGAATCTCAACATAATTCCTAATAACTCTTGTGAAAGAAAGGTCAAGAATGTTTTAAAAGATTTATATCAAGAAAAATCAGTATAGATTTTATTCTACCTTAGTTATTTCATTTTCATAAGCCTAATGCTTATATAAAATATCAAGCACAAACATTTTTAGATCAGTTTGACAATGAAGTGATCGTTTTCAATCTAGTCTAAATGTCCATATCAAGAAGAGAGGTGGGGCATAAGCAATGATTCTGACTCTGACTAGAACCATAATGAAATGATCTCTTTCTAGAGTGATTTTTACTATTATTAGATCCTGCTATGAAAAAGACTACCAAGATGTTCTCCTCATTGAATAACTTAGAGATGTCTGGAAGGCAATAATCCCAATCTAGATTTCCTATGGAAGAAGTTCTTCAATATTTACTGCTGCTCCCGGCTCCTTGGTGTTTTATAAAATCTGATAGCTCATTAGTGCCTACTGTTGGCAAATTAGTTTCTTCCTCTAAGAGAGTCAGAGTTTGAAAGCTAAAACAGAATAAGAAAAAATATGCATTTTTATAAGTGGTAGGTACCTCAGGAGCTGATATACTGATGCTAAACTGAGTTCAGTGGGACTAGGTCACCTTTATTTCTTTTGAATTTGTTTTTCTAGGGGATTGGTTATGAGAAGAACCTAACATTAGCACAAAGTGAGACATCTTGAGAACAGATAACCTATCTTAAAGATAAAACTAGTAGGGCCACTCTTCTTTCTTGTATTGTATTCTAAAAGAAGGGTTTTATGGTAGAAGGTGCTCTTTGTTTGTTTTTGCAATTTGTAAACAACCAAAATGTTTTATGATTATAAAAATGAAATAATTTTTTTTTCCTAAGACTATTTTGTATCTAATTGATTTCAGTAATATATAACTACATCTAGATAGGCCAGACTCCAGAATGGATTTTTAGCTTTTATCCATATTTTGCCTGTTTTCATCAATGAGTCTTGTCTCTTCTTAAGTGCTATACATGTCCTTCACATGATATTAGATATAAGCATTTAAAAAAATAATTTTAGACTAAACTGTTCTTTATATTTGCTCTAAACCAGGAATTAGAGGAACACACAGACCTATGCACATGCATATTCACTTGCATTCACTTGATAGTTTTAGTTTCATCATAGAAACATAGTTGCCTGGGTGTGCAAAGGCATGAAAGTCAAGTTACTGTTGAGTTTAAGGCATGCAAATAAAAATAGAGAGAGACGATGGAAATCGAATCACATGAATAACTTCTTGGAAGTTGTTTTTCCCCTGCAATTAGCAGCACACACCTCACAACTTCTTGTGGGGTCATTGTAGGCTTAAAGAATAAATATTCCTAGGCAATCACTTTACATTTCCTCACAGACGGATTGTTTTTAATGGTTAAAGCAGTAGAGTGCAGCTGATATACAGAAGAAGTGACAGGTGCCAGTTTTGTTATTAAATCCCAGCCTCAGAGACTCTGAATTTCAAATGAAGTCCCTTATTGGCTCATGTGTGAGGGGTCAGGGGATGCAAAAGCATGACCAGAGCAGAATGGGTTTCACTTCACTGAGCTACTCTAAAGTCTTCATTAAACATGGACATAACATTTGCACTTGTTTTGTTTGTTCTAGACAGTTTGGATAATTACCCTCTGAAATGGTGTGCACCCATGTAGATTTGTGTATTTACCAAGGGGAGGGGCTGCTGAGGCACGGGAGAAGGAGGACGAAGGTTCATTGCACTATTTATTTTAATCCTTCAGTGATGATTGCATTTCTCAACCTCCATACAGAACCACATCATTTGCTCCTTAAAATTGCTAGTTCAGGTCATTCAATCGAAATTGTATTTGATTTTAAAGGTAGCATTTTGCAGTTCTTATTCCTTCTCCTCCCCCTCTTGGTAGATCTGAGGTCCCCAGTTGGCTCCGGAAGGAACTCTGCCCTCTACCAGAAAAGGATGAAGGGAAAAACTCAACCTCACAGAAAAATAACAACCAGCGTATGAACTCCCTTTCCCTAAAATAAAAGAGGTCAGAGAGAAGTGGCAGGCCTCAGAGACCACTGTCATTACCTTACCATTCCCTTAGAAGAGGGAATTGGGTGGGTCAGCAATTCTGAGAAAGTCATTGTCTAGTGGTCTAAACACAGGATTCAAGATCAAGCACGACTAGGTTCTGTGTGGCAACATTTCTTCATGAATTTTGCTGGGAATGTAGCTTGTCGCTGAGTAGTGCTGTATTTATTTACTTGATTCTCAGATTATTAGTTCTCTTTCTGCTTGAAAAGGTGAATAATCTCAATTTCTTTGCAGTGAAGGGAAAAAACTGAGGCAGCCAATCCTTAATGCCACCTAACAAAAAATCCTAATCATGATGACAATCACCCTGAGGACAAGAGAAGTTATTTCTGCAGACAGATTTTCTGTGTTAGAACTATGGCATAAGAGAGGAACCAATCAGAACATCTTACATTGCAGAGCACTTTTAATTCTTTCATGTACATTATCAAAGGTAGCTACAGTTAACACTATTAAGAGCTTACATGACAGGTAGTGTTCTAAGTGATTGACACATATTAACTCATTCAATTCTCATAACGACTTCATGAAAAAATTGTTATTGTAATTATTTTTATTTTTTTAATTGACAAAATTGTATATATTTATGGTTTACATCATTTTGTTTTGATATATGTATGTGTTTTAGAATGACTAAATTAAGCTAATTAACATATACATTACCTCATATGTAATTATTTTTAAAATGAAGATTCTGTTGTAATGAGAAATTGAGTAACTTGCCTAAGTCACAAAGCTAGTAAGCAGCTGAGCTGGGATTTGAGCCCAGACACCATCTGGCACAAGAATGGGTGATCTTAGCCTCCATGCTTCTCATGAGAGGTAGGTGAAGCAGGCATAACACCCAGTGAAAGAGTGGGTCAGATGAATGTCCATGGATCACATGAACAAGGATTTAGGAATACTTCTTTATTCTCCAAAGAATTAAAGTTGAAAGAAGGTCCTAGTGTCCTAGCATCTTGCTCTAGATTTCCCTCACAGGGGACATCTAATAATTGCGTATCTCTGGAAATGACACTTGAAGGGCCAGTCCTACCAGGTGGCTGGTCAGGGAAAGCAATTCTCCTTCATGGAATTGCCATATTTGGGACATGAAGGGTGGCACTCACCAAGGGCCTATGTGTACATCATACTCCACTAGATACTGTGTGCAATTAACCCAGGAAACAGTTTTTGAACTTAAGAGTCTTATAGTCTACTAGGAAACCAAGACATGGAACAAATGGACACAAAAATTAATGGAGTTTTCTTTGTTTCAGGATGTGCCTACCTGGTACTTGAAAAAAAGATCAACCAACTGATTACTTCATCTAACATTTTAAAGCAACATTTGATCTCTTAAGATAAATGAATTAATTATATTGTTGAGATCAGAAAAATTTCAGAGTGAAGGGGAGTCAGTATATATTAGTCAGTACTTTTCTAGCACATACTGGGGCCCAGAATTGCAACTGACACATTATAATACAAGGACTATTGGAGGCAGAATAGTTAACAGGTGGTGAATATGCATTACT
Source organism: Piliocolobus tephrosceles (assembly GCF_002776525.5). Classification (NCBI taxonomy): domain Eukaryota; kingdom Metazoa; phylum Chordata; class Mammalia; order Primates; family Cercopithecidae; genus Piliocolobus; species Piliocolobus tephrosceles. Next base: position 117,849,640 of record NC_045438.1, on the reverse strand, counting down.
TTTCAGACTGTGATTCAATCATGTCCCATCTAGCATTCAGTTGGTTGGGAATATTGCTTAAAGGATGTGGCAAACTCCACCCACAAATAAATATGGGCACAACTAGTAGTAAAACAAAAAACTGTAAAGGAAAGTGTCATAGATATTAGAAGAAAGAGACAAGTTGCTATTTATAAGGTGCTACAGTGTGAAAATCCTTTCAACAACACTCTGCCCTTATTTCGGCTTGAGTGTGTACTTACGAGCAGCTAACCAACTTTTCAGGCACCCATTGTTTATATCAAGTTGAAATGTGTCTTTCCATAAGACCTTTTAAACCTTGTTCTTCTGTATAAAGCAGCATACATTAAATAGTTTTATTCAGATTTTTTCCATACACCAAATTGAACTCACTTCTATTAACTAGATGGCATATGGGCAGCCTCCAGATCTTTCATCTGTTGAGTTACTCTACTTTGAAACTCTCTTTTGTAAGGGTGTCTGAAAATGTGTGACTTGGAGTTAGAATTAACTCTAGGGATATGCTGCAACAAGAACTAAGACCTTTGCCTTTCTTGATCAGGACACCATTTTTTTTTTTTTTTTAATGAAACCCAAGATTATGTTAACTTGTTAGAAACTCTATACACTCTAAACTAGTGGTTGTAACTGGGCAATTTTGCCCTGAGTGGACAATGTCTAGAGACATTTTTGGTCGTCACATCTGGCAGGTACTAGTGGCATAAAGACCTGGAATGCTGCTCGTTATCTTACAATTCACAGGATAATCCCTAACAACAAGTAATTATCTGACTCCAAATGTTATTAATAATAGAGATTGAGAATTCCTGATCTGGACCACAAATATCCTGAAGCCAAGCTTCTCCTGAACACCAAAGCTCGTACTAAAAGGAATAAGAGGGGTAAGAAAAGCAATCGGTCTTACAGTAAGGAGGAAGTCTAAGAGTGTAGAAGGGTCTGAACTTCAAGATGGCACTGTTTCTGCAACATTAGTCAGATGGAATGCTTTGGCCATTATTCAGAAAAATAGACTGGGCAGAAAATTCAGTTTATCACAAGAGCATCAGATAGGTATGTGAAGTCAGTAAAAGAAGTCAAGTCAGAATGCAGAAATGTTTCTATACTAAAAAGACAACTATAGTAATAAAACTTGCAGATTAAATAGTTGTCAGAAAAAAAAAAAAAAAAACCTTGGTATATTTAGCAGTTCAAACATTTGTTAATGGCAGTATAATTATGGTAAACAGGGATTCACAACTAATAACTCTCCAGGATGGAGAAGAGTAAGGTAGCAGCAAAAATTTGTTATGAATCAATAGGAAGCAGTAAGAAAGTTAAAAAAGAGAAAATTTATTAATTCTCTCTAATTAAGAAAACACAATTTAAAATGACATAAAAAATTTGCAAAAATGAAAATAATACCTGAATTTTCCTATCATATGGAGAAATATACACTTATATAGTGGACATGGGAGTGCAAATTGATACGCCTTTCTAAAAAGTTAGAAAGTAGATAAGTAAAGCCCTAAAAACACACAGCCTAGTAACCCAGTTCTCTGAAATTTTCTTAAAGGGATAATTAGGGCTTGGAAAAAATATTTAACCATAAAAATTCTTATTACTATCCTGTTTTCATAACATATGTAGTGAATAACCTACATATTTAACAGCTAGAGATCGGCTAAATATATTATGGCATATCTACATAATAGAATATTATGTTATTAAAATTATGTGGGATACGTTTACTGAAATGAAAATATACCATGTACACAAAATTTTATTAATGAAAAAAGGAAGTTTGTATTTTTTAGTTCTAGTGAGGTATAAATAAAATTGTATATATTTAAAGTATATAATGTGATGATTTGATATAAGTATATGTTGTGAAATGATTACCATAATCAAGTTAATTAACACACACATTACCTCAGTTACCTCTTTTTTGTTGTTGCTGAGAACACTTACGATCTACTCTCTTAGCAAATTTCAAATACACAATACAGTATTATTGTATTATATATACTATACATTAGATCCTCAGAATTTATTCATCTTGTAATAGCAAGTTTGTACCTTTTGACCAAAATCTCTACTTCTCCCCGAACCTCCTAGCCCCTGGCAACCACTGTTCTATGTTTCTATAGGTTCCACTTTATTTTTTTTTAAAAAATATTCCACATAAAAGTATTATAGTATATTCATGGGCCACACAATGATGTTTTAGTCAATGATGGACTGCATATGTAACAGTGGTCCCATAACATTATCAGGGAGCATATATAGAAACCTGATATGTGGGAGTTAATATTGGCAGTACAGATCATGGAGGGCTTAAAGTCACAGTTTCCAAGAGCCTATAAACGAAGTTGAATGAGGACTTACTGTACACTCTATGATGTTCATACAATGACAAAATCCCAAACAATACGTTTCTCAGAACGTATCCCTGTTATTAACCACTGCATGGATCTATTCATCTTTCTCCGTATGGCTCTATTTGTCTTTCTCCGTATGGATTGTTTCACTTAGCTTAATATCCTCCAAGTTTAGCCCTGGGTCAGTGTCTCATGCTGGTAATCCCAGCACTTTGGGAGGCCAAGGTGGAAGGATTGCTTGAGCCTAGGAGTTTGAGACCAACTGAACTACATGATGAGACCCCATCTCTACAAAAAATAATTTAAAAAATTAGCTAGGAGTGGTGGTACATGCCAGTAGACCCAGCTACTTGGGAAGCTAAGGTGGGAGAATCTTTTGAGACCAGAAGTTCGAGGCTGTGATTAAGCCATTGCACCCCAACCTGGGTGGCAGAGTGAGATCCTGTCTCAAAAATAACAAAAACAGTGTCCTCCAGGTTCATCCATGTTATCACAATAGGTATATATATATATATACACATACATACATACATATACACACACACACACACGTATATATACACATTTATATATACAGTTTTTAAAAATTCATTCACCCATCCATGAACAGATTGTTTTCATATTTTTGGCTATTGTGAATAACTCTACAATGAATAGGAATTTATTTCCTCAAGGCATTCATTTCCTCAAGACATTGATTTCTTTCCCTTCATATATACACCAAATAGTGGGATTACTAGATCACCTGCTAGTTCTATTTTTATTTTTATTTTTAGAAACTTTCATACTGTTTACTATATTGGCTGTATCAAATTACATTCCCATCAATAGTGTACAATGGTTCTTTTTTCTCCACATCCTTACCAGCATTTCTTACTTCCTGTCTATTTGATAATAGCCATCCTAACAGGTGTGAGATGACACTGTGGTTTTGATTTGCATATTCCTAATGATTAATGACATTGAGCACCTTTTCATGTACCTGTTGAAATTTTGAAAAGAAGGTCTGTTCAGGCTCTTGGTCCATTTTTAAAGTGAATTACTGGTTAAGCAACCCAAATTTGAAAATCTAAAATCTGAAATATTCCAAAATTCTAAACTTTTTGAGCACCAACAAGATGCTCAAAGGAAATGCTCACTGGTGCACTGGCTTTCAAATTTTTAGATTTGAGATGCTCAACAAATAAGAACAATGCAAATATTCCAAAATCTGAAAAAAATCACAAATTCAAAACACGACTCTTTCCAAGCATTTTGAATAAGGGATATTCAAATTGTATTTGTTTTTCCTATTGAATTGTATGAATTCCTTATATATTATAGATATTAACCTCATCAGATGTATGGTTTACAAATATTTCCTCCCATAAAGAGTGCATGTTTTTGTATGTGAATATTAAATGGGTTCTGGCGGGGAAGAATCTGGGTTAAAAATTTTTGTTTTAATGTTTGTACTTTCTTATGTTTTGATAGTGTATTGACACTGCCTTTAAACAAAAAGAAAAAAAGTTATTTTTTAAATATAAGACTAATCATAGAAAAAAGAAAGGCCATAAGGCATAAAGAGAATTTAATGCCACTTTAATAAATAATTAGCAAGAGGTATGTATAATAGACTGAAGAATCCAAGAAAAACATCATTTAAAAATTCTGGGAAAACAGTACAATTAGACCAAAAATAATAATGATTGTCTGTGATTTCCCAAACTTAGATGGAATTAATATTATAAAAGTTGGAGGTGAGGTTTTCACAAAGAACAAAGGACTATTTCCTAAAACAGCAGTTCACAAGCAAAAGATTCATTCTTTTGACTCTTGCATTAAAGAGCTGATTCAGAAGGTAATGGTAAATGAATCTGAAACCAATTAAAAAGAATCTTCATAAGAAAGAAGAAACCAATCTGATTGTTTGCACTTCCAAGTATTTAAATAGTGTGGAGGAGAAATATAAATTCGGTGATAAAACAACAACGATGTATGACCCACTGAAGAAATACTTTGCTAAGAGCCCTGCAGTGAATTACTCAGGGCAGTCTCTGTGTTTGGGAGCTTCTCTCACTACCCACATGGCTAATGGTGGGGTTCAGACCAAACAGCTAAAAAAATGTATGCATTGAGCAAGCAAGTGAGACATGGCAGGAAGGGAGAGCATTAAGGCTTTAGAAGACATACATTGATGATTCTGTGCTGTTAGTTAAAATTCAGAGAAAAAAATCCAAGTCTTACTGTACATGTCTTTATATGGCAAAGAGGGTCAATCCAAAGATTTGAAACCAAGAGGCAGTTAAACCAGGAAAAATTATCTTTCATTTGCCTAACCGTCTGAGATTTCTGCATCTGATACTCTTTGTATGGTTCAGGTGTCACAACCTCCAGAGCAGCATACTGAAGTTAGGGGAAGTCCAGAAAAAGCCTGCTAAGTGGATTGGAGAAATAGCTGCAAAGAGTAAGAGGAAGAGTAGGAAAGGAGGAAGAAAAGGCAGCAAAAGTGGATGTTAATAAATGTTTGTTTTCCTTCCAGGTAACAGAAGCTGTGCTAGACCTTCTCATCAGTTATCTAATCCTCATAGCTCATTTATTTGGAAAGATAAACTTGACCTATTAGTCCAATTTTGATTATTTCTCCACTTATTGAGAGAGTATAGTATATCCCAGCCGCTTCCTTTCCAGCTGTGTGTCTTTAGCGAGTTATTTGACTTCCTTGTGGTTTCCTCATTTGTTTCATAGGTCTCACAATCAGCATACAAGGAGTTGTTTTGAGAATAAAATGAGTTAAATTGGGGAAAGTGGTTAGGACAGTGTCTGGCTGATAGGAAGCACTCAATAAAAGTGAATAATTATAGTGACTAAATAACTCGCCCAAGGTCATATAATTTGTAGGTGTGTCTAACTTCAGGCTTTTTCTATTCTGCCATACTACCATTCAGACAAGGTGCCTGTTTGAATTCTGTGGCCTTGTTTGCTAAAATCTGAATAATGTAGAATGAGGAGGCCATTTGAAATTTGAGTTTTGGCCAAGCCTACTTCCCGTTTACCCAGAAAAGACTACTTCCCATAGTTAGTTAATGAGCTTGGAGAAGTCCTTTAGGTTGGATCTTTTATGGTCACTCTTGGACATGAGTGGGGGCTGCTGCTTACAGCAGGCCTGACTCAGCTATGTGTCACATGTCCTTGTGTTGCCACATAAGAGAGAATCTGTTAGACTCATGAAAATGGAAACATTTCCTCTCTCTGAGCTTCAGCTAGCACAAAAGCAAGAACTGAGTGAAGTTGCTCACATCAGCACTTGTTTTTAAATTAAGAGAACATATTTTCAAAGGGAGTGGCTGACTCCAAGAACCCTTAGCTAAGGTACACTTCAATGCTTATCATCAGAGGCTCAAAATGTAATTTTATTAAGAGAAAATATGAACCTAAGTCTCCAAATGTTTTAATTATTTATCCACTGCTGTTTCAACTTGTCCTCTGATGTTAGCCATGAGTCAGATGTAGTTTAAGCAGCATTTTAGCAATTAGTATACCAGTATTAACTTTTCTTCTGTATTAGAAATTAAATTAAGACTTTGTTTCTTGCTTTTAATTTATCTTTGTTTTATAATAAGGATGAAAAAATTAATGCTTAATTAACTCATTAATGCCTAAAATAACTCAGAAGGTCATAAGCATCTCTGTCAGCAGAGTCCCAGAATATATATATATATTAAAATATGCATATTATATTATAACACATAATGTATTATATATAATATTATGTATCTATGCCCAGAAACATAGACTTCAAAAACAAAACCTATTTTGGAAGAAAGCAGGCCTCATTAGGCTAAAGAGGTTGAACACCTGCCTGGAACAGTGATCCTTGCTAAGCCACTCAAGACACTCTATGACTCAGTTTCCTTATTAAAATAGGACATACAAAATCCTGTTGCACCTTGTGGAATCCACTTAATTTGACTTAAATGAATATGCTTTGAGGTTTCAAAATATGCTTGGCAGTTCAATGTACTGCATTAATATATAACAATGTTTTAAGGTAGCAGACAAAATTACTCACTTAACAGAGCCCAGTTAAATCTTTTGCCATTCTTTGTTTGAACTAAGGATTAAACATGGGAACATGGACACATCTCCTTCTATCTTAAATTCCATGTTTCTCTTGGGGAAGAAAATATAAGAGAAGTGGCTGTATCATTTGATATGTGGAACAGGAGAATTTACCTTTACCTTTTTTTTTTTTTTTTTTTTTTTTTTTTTTTGCTAGACAGTTATAGTCTCTGAAGTTTGGAAGAGGCCTTAGAAGACAGAGTTCACCTATGGGGTCTTCCATTTAAGTAAGATGAAAATTGATTCCTGGTTCTAAGGAAGAAAACCAAGTTGGCCTAGCCTGCATCTTTCACAACTTTTAGATCCAGTAGTCATTTTAAAACATGTTTTAAAATGAGTCATATTGAAATTACTTCTGCCTAAGTTATAGCATTTTAACCATAAACTCATCCATAAAACTAAGTTAGGTAAGTGGTGACAAAAACCCTGAGGAAAATATTTATTGTACTTTAGATTTCAGTTAATTTAGATATAGGTAAACAAAAAACAATTCATTAATTCAAGATAGAAAGTCATGAAAGACACTTACCCTGGTGCTAAATCAATAAAATATATATTAAATACCTACTGATCAAGGCATAGTGCTGGGTGCTTCAGAGAAACAGAGGAAGTATGATGTATGCTTTCCCTGGGAAGACTTTCCCAGTTAGTTTTAGATGGTGTTTGGTAGAGACCAAAGACACTTTGTAGAAAGTGAAAGAGTCATTCATGGGTAAAGGGAAGTCCAAGGAGACTACACGACCAGGACCCTCTTATGGAGTGGGAGGTGGTCTTTCTACTATTTAAACTGAACAAGGATTTCACAGCTTTAAAAGAAAGTTTGAATATCAGCTAATGACTTTATTTCAGATAAGAGAAAATTTATTATAAAATATTATCTTATGTACATTAACTTGTTTTCATTTTTCTCTGATCCCATTTTATGTAAGATCATCATATCTTTCTTTGTGGATTTATCTTGGACTTCAAGTCCAAAAAAATTTAAATTTCTCATTTCTAATTAAAATTCGATTTTTTAACTGACAAAAATTTGCTAAATTTCTAATATGAATTCAGAATAGAAGTTCATACGAAGAACCAATAAAAAATATTAGAGTATGAAATAAGCTTAAAACATGACCTCATTCATGAGGAGTTTATAATCTAGGTGGGGAAAAAAGATGAAAACCCAAAAAGTCACAATGAATAAGAGAGGTTTTCTGCATGCGAAGATTTTGTTTCTCTAGCTAACCTTCCTGAGGTAAGGGTGGTTAAATAGAAAGAGTGCGGACTAGGTAAGCAGTTGAGGGAAATAAGTCATATGAAAGACAAATAATAGTGCCAACTCTTTAGAGTCTTCCCAACGTCACAAATAAAATGTTAACTAAGGAGAAAAACTGGTACCTTCGAAGGACTTTGCTGCCAAGGGGATTGGCATTTCCATAATGGTGGGGAAGGGGAGACAACTCTGATTTCCATAGTATTTTGTAATTAATTTGGTGCTCTTATGGAAAATTAATTGGTTTTTTGATAATGAAATAGAAAGAAATATTCAGGCTCTGGCATATTAAAGAAATTCTCTTTAATAGAGGCAATGTCAGCCTGATAATGTGGTCTTGCTCCCTCAGGTGCTCAGATGCAGTTCCAGGGTAGCCCGAGAGAGCCTTGGTGGCTTAACACTTAAGCAAGCTTCTCCCTTGCAACTAAAGCTAAGCAGATTAATTAAAACTTAAAAGCATTATGATTTAGTTATGAATAACAGTTTGCAGTGACAGAGCTCTCTGTCTATAATTCACCATAAAAAAATGACACTTGGGCTCACTGTTGCTATAATTAGCTTTTGATATACTATTTCCTGGAAATTTCTTGCCAGCCACAGCCTGTGTGTTTCCAGATGTCCTGCACATACTTAAAAATGGTAAACATTAATTTATAGGGACGACAGCTGTGGGTCAAGTTTGAGGTTGATTGATAATTCCTCATTCAAATGTGTGCCTATGCTGCTTCATTTGTCATCTCCTAGTGAAACAGAAAGCCATTCTACCGCATTCCTAGTTAATATTTCATTTTTTTCATAAATTATCTGTAAAAGCAAAAGCAATAGAATTTAGACCTTTCCCACCATATGGCATGGAATATTAATGTAGCTGAGAATTTTTTAAAAATTATTTTGCAGCCAGAAGCGTTGTGATTTGTTAACCTGACACCTTGTATTTGCACAGTGCTAAGCACACAGTGGGCGCTCAATAAATGCCGCCTGGTGACTATAAGGAGCTCAAAATGCTTTCCTGAGGACAGACCATAATTCCTTCCAAAAGTGTCCTCATTTTATAAATTAGGAAATAGCAGACTTGGGGAATTTTCCTAAGAGGTGATAAAGTGATTCATCTCTAGGTCACACTCGACTCAAGAGTACAGAAAATGACACGTGCTCATAGAAATGTGTTCTCCCTGATTTATTCGGTTAGACCCAAAGCACACATCTTGCCAAGCCTCCTTTCTCTCAAACTCTCTGTATGGAGCCAAAAGAGATTCCTGAAATCTGAAGGAGAAATTCATTCCTTTGGCAAATTGTTTTGAAATGACTATTTGTGCAGGATTTTGGTACTTTGGGCACATAGCCGTGTTCGGGACATCTGAGTCCATGTTACGAAAATGTAGACTGAAGTTACGTGACAAAAAAATGATGTTATCTTTGCAATAAAATATAAAATGCTATCAGATATTGGGTCTTATGTACATTAATATCTGGTAAATGACCAATTTTGACCAATCTAAGTGTTTTAACACTATTCAACCAGCTGCTTAAGTTACATTACTTTAACCTAAGTAATCAAAACAAGATATTAATCCTTTTCTTGAGCTACTAGAAACAAACTGAGGTTTAAAAACTATCTGGACACAAGATATGCTTGTCATTCATATTTCATGGTTACTTAATAATCATAAATATCTGTTATTCTACAAAGCATCCCTGTAAACCGGAATACCAGAATATGTCATTCCAATGGATCCATATACAAAATGAAAAAAAATAGGACAAAAAATGTTGGTAACTGACTTAAGGTCAAACATAAATTTGCAAGTGAACAAAGAATACAGTGAGTTTTTTTTTAAAGATAACTTTTATGATTTTCAGCAAAGGTGTTAACTTATAATTAAATTCGTATCCTTCTATTTGTGCTAAATGTTTATAGAACTTTGAATCTTTGTGCCATTTAATAGGTATTCGTTCGATCTTGGCAGGACAAATGGGCAAAACAGGTTGCAATAAACTTGAAATGTAAAATTTGGATTTATTTTTGTTTATGTACATTTAGATAGGTAGTAACCTCTGAAAAGATGGTTAATGATATTGCCCTGCAATGTTGCTACAGAATTAGGATTGACAGTGGCATCGACTGAGAACCTCTCAGGCTGGGTGGTGACTGGAACAAAAGAACAAGAACAGCATTTAAGTGTTTTTCATGTGTAACATAGAAATATTGGTAATAATTACAGTTTTTTCTTTTTAAAATACTCAGTATTTATAAAAGAATCAGTGATATGAAATTATTAATGCAAATCCAAATTTCAAAAACGTGGAAACATTTTTAAGCAAAATTAAAAATTTATGAAAACTTAAATGTTAAATCTATCATCATTCTCATAAAAATATTAGTTGCTGAAATTAAAAAAATGTATTTCATATAAAAATAAACATAAATTTGAAAAAATCCTGGACATGGAAAATAAAATTACATTTGATCATGTTAATTAAATATTGCAGTTCTAAAAACCAAAATGTTAGTTCTGGTATTTTCAAGTTGTATGTGTATTTTTGAGAAAATTTTTTCAGCTGTAGAAGCAGTTTTTCTCAATCTACACTGATTATAACTACATTAGTAACAAACTACATTAGTAATAAAATAAATTAGTAATAAATACATTATATAATATATATTATATATAACATATATATAGTGTGTGTGTGTGTGTGTATGTATATATATACAGTTTGTTTGTTTCTTTTAGACAAAGTTTCACTCTATCACCTAGGCTGTAGTACAGTGGTGCAATTTTTGGATCACTGCAGTCTCAACTTCCTGGACTCAAGCGATCCTCCTGCCTCAGCCTCCTAAGTAGCTGGGATTACAGGTGTGCACCACTATGCTCTGCTAATTTTTGTATTTTTTGTAGAGATGAGGTTTTGAGGTTTTGCCATGTTGCCCAGGCTGGTCTCAAGCTCCTGGGATCAAGCAATCTACCTGTGCCCGCCTTCCAACAAGGTGGGATTATAGCTGTAAGCTGCTGCCCCATATGTGTACATATATATATATATATATATTTCTCTATATAAGTATATATTATTACTATATATTATATATACTATTACTATATATTATATTAATGTATAATAATATATAGAGAGAATACATAATATATATTATATACAGAGACAGTATATATATGGAGAATAAATATATGGAGAATATATATATATATATGGAGAGATCTCATGATGTACATGATTCAGATTTCAGAGCTTTTAAAACCCTCTATAGTTGTATTACAACAATAAATCTCTGAAAGTTCATAGTCAAAAACTGCAATCTGCCAGGTAATGGGATGCTGTAAAGGATGCTATCTACTACTGTACACAACATCTTCTTGATGAGTGAACACAAGAAGAAACTTCTCTCCAGCTTCACTTTGGGAGAAATTGTGCTGCTTCTTAGCAGCTGCTGAAATATTGCAGTGAATTATATCTCCCTTATCTTTGGTCACTAGAGAACTCAGAGTCCATTTGCCATCCACGCTTAACAATTATATCCAGGAGATTCTGCAGCACACTGTGGTGTACTAATTTTGTCCTATTTAAATTTATTAGTCTACTTTAATATTTCCTTGTCATTTTGGTGTTTTTTTTCTTCCCCCTGTGACACTGTATGCAGATTTTGCTGCCTTGAGTTTGTTTTTTAAACACACCAAAATAGAGAAAAATGATAAAAGAACTAAAGGGACTAGAGGAAGAAAATTTAAAAAGGAGGCGGGTGTAAAGAGGCGAAAATAAACAAAAGCTAAAATGAGTTGAACGATGATACAATTAATTTAGACTGCATAAATAGCAAAGCAAATGGCTTATGCATCACCAGTACTTCTTTAGCAAATTAAATCTTGGAATACCTTCTTAATGTTCTTTTTTGTTTAACCTTTTATAAACTGACTCTGATATGAGATCCTGACAGGCAGGCACCATGTCTCGCTTATTTTTGATTCTCCCATCCCAATGTCTAGGATTTGCCTAGAACATAGATTCTTAGTAAGTAGATCCTGATTGAAAGATATTATGCAGTCCTCAGATTTTCATGATGGTATTAAATATTTTGGTATTTATTTAATTTTGCTTTGTTGATTGTTTCACCAGAAACACAATAATCAGGTGAAAAAGAAACACAAAGTCCTCCAGTGCCTTCAGTAGGGGTGGAAGAGGGTTATGTCGATGATTTTTCTTCCACATGAAAAGGACACAGCCCTTTCAAATTCAGCAGCTGAGTGGATCCATATGCCTTCCAGGCAGAATGTAGCCAGGGTAATGCTACAGATAATGTAATTAATTAACCCGTTTGTAGTCTCAGGATTTCAAACTTCTAGGTAATGGCATTTGTATAGTAATTTTCCTTGGTTCTATATAAGATCTTTAGTAGAATCACAAAATAAGATTTGCATTTAAATGTAAATGATGGAAGTAAGGTAATGAAAGTTATTAAAATGAACACTTGATAAATTTGGATAGAAGTGGCTTAGTACAATGAAGTATATCTTACATGATTATTTGTATTCAGGAAATCATTGGTGAATGTCCATGGTTGTTTAATCTTTGCTTTGTAACTTCTGTTCTGGTTGGGTTTGATAATCAGCATTACTTTTTAGATGAATAATAGTTTCAAATTCTTGGACAGAAATAACCTTATTTTATAAAAGTCAGTAAGTTCAAAAATGATTTAATCTAATTATTTTAGAATGTGCTCAAGGTAAATCTGTAGCAGGATATGGATATATAGAGGAACCAAGTGAATCAGTGACTTGTTGAGATAAAGGTCATTGTGTCAGCGAGTCATCTTAGTATCTTTCCACAGGCCAAAGTGAAGCAGAATTTTCAATACCCAGCAAATGAAAGGGACAGAATCAGAAAATAGTACAAAACCAACTTAAGTAAATTTATTAAATTATAGATACTCTGGAAGTGCATTAGTATTAAAATTGCTGACTACATTTGATATATACCACTAAGAAATGTCACATAATAAAAAGTCCCCCATATTTGAAAAAAACAAAAACTTTTTTCATATGTTCAGTTTCTCCTTCCACTCCTGCCCCCCTCCTTCTCTCGTCTGTCCTCCCTCCATGTATTCACATCTAGAAAGTTGAACAGGACCTATATCTAAATAATTATCTGGCTGTTGTACTAGAATTCTACACATTCTGAGAGTTTACTACTTTTTTGCATTTCAAAAATATTTTCACCCCAATTTTCTTCTTATTTATTGAAATCAGTCATATTAATGTGTTCAGTATTCATTTGCATTGTTGGCATTAATAGTAGCTATTTAATTGTGAGCCTTTACACAACCATATTACAAAACAAAGATCTGCCATATAATTTTGTCCAAATGTTATCTCAATGCCAGTAAAACCCAATAAATAGACTAAACACTGTAGTAAATAAAACATTGTTATTTCACTTCTGGGGCCATAATCCTTGCCTAACCTGAGGTCTTTTGCTTAAAGTGAGATTGTTTACTCCAGATTAGCTTTAAAAGATAATTTTTAACAAAAACAGTTCAGGATAGTCATATTAGTAAACAAGGACAGAAAGAGTATACTAAATGGGGGTGACTGAGGGAAAGGGACTGAAATGAGACCATGGCAGGGGGTATGTAGAAAGAGGGAGGATGCTCTGTCAAGTTGCAGTACATATTTCATGCTACGGGAACTGGATGCATGAAACAAATAAACTTAGTTTTAGACTAATATCAGACACATGCTCGGATATAAGATAATTTTTCTACATTAATGAATCTTTCAAATTGACCATAGAACAGGGGTTTGAGTTTCTGTATTGATTGCGAAGGCATATTGATGAGATATTCAGAGTTGGGGAATTTAAGGTCTTTAAGAACATGGCCCAAGTCCAGACATTGTGAGGTAATTGCCTACCTGAGCTAGCACTTGTAATCACTTTTTGATTGTGTGTCATTTGATCAGATTGTACATCCTGTAAGTTTAGGGTTTTGGATAGCTAGAGGAAAACTGTCTGTAAATAGACAAGAAATTTGTTTTATAACATAATTTTTGACATGGATTTATTTGACTTGGGTCATACTCTGTCACTCTTGATATAACACATATGCTACCCGTTTTATAACCATATCTTCAAAGCTATAGATATCTCTGCAGATAAGTATATAAATTAAACATTTTGATTGTTTTGTTCTTTCCTTTGGGCATCCTGTTGTGTGTACCACTGTCTGTATCAAAACAGGAGCTCAGGAAGCACTTGGTCTGAGTGCAAGGTACCGCTCTACTTTTCTCCCCAGGTGTCTTGTATCAAGCCACAAGCCCAGGAGACTTACAATAAATAGAAATTTACTGCTACAACTGCAACTACCAGATATAAAGATCAATAGAATAAAAAACTGAGTCCTACCCCAGGCTGCATGGTAATTCTGTTTTGATAAAACCCCAGGGCCAGGAAGGAGAAATATTTGAGAAGAAATGGCTGGAGAAAGAAAATTTACCTAGTTTTTTTATACTGGCAAAACAAACAAACATGGAAAAGCTCTCCTATGTATCTTTTGTGGACCAAGTGGGAAGGAATGAGAAAGAGATAGATTAAATTTCTCTGAAAAATACACATGAGCTTAAAAAATGAAAGGGAGGCTGGGTGCAGTGGCTCACGCCCACAGACACTTCGGGAGGCCAAGACAGGTGAATCAACTGAGGTCCGGAGTTCAAGATAGGCCTGACTAACATGGTAAAACCCTGTCTCTACTAAAAATAAAAAATTCACAGGGTATGGTAGCACATGCCTGTAATCCCAGCTACTCGGGAGGCTGAGGCATGAGAATTGCTTGAACCCAGGAGGTTGCAGTGAGCCAAGATCCCACCATTGCACTCCAGCCTGGGCAACGAGAGTGAAACTCTGTCTCAAAAAGAAAAACAAAAAACAGAGGGAAATGTGTTAAGTAGATATGTGCAAATTTGTCAAATTCCTTCCTCTCACAGCATCCAAGAAAATAAATGTAGTATGTTATCTACTCCAGAATATGTTCTATACACCTACCGTGTTCATCACATTTGAATCGTTAGAAATGCTTTGTCATTCAGAGGTACACCTAAATTAAAAGTTCAAAACTTATGATCCAAACTACTTGATGTCATTCCCATTATGTAGTTTTGCTGATTTAGTTTACATTTAAAAACAAGAGGGCTCTTTTATCAAAGGGAACAGAGGCATGGTGATTTGAAATTCTCATTTACAATCTCTATCTATATGTAATTCCAATGCTTTTTTTGTTTTACATTTTAACTATATATTTTTATATGAAAATCTAGCTAATTTATATCAGTATCAGAAGGAAAAGTACACTGTGGGGTTTTTAAACTGTGGGGCCTTTGTAGAGGAGGTCTCCATGATGCATTTTTCTAGTTTCCCTCTCTCTTTTTATTATGCACTGTAACAATATTGAGTTTTCCTTTGACTTTTTTTCATTGCTTCTGGGAAAATTAACCCTTCTTTGTATTTTGTTCCCAAATCTCTCCCAACTCAATGTATCTCTCAGCACAGGGCTACAGATACACACTTCAGAAAACAGAGCTAAACAAAAATATTCAGAAGTGTGCTTGGTATCCTATTTATAATAGCAAAATTAAAATTTAATGAAACACTTTGTATTATTCCCCAACATTTGATATTATGCTGCTATTGAAATCATGATTATATTAGTCAGGGTTCCCCAGAAAAACAGAACCAATAGGATATCTATATAGATGTAGATATATAGGAGATTAATGATGAAAATTGGCTTATGTGATTACGGAGGCTACAAAGTCCCATGATCTGTTGTCTGCAAGCTGGAGGCCCATGAACCAAAGACCCAAGAACAGGGTAGAAGAGGGGTATAAGAGAGGTGGGCTGTGGGCAGATGGGGTCACTAATGGTGTCAGTCCCAGAGTCTGCAGGCCTAAGAAATAGGAGCTCTGACGTCTGAGCATAAGAGAAAAGGGATGTCCTGGTCAAAAAGAGAAAGAGAGAATTTGCCCTTTCTCTGCCTTTTTGTTCTATGCAGGCCCTTCAGAAGATTGGATGATGCCTGCTCACATTGGTGAGAGTAAATCTTCTTTATGTAGTTTACAGATTTACATGTCAATCTCTTCTGGTATACGCAGACATGATGTTTTACCAGCTATCTAGGAATTCGTTAGCCTGGTCAAATTGGCACGTAAAATTAATTGTCGTAATAATTACAAAGAATTTGTAATGATACAGGGAAATATTTATTATGTAATAAGTTATTTTAGCAATTACAAAACTATGGATAAGAGAATCTCAGCGTCATATAAAAGTATATACACAGAAAAAGATTGGAAGATAGTATACAAAAATATACAAATATTGCCTCTGTTAGAATTATTTTTCATGTATTTTGACATGAGTATATATTTCTAGTATGAATTACTGACAACTGATTTACTCAGCACCTACTGTGTTCTAGGTACTCTTCTAGGTTCTGTAGTTAGTTATCACATGTACTCTTCGACATAACTCTATAAAGTAGATATTCATTTCATTTTACATGGAAGAATCCCACATCTCAGAAATGTTGAGTACATTATATTGGGTCATATAGCTAGTAATAATAATTACTATCCTCAATTTACAGGTGAAAAACACTGAGATTCAGAGAGGCTAATTAACTTTCTCAAGGTTATCCTGCAAACAAGTAGCTGAACAGATTGAAACTAGATCTTTTTGACTTTAAATGTCCTGGTCCTTTCTATCATATGACACTGCTTCCTCAAAATCATATGAACAAAGACAATGATAGCAACAAACTGCATAAAAAAATTGTGATAAAGAGAGAGAAGAATGTTTAATAGAAAAGAGAAGTGTTTTATTCCTGCATAGGTATATCAGTTAGTTGTTCTTGCTGAGCTTCTGATTGTTGAATTTAGATCTGTGCATTATCTGTGAAAACAAAATATGCATCATATTTGCATCATATCTATTTTCTGAGAATTTCAGAATTCTCATAGTAAGTGTTTTCTGATATCTCACTTAGCAAATGCTTTTTGTTGTTCTATTTAGTAACAATTCTTGTTTATAGAAGGTATAATTCAAGAGGAGAATGGAAAAGTTTGTATCCATTCTCAATCTGCAAATAATGCATGTTCTGGGATTATATTCATATAATGTGTTTTTCTTTATTAATGGTTTTCTGTCCATGATTAGGCTCAGAAAATGCATATAAAAAGTGCAAACATTACTGGTATAAATATGGTATGTCACCAAAAACTGCTGTGGAAATTCAAAGATAGATAAGAAATAATGAGGTTTATAGATTCATTAGCATTTGAATGATGAAACATGTATATGTGTTACTCCTTTGATCAATACTGCCCTGGAGGGAAAGTACTGTATTTAATTGTCTTTCCCAGACCTTCCACTGTGGACATCTGGTTGCTATGCAGTCCTGTAGCAGGACATTTTATTGCCTCAGTGTTGTAGAATTCAAGTTCCAATTTTATTACTAGCGATGGCATATGTTATGAGAAAATGTACGGAAAGGCATGTTCAGAAGGGGATGGCCTCTATTCTATCTGCTTGTCTGGACTTCACTAGCAGGCGTCATATGGGTGAATATGGCATATCATTCTATATAGTTGTTAAGTTTCAGTGATTTTATTACATACATTGCATTATATACATCTGTGAACTGTTTTACTAAAATAGTTTCACTTACTAGGAATGCTTCATTTTGTAGATGTCTTTTATTTTGCAATTACCCAAACCATTTGAAAACTTTGCATGTGCATACAAGGCCAAGACAATGTTTTACTGTGGAAAAATCAAATGCATTAGAATCAGAGACACCTGGCGTCAAATGCTGGCTCAATTATTTTCTAGCTATGTGATATTCAGAAAATTACTTAATCTGTGTATGCTTTAGTTTCCTCATCTGTGAAATGGGGACATTGATGCATATCACATGGAATCTTGAAAAGAATTAAATGAGTTACAGAAATAAAAAAGCCTGACTCATTGCAAAAAATTCTCCCTTTTTCATCTCTTCTCAATTAACTGACAAAATGGTCAGAATAAATTTGATATGTAATAATACAGTCTTCCTTTGGTACCCACAGGACATTTGTTCCAGGACCCCTGCAGATATGAAAATTCATGGATACACAAGTCTTTTATATAAAATGGCATAGTATTTTCATATAACCTACATACATTCTCCTGTATACTTTATCTCTAAATTACCTGTAATACCCAATACTGAATACAACATAAATACCTAAAACAATATAAAGACTATGTAAATAGTTATTATACTGTATTTTTACAATTGTTGTGTCATTATTATTATTTTTTTCCCAGATATTTTTGATCCAAGGTTGACTGAATCTGTGAATGTGGAACCCATGGATATGGATGGTTGACTGTGATCTAAAACAAGATTTGCCACAAAAGATTATTTTTTTAACTAGATATGTACTGCATGGCATTTCTAGGTGGGAGAGGTTTGCCTACTTTACGCTTGGATTAAAATTATTTGTCAAAGTGCTATCCAGTTGACATGGAGAAACAGTGTTGCAGAAGCAAGCAGGTGGATGATAGTAGCCAGTGTGTGATATCAAGTGAGTCTTGAATAAGATAGAAAGTGCATATTCTATAAGTGAATAATGAAGAATTTCTTATACTCAGTTCCCATGCTTATGACCTGGTGGCGTACATCTGAGGGACAGGGTAATCCAGGAGTAAATGGAGGGCAAATTCTAAAATACCCTGAAACTTGTCTTGCTATAGAGAATGATGCCAATGTCTACTAGGTTTCTGCTTGTTAATTTCTATGGTTGCTGCTGCTGGGGAAATTGTCTTCATTTGCATTGTCTTTCAGTGACCTACCTGGAGGCAAACACCTGCAGACACTTTATGTTCACAGAAGTATCACTTGGGACAGAGACCCACATCCATTCAGTGCAACCAACTATGCTAAAATAACATTATGGGCAAATATTTCAAAGGTTAGCATTTCAAATGATCACTTCACATATGCTTTTACCCCTTCTTATTGCTCCTGAGTAACATATATCACTGCCAACATAACTTCTTGGCCTATCCTTTGCCCTGTGTATTTTTAAACTTCTCAGATGAAATTCTTAAAGCATTTTAATTGTAGAGATTGAATTAACTGCATTTGATTTTTTTTAGAGGGAGGAAAAATTCCCTGGTGAAAAAAATGATTAGATTTTAGTGGTAAATAAAGAATAAATAAAATAATAAAAAAGAAATGCATTTGGAAATGTGCATCAGTATATATTGCTTAAATTATGTGTGTGAGTGCATGATTATATATTCAAGAAAAATTGTTAGTCATAAAATAACAAATTTCATATTGTACTGTACATGTGTTTATTCTAAGTACAAGTGTACCTGGATATATAAAGAAAAATACATATTGTTCACATTATTATAATTCATAAATTTTACATTTAAAAAATACTCTGAGAAAAAAATTCTGAATGTTTATTAGTATGTTTCTTAAAAGATGTATAAGTGCCTTCAAACAGACTTCTTAAAATAATAATTTAGAGTCAAAATGTTTCTTTTCTCAAACAACTATTCAGTCTCTTTTTATTTATCTTATTTGTATGTATGTGCATGTGTGTGCACTTATTAATTATGGCAAAATGGATTAAGCTGATTTGTGATTTCAAGAAGCTAAAAAAAAAACAAAGCAAAACAAAACACAGCCCCTGTCTGCCCCAATCCCAGCCAAATGGTCAAGATACTATTTGCACCAAACCTATATGCTTTATATTGGGCTTAGTTACAGAGTCCACTGAAGGAGGAAAACCAAACCAAATTTAATGAAAATTGCTTAAGTATTTTCAAAGTGATCATGACTTAAAGTAATATTGTACATGTGCAGTAAAAATGTAGTTGGTTATTGCTACATATATAGATAGATAGATAGATAGATAGATAGATAGATAGATAGATAGATGAAACAATTGAAAATTCTGCTCTGAAAGACTTCTTTCCCTCAGGCAGCCATATTTAAAGGTGCTTGTGTTGAGAGTTTGGCCGCTCACCTGGGGCTTTCTCAACTATGGAAATAAACAATAAAATTTTGGATAATTTATATCACATAATATTCATCAATCTTTTTATTAGAATCAAGAAGCATCAGGTAAAGCCTCTAACAATTACTGATACAGATTGTGTGTATCTGTATATTGAAATTGAAGAAACTGAGAGACAGAAAGGAAATACTTCACTACATACAAATGGAGAGATAGGATGTGGCCATAAATACATTTTACTAAATGACTTAGGGGTTCAGGTTTGAAGAGCAACCAACAGAGAAGTTCCCATCTCCAGTGAGGCTGCAACACCTCTGACCAATCACCTTCATTCATGTGTTAATCTATTTATTGCCATGGAATTGTCATCATGCTGCTTAAGCATATGTCTTTTCTCCTCAACTAGATTGCAAGCTTCATGAGGATTTATACTTTCCTGTTACTTTCTGTATCTATTCTGTCCAACATTATACTTTTCATAAGAACAGGTTTATTAGATACTTGGATAAAAATAACTTATTTTCATAGTACAATTCTGTATCATAGTGCAACTTGAATGATCTACTGTATAGAGTTAACATATTTAAAGAAATGCAGTAGATGCTAAAATAATTGAGACTTTTTAGAAATTATTATTAATTTGTATGGATATGATTCACACAACTCAGGACTAAAGCATCACAGATTGTGGCTTTTAATAATGGTCACTTTCTATTTTCTTCAAAGAGGTCATCACGTGTCTCTTGGGCCCACATAACAGAATCTGTCTTCTCTTCATGAGCAGAAGTTGAGATTCACTATTCTCACAGGATATGCATATTAAATGGGAAATTGAGGCATTTCTACTTCTTAGATCAGGTAATAAACACTACCTTTAAGAAAAGAGCAGTTTGGTTTTGTCTGAATCTGAAATTTCCATCCTAGAGAAGTATAATAATCACATATTGAATATAGTTGTTCTTATTTTCATTTCACTTGTTTGGAGTAATCAAGCAAGACAGAGGTTGAAATAAAAAAAAAAAAATTCAAAACAATATGGACCTACCAGGAAAAGATTCACTAACCCCTCCACTAGAAATTGAGACCTGCTCAATTCATTCGTGGATAGACTTGATCCCTCTGTCTCATGGAGTTAATATTAATTTTGAAAATCTAAAATCAAAGACTCATTGATCACTGAGGGTGTATTCTAAGAAAACAAGTAGGCAAATGTACTTTCATTGGCATACAGCGGAATTAGAAGTTGGGAGGGTAAATCTCTCCCAAAACAGTCTCACGAAGAAACCTCACACAAATCTGGAAATATTAATAGACTAATTACCAGTGCTTTCATTTGCAAGTCCTATTCCTTTTCCCTTCTTGGCTTCCCCGCCCACCTCCTCTAACCCTTCATATATATCAGCAAGGGAAGAGCAAAGAAAGGAAGGCGGGGGGGCGGACAGTGAACTTAGCCACAAAATAAGTCAAGGGAGAAATGAAGTACTAATTAAGAAAGCCGGGGTGTTATGCAAATGGCTCTTGCACCGAAGGCAGCCTAATGAATGTGCCCGGAGTGGATGGGGCGCCTTCGCCGCGCCGACAGCTGGCTCCCAGGAAGGTCAGGAGCAGGCAGGCGCGCGGGAGCATAATCCTTCAGATTGGCAGCTCTGCCCCCTGGTCACCGTTTGATTATCTCCCAAATTGCTGTATTTCACAGAGATAATGATTTTTTATGGTCACAGATTTGAAGACAACTGCTGTATCCTCGGGGTTGTCGTTCTGCAAGGAGACACTGCTGCTTCCTTCAGAAGAGCGAGAAGGGGAGAGAGAGTTTCTTCTCCCTTTCTCTCCCTGGCAACTTACTTCCTAGAAATGTTTTATTATCATAATGAAAGCAATATGTATTAGTGAAAGAACCGCCTCCGTTACGATTAATCCCCAGCTTTCTCCTATTCCTTAGCTAGCGTGGAAGTCTCTTTCTCTGAGCTTCCCAGCGTTCCAGTACTTTATCATACTATGAGAAGGATGTGGTCCTCTCTGCAAAACGTAAAATAGTCTGTTCTTAAAAAGAGAAGGTGACAGTTCATGCTGGTGGCTCTCAAGAAGTGTGTGTGTGTGTGTGTGTGTGTGTGTGTGTGTGTGTGTGTGTGTTGTGTTTGCCATGCCTTTTTACTTGGGGCCCTTCCTCTGAGGGCTCAAGACACTGAAGGTGGGAAACCTGCCGTTAACCTCCTCTAACCCCACTTGGCATTTGCCAAGCACGGATGTTGGGGAATGAGGCTTTGACCTATAGTCTCTTCCATGTTCTTTTGAAATAATTTTAAGGCAGGAACTTTGACTAGAGCTCCCAAGCAGCATATTCATTTAATTCCAATGTCAAAGCAATCAGAGAAAAAAGAGAAAACGTTATGTGGTTGTTCCCCTTGAAGATTGGGCATCTATAGTTAGCATGAGTTACATGACTTTGGGTGTATTCAAGGCTTTCAGGAACATGTTTACTTTTCTTTAAGAAATTGACCACTGAAGCTCTTGCAGAAACATGATTTTTCCATTGATACTGGGAACATCTTTGTAGTAACTGAACTTCAATTCCTGAGAGAATGCTCTTTGACGACTGGGCATCTGACCTGCTAAGGAAACATGAAGGTTTTGCCAAGTACTGTAACTTGAAACTATTTCTATTTCAGTTCAGCCTTAATTATTCCAGCATTGCTGGAATTTTCATATTTATGAAGCAAAGATTTGTTAGGAATTTATACTTGAAATCACTTGTCTCTTCATAATTGCAGAGAAAGGTAAATAGTGTAAATGAATCCCAGTTGGCTTGAGGTCTTGCTGGTGTTTATTGAGAAAACAAGAATTCAAAAGTGGCTTGCTTATATCCTGTTTCCCGTCAAATTTTAATTTACTCATTTTTAAATTATTTCTACTGTATTTAATGTGCATTTTATTTGAAAATATACAATTTATTTCTATGTGGAGCTCTGTGTGTTTATCTACAGAGCTGTCTTTCAAAATAAAAAAAGAAAGATTCTGATTATCACTTATCTTCCCATGTCTGTAGCAAAAAAAAAAAAAAAAAAAAAAAAAAAATGCAAAATAGAGTGCTTCTGCAAGCCAATTACCATGCATCAGTAAGTCCTAGCCCTTTTTTTTCTTTAATCTGAAAGGCCTGTCTCTACTCCCAGATGAGTTTACATTGAGAAATAAGTTACCAGCCTCATTACAAAGATGAGATTCTTCTCTGCCAATGGGGGTATATGTATATTTTGAGTAGCAAAGCCTGTTTTTAAAAAACATGTCAATCTTCCAGTAGTTTCAATTATTCTTACCAAGTGTTGCACTAGAAAGAAAAAGAGTCCAGGAGGGTGAAGAAGTGGTGTTGCTGTTTTAAGTGGAGTGGCCAAGCCTTTTGAGCCACTTGTAGTTGAGCTGAGACATGCAGTGAAGGAGAGAGAGAGCCACATTATGGAGAGGAAGAGTGTCCAGGCAAAAGGAATGGCAAGTTCAAAGGTTTTGAGATTATGTCATGCATGGCTTGTTTGAAAAATAACAAGGAAAACAGTGCATTTGGAACAAAGTAAGCCAGAGGACAAAGGTGGGTGATGAAGTCTGAGCATAGGCTTGGGGGCAAATCATATAAGTTTTTTTTTTTTTTTTTGAGGCGGAGTCTTGCTCTGTCGCCCGGACTGGAGTGCAGTGGCCGGATCTCAGCTCACTGCAAGCTCCGCCTCCTGGGTTTACGCCATTCTCCTGCCTCAGCCTCCCGAGTAGCTGAGACTACAGGCGCCCGCCACCTCGCCCAGCTAGTTTTTGCATTTTTAGTAGAGACGGGGTTTCACCGTTTAGCCAGGATGGTCTCGATCTCCTGACCTCGTGATCCGCCGTCTCGGCCTCCCAAAGTGCTGGGATTACAAAATCATATAAGTTTTATAGATGATGGGAGTGAGCATGGATTCTAATCTTAAGTGGAAAGGCCAGCCTCAAACTATCTTCTGCAGATGAACACAGGATTTACATTGTTCACAATCAGAAACACTGAAGTGAACATCCTTGTATATAGAACTTTGCATTTGTGTTTATTCATTTGATAAATGTTATTCAGTGCCTTCTCTGAACCAGCTGCCATGCTAGGCACAGGTAATCAAACTGTGGAAAGAACAGTCTTGTCCCACACAGAGCTTACAATATATGGGGCATGTGATCATAGTTATACTTGATAAATTTCAACTATTTCTTAAGGAAATAGCTTTAGAAATGGAATTACTTCATCAAAAAGAATGCAGATTTTGAATTAAATATATGTGAATTTTATATTGAAAGATAAATATCCATACTACCTTCCTCAAAAGTTGTACCAAGGCTTATGTCAACTACCAGTGGATGAAAGTGACTATCTCGTCCCCTCCACAAAGGTTGCTTCCAATAGGAGACATTGATAAGAGAAAAAAGGTATTTCATTTTTGTAAAAAATGTATTTCTCTAATTATTAATTTAGTTGATTATTTTTACATTTTTCATTTTCATTGTCTTACTAAATTCAAAGGACTTCCCTTTGTTGCTAATTCTCAACACAAAGGCTAGCTATTATTTGTGTTTTATTCATAGAATTAGCTAACTACAACCACAGAAACTCACATTTATAAGGGATGTGTTAAATGCCAGCACAGTGAGCATCATTTCATCTAATCCTTACCAAATCAAGGGAAAAAGTACAATTGTTTTTATCTCAGCCCAGTAAACTATAAGCTCCCTGAGACATGGACCATATTTATCTTGCTTACCACATTTGCCTCTGAGTCTAGCACAGGAACTACCCTAGATAAGAGGCCATATATATTTGTTGGATATTATATATACATATAAAATTGAAGCATAGGAACTTTAAATAACAAAGCCCCATAGCTCGTAAGTGGTGGAGCTGAAATTTTATTCTGACCAGTCTTGGTCCACAGGCTGTGTTCTTGGCCTAGGTGATCTTAAGTATTCGTTAATAAAATTCTCAGCAACTAAAATGTATGCACACTGCCACTTTCTGCCCTCCAGGTTCTCATGGTCTGATTGTGCTGCAAATCTACCATCTCAGATTTTCCAAGGGACATTCTGATTTGATGTAACTTTATTTTTTTCAATAGAGACAATGTGATCAACATATAGTCCAAAATTTACTTCTCCAGCCATGACCTCTCTCCAAGCTCCACATTTCCTAACTGCCTATTAATTACTCTATCTACGTGTTTTCTGAGCAGCTCAAACTTAACATATCCAATGCAGAATTCTTTATTACAACTCCACCCTCCCAACCTGCTCTTCCCCTTCAGTCCCCAATTTCAATAAAGGGCATAACTATTTATTCAGGTCAAAAACTGAGCAGTCATCTTTGATTTCCATTCTTCTCTCACACCTCAACACATTCCTAAGAGAGTCTGCCTTCAAAATATTTCCCAGATCTGGCAGCTTTCACCTCGATTTCTACTCCCACCCAGGCTAGGCTATCATCATTTCTGTCTTGACTACTGCAATAGCCTCATAATTGAGCTGCTTCTACCTTTGCATGCTTATAGTCTATTATGTGGGTGATATTCCAAAACATAAATCAACTCCCTACTCAAAACGTGCAATGACTTCTCATCATATTTGGAATATCTGGAATCCCAAGTCCTTTGAAATCTGCCCCCTTGCTTTCCTCTCCTGCCTTATGTCTGCCTTCATCTCTATACACTGTCTACATTTTTTTTTTTTTTGCTGGTACTTGAGCCTATCAAATTGATTCTCACCTCAGGGCCTTTGTACTTTCTGTTCCTGCTGCCTGGAATTCCTCCATCTGCTTCATTCAGGTGTTTACTCCAATGTCTTCTTTTTAGAGAGCCTTTCCCTGACCACTTGACCCTAAGTAGTGTCTCCCCCAGCCTGACTCCCCTTCATTGTCTATCTTCTCATGCTGCTTTATTATTCTCCATAGCACTAATTCCCACCTGACACTTATTACTTATTTATGACTCTGCTTGTTCATTGATTATATTTTCTATTAACATGCAAATTCCAGGAGAGTGGAGACTTTGGGTTGTTCAGAACAAGAATAGCACCTGACATCTGTTGGACAATCAGTAAACATACTTGAATAAGGGAGTGAAAGTAACTGAATTTTCTGCCTTTGCCAGATCCTTTTCTAATAAATGAGTCAAATCAGTTATTTAAAAAAAAAGCATCAAATCACGTGATCTGATTGACTTTGAAAAATCTAGTTATTATTTCTACCGTGTGAGGCAAATTAATGGACGACCAGTAAGGAAACTACTATTTGGAAATCTGAGGTTAATTGAGTTGTTTTAATAATAGCAGCCAATGCTTGGATAAAAGTCATGAGATGTTCAGTTCAGAATGGTCAGATTCTATTAGTGAATCTGAAATACCTTTGTTGTCCCTGGAAATAATGAATGAGCTCAGGTGCTTCATGTAGTCATGTACTGATGGCAGACTCTAGGAACAAGATAGAGAGAAGTGACCATTTATAACTGGTGTGTGTGTGTGTGTGTGTTATGGCTTAGAGGAATGTTAGGATAGAAAAGCACAGTGTCATAAGTGCTCTAAATTCAGGGCCTTCCCTAGATATCGACCCATCTCAGATACCCCCTGGGGCTTGCTGAGTTAGGAGAAACTGGTTGGTGTTTTGTTTCAGGTACAAATGCATTCAGATGGCACTGTTACCCCAATTTTTGGGTACTCTCCTACATTACAAGAAGATGGTACTCTCACTCTCTTCTCATTGTGGACATTTCCTGCTTAGTATGTCGTACAGGTTTCCAGCTGAAGAGTCAAGTAAAGATCAAGCTCATAGCTGTCTATTGAGGTGGATTAAGGGTACACATAGTCTAAAAGAGATGATATCTCTGAGATGTAAGTTTTACCATATCAGAGTTAAATAAAAAAACAAACAAAAAAAACAAGCTTTTTTTAAAAGTGTATTATTTTCTCAAAACATTTTAAAATTCAAATGGTATAAAAGATTATACAGTAAAAAGTCTTCCTTCTATTCCTGTCCCCTAGATATATGGTTTCCCTCCTAAGGCAATCAGTTGTGCCAGTTTCTCATATATCCTTCTAGAAAGAGTTTATTCATATATATGAAAATATGTCCATATGAAGTGTGTGTGTGTATATGGTGTCATTTCCACCATTTTCCATTTAATATTTTTAAATGATAGAAAATGATATTATTCTGCACCTTGTTTTTTTAGTTGGAAAAACCATAGTTTACTTAAAAAAAAAAAAAAAAAAGAAGCGGACACTGGAGCTGGACTATCTGAGTTCAAATCTTAACTAAACCAAATACTATCTAAGTGAGTTTAGACAAGTTAGTTAACCTTTCTGCACCACAGGTTTTTTCATCTGTAAAGTGGGAAATGTAATAGTATGTGCCTTATCAGGTTGTTGTGGATAATTTGATATGCATGGAAAGCACTGAGTACTGTTTCTGTCATATCAAAACCACCTAGTGTTACTAGCTATTGTTACTGTAATTGCTTTCATTATTTTTGGATCTTGTAGATCATTCCATGTTGGCATTTTTTGTACCTGAATAGCATTCCAGTGTATGGCTCTTTTTAAACATATTTAACCATACCATTTTTAGGATTTTACCCAAGTATTTTATATTGCAAATACGGCTATAATGAATGACTTTTCACATTGATCGTTCTAGCATGTGAAGTTCATCTCCAGCATAAATTCCTCAAAATAAAATTGCTTGACCACATAGGATATACATTCATATATTTTTTTTAAATATTGCCAAACTTCCCTCCATAAAGGTTGTACCAAGTTATGCTCTCAGCAGCTGTGTACAAAAGTGGTATTTCCCACATACCCATCACCTCCTTGATAAATGAAAAATGGTATCGATATATTACATTTACATTCTCCTGATTAGAAATGAGTCTGAACATAGCTCCATATGCTTACGGGACATTTACATTTCTTTTTTTGTAAACTCTCTGTTAATGCATTTTCTAAATTTTTTTCTATGGTCGTGTTTCTATACGTGTATATATTTATATAAGCTGCTTATGTTTTAGAGAAGAATATATTACAAATATTTTCCGCTGTTGGTAATTATTATTATTATTATTATTTCTTGGCTTTACATGTGGAAGTTTTTGCCATGCACACAGTTTTTATTTTCATATAATTGAATTCCTATATCTTTTTTATGAGTTTGTTGTTTTATCTTTTAGGGAAAAGTTTAATGAATTGCAGTTGATGTCTATAGATTCAAGTGACTCGATTTGGAGTTTATAATTACATCTGACTTTATCTCTTTCCTATTTAAAATTTTTTTTTTGAGACAGAGTTTTGCTCTTTCACCCAGGCTGGAATGCACCGGTGCCATCTCAGACCAGTGCAACCTCTACCTCCTGGGTTCAAGCGATTCTCATACCTCAGCCTCCTGAGTAGCTGGAACTACAGGAATGTGCCACCATGCTCGGCTAAGTTTTGTATTTTTTTAGTGGGGCCAGGTTTCGCCATGTTCGCCAGGCTAGTCTTGAACTCCTGACCTCAAGTGATCTGCCCACCTTGGCCTCCCAAAGTGCTGGGATTACAGACATAATCCTCTGCACCTGGGCACTTCCCTATTTAAATTCAAGTTGTGTGAGGGCAGGATTTGTGCAAATTAACTCATACAAATTGCTTTACATTAATTAATCCATTTAATCCCCGTAACATCCCAAAGAAGTTGGTACAACTATCATTCCCATCTTACAGAGGAGTAAACTGAGACTCAGAGGTTGAGTCACTTGCTTAATATCAAACAGCTACTCAGTGCCAGAATTCCAGCCCATGCGCTAGGCTGCATGGAAACAGAATCAATGAAAAATAGTGATTTTTTTTTTCTATAGAGCAGATTCATTTGTTGTAATGTGTGACTAAAGGACTCCAGGCCTCACCATATTCACGCTCTCTCAAACCCCAACTCTAACCCAACGTAGATACACTATCCTGGGAAAGCATATATTTTGAGAGTATATTTTCTCAAAATCATATGTACAGAAATCTCAAGCTGAGCTTGTTGAGCAATGTTTCTCCTTCTCATATAGTGGTATTAAAAAAAGGGCAGGGGCAGGGGTGAGAGCAGGAAATGTATTCCCTTTCTCTCCCTATACCAAGAAGAGTCTGCATGTCAACCCTCTTCTACACTTACCTATGGAATTGAGTTTAAGCCATCAGTAAATCAGAAATCGAATGATGACCTAAAACTGGACAGCAAAGGGCTTAGGCATGGGCACCACCAAGATTTATGAAACACTGTGTCTTTATGGTCTTATTTGCTACATCCTTTGGAATTGCAGAACAAAATCCTGGTGCTACATTTGATTGGCAGTGACATCTGCACAGACAGAGAAAGTAAAAGAGGTCCTTGAAGTAGCAACATGTTGGCACTGCCCTCTTAAACTGGTTAACAAATTGATCAATCGGGCTATTTTATTCCAACTGAATATTCATACTAAACAAAGCAAAAAATACTTGGCACATTTTACCAAACAAATGTATCTTGGAAGTTCATCTTTGTGGCATCTTCTGTGTTCCTATTCCAAAGAGCATCGTTAAGCATTTCATTCAATATTTAATAAGTTTATGGTTTTTTTTTTTACCCCAGAAACATTTTTAATTATTTTTAAGTGATTAATTCTAACACTAAGCATTAAAATAAAATCATTCAAACTTGACTCTGGGCTTGGTTTTTTTGGGTGTAAGCATTCACTTTCCTATGCACAGCACTAATGATAAAAATAAAGGAAATTAACCCAAATTTATCAAACATAAGAAACCTGCTATTTATCAAGATGCCTAAACCCTGAACTCTAGCACTCAGCTTTTTCAGGGCATCACACAGAGCTTTAATAGCTTATCAGCTATAATCACCTTATGAGATCTTACAGAGAGCTAGAAGGACCAAAGGATGTAAGGTAGAAATTGGAATCATGTTTTATATAATTATGTTACAGACTTAAAATACAGAGTTAGATTGAACATTGCTCTTTCACATAGAAATACTACTTTTTGTTATCATGTTTTTGATAAACCAATTTGTGATGTGCTTTTTAAAGCAACTCTATTGAGATAAAGCTCACGTATAAACAATTCACCTATTTAAAGTGTACAATTAGTGTATTCAAAGATTTGTGCAACCGTCACCACGGTCAATCATAGAACATTTTTAGCACCCTCAAAAGAAATCTCATACACTTTAGCTATCAGCACCTACACTCCCAACCCCCAGTACCCAGCCGTAGGCAACCCCTAACCTATTTTGTGTTTGTATAGATTTCCCTGCTCTAGAGATTTCAAAAGAATGGAATTATATAATATGTCATCTTTTGTGACTAGCTTTTTTTCCTTAGCATAATGTTTTCAAGGTTCATCTATGTTGTGGCCTTTATCAGTGATGCATTGTTTCATGGCCAAATAATATTCCACTGCATGTATATGCCATATTTTGTTTATCCTTTCATCAGCTGATGAACATTTGGATTTTTTTCTACCTTTTGCCTATTACCAATGATGCTGCTGTAAACATTCATGTGTCATTTTCTGTGGTGGCATATGTTTTAATTTTCTTGAATATTTATCTAGGAGTGGAATTTCTGGTTATATGATAATTCTGTGTTTACTCTTTTAAGAAACTGCCAGACTGTTTCCCAAAGTGGCTTCACCATTTTACATTTCCACTAGCATTGTGTGCAGCTGTAACTTCTCCACACTCTTAACAACAGTTATCTGGTTTTTTGTTTTGTTTTGTTTTTTAATTATAGCCAAGCTAGTGGGTATGAAATAGTATGTCATTGTGGTTTTCATTTGCTTTTCCCTGATGGCTAATGATGTCCAACCCCTGTACCATTTGTATATATTCCTTGGAGAAACGTCCTTTTCATCTTCTTTGCCCATTTTAGAACTGAGTTATTTTTCTTGTTACTATTTAGATGGCACCGTTCTTTCTATATTCTGGATGCAAGTTCTTTATCACATATATGGTTTGAAAATATTTTCTCCAATTCTGTAGGTTGTCATTTCACTTACTTGATAATGTCCTTTGAAACAGAAAAGTTATTTATTTATTTTTTGAGACGGAGTCCGTCGCCCAGGCTGGAGAGCAGTGGCCAGATCTCAGCTCACTGCAAGCTCCGCCTCCTGGGTTTACGCCATTCTCCTGCCTCAGCCTCCTGAGTAGCTGGGACTACAGGCGCCCGCCACCTCGCCCGGCTAGTTTTTTGTATTTTTTTTAGTAGAGACAGGGTTTCACCGGGTTAGCCAGGATGATCTCCATCTCCTGACCTCGTGATCCGCCCGTCTCGGCCTCCCAAAGTGCTGGGATTACAGGCTTGAGCCACCGCGCCCGGCCATTTTTTTATAAATTTAAAATATTTAATGAATTAAAAAATATTTAATGAATTTAAAATAGCAAGGATAATCTCATTGCATATGAATGTAAATACTATTTTCTATAAAAATTTACTATATATCCTAACCCCACAAAGTTATTGGGAAGAGTGACATTGTTCTACATGTTTGCAAATGTCTTGAACATCCGGGTTTGCAGAAGCCACACAGATTCTCCTACCTGCTTCCTCATTCAGTCTTTTGAGGTATGTTATTTTAGTGGATGTATATGGAAAAAAAAATCTGCCCTCACAATATGTAGTTAGTAAAAGCACGAATATTTTAGTAGCCTTTTAAAGATAATTGTAGATATTCTTTTCTGATACCACAACAAAACTTGGTAAGTGATAGTTTCTTTTGTTCTCAAAAGTTGTTGATATTGATGAGCTCAGTATATGTTTTTCTTTTGCTGTTTGTGCTTTTGGTGTCATACCTAAGAATTGTCAACGCTAAGCCTATGAAGTTTTACTACTATGTTTACTTTTAAGATTGTATAGCTTTAACTCATATTTAGAACTTTTGAGTTAGTTTTTGTATATATTATGAAGAGTCTAACTTTATTTTTATGCATGTGGCTATTCAACTGTCCCACTACCATTTGTTGAAATGAGTGTTGTTTTCTCATTGAATTATCTTGACACCCTTATTAAAAAACAGTTGACCAATTAATTATGAGGGTTATTTCCGGGTGCTCAGTTCTATTTTACTGATCTATATGTTTCTCTTCGTGCCGGTATCACAGTCTTGATCACTGCTGCTCTGTAATAAGTTTTAAAATGAGAACTCTTGAATCCTTCTACTTTGTTCTCCTTTCTGAAGATTGTTTTGGCTATTCTGAGACCCTTGCAATTCCAGATAAATTTTAGGATCAGCTTGTAAACTTCTACAAAGAAGAATTGGGAAGCTGATAGCAATTCTGTGATATTGTCACAAATTTAAATGTCCTCAGGACAAGGACAATTCAGACTGCATAAGCAATAGAGAATGGCAAGACCTGTGGTTGAAATGGAGAAGATGAAATTTACGTTTTTAAAAAATGCTGTGCTGATCAGAAAATACTGTGAACTCTGAATGCCATATAAAACTGGCACTCTGCTAACATCATTATGTGAATTTTCTTTTCCACTCTTTATAATAAAATGTACAAGGTAGGTACTACTATCATATCCTCTTTCCCATTGAGAAAACTGGGGTTCAGAGAAGTAGTTTGCTACTAAGAAGCAGATTCAGAATGTGGAGACAGGCATTCTAGTTACATACTCTATGATCTTAATCACAATAACAAGCAAATTATATAAGATAAGCAACCAGACATTTTTTCCCTATAGATTAGAAATAATGTAACATTTGAAAACATCTAGAAGCAACATTATCCTATAGATGTGCAATGTGGGCTTCATATATAAATTTAAGCTTTCTTGTAGCCTTATTTTAAAAAAGTGAAAAGAAACATTAATTAATTTTAATAATATGTATTATTTAACCCAACATATAAAAATATTATTGTAACTTGTAATTTGTGTAACAATTACTAATGAGGTATTTTTGATTTTTTAATACTAAGTCTTAGGAATCTGGTGTTGGTTTACACTTAAATCACATCTCAATTAAGAGTAGCCACATTTAAAGGGCTCAGTAGCCACTTGTGGATTATGGCTACCATATTGTATATTAAAGATGCAGATGATTGGCTACTTTTTAGTATTTAATTTTTCTTTGGTATCCTATAGCATTATAATTTAATTAAACTTTCATTTTCTTATATGTAAAGCAGAAACTTGCCCAATATAATAATTACAGGGGTGGGGCTGCCAGCAGGTGCCTCTCTTCTGATCTCATTAAGAAGTTTGTATGAACTCTCAGCACAAAGAGTTTGAGGTTCTGTGGATTTATGACCTAAGTTATATAGGGTTTACACATATGTACTGATGTTACCTAAAATATCCCTTCCTATAACATTCTCTTTATGAACCAGTTTTGTGGATGGAATATTTATATGCTTTTGCTATGAACATAAGCAGTATAAAGGAACTATGCTTTGTGCTGCTAACTTAAATGAATTTGGAAAGCAAAGTGGAAAAACTATAACTTTATGATAAACGTTACCACCTTCCTTTAACACATGATTATATTTTATAGTTCAAATTGAATGAAACATTGAGGCACTTGTGCAGAAGATATAAAAGCACAGAGGTAGTGAAGAAAAACAAAAATTACATTTAAGCTTATTAATTTATGATAAAACAAACAAAATATTCTCAGACAGCTGCAGCATCAGCTCAAGTGAAAAATATGCTAACATGTCAGCAACCTCCACCCAATAATCCTGCCAGGACAAAATTAAACAAAACAATCTCTTCAAATTATTAAAGTCTAAGTCTTTAGGGGAATGCCCTACATTATAACTTAAATGACTAAATTGTAAGCATAACTGTGTAGCCACATGTCTTTTTACTTCTGTACTGTATAATTGTATACAGATGTATCCACTGTTATGCAATAGACTTGCTCCTTTAAAAATAGAGTGCAAATTCTATATTAAAAGTCCTTTACATGCTATGAGGGAGCTTACTATTTTAACAGTTCTTTTATAATACAATTAATTATCCCCTAATTCTCCTCTTTGGCAAGGTAAAGTTTTAATATAGGATTTTTCTAGTTTTGAAAAATGATGTTTCAGAAAGTATGGAGAAGAGAGAAAACTATTACTATGTGCACATAATCAAGGTTGCCACTATCCCCTCTCACGTACACAAACAGGTCACTCATGCGATTTTCTTTTTCCTGCAACTGGATGTCCCGTGAGCATATAAACATACTGTTATATTTCCAATCTCAACAGCAAAAATAACAAAAAGGAAGCCCTCTAATAAACCCATTTTGACTTCCATTTACCACTTTTTTTCTCCCCTTGATGACAAAATGCCTTGAAGAGCTTTGAACTTGGTATACCGTACTTGTAGTTCCAAGTTCTTTCCTTAGAACTGATGAGTTCTATGCTTCGTACCATTGTCAGAAAGCTTCTAATTATTGCTTTAGTTTTCTTTAAAAGGAATAGCAATTAAATGATCAAGAGTCTTTCCCAGAGTAAGGAAAACTGGCACAGATGAACGTTTAAATGTTTGTCTTCCTCTGTCAGAAATATCTTGTGGGCTGGTCATGGTGCTCACAACTGCAATCCCAGCATTTTAGGAGGCTCAGGAGAAAGAATCACTTGAGGCTAGGAACTTGAGACCAGATGGGGCAACATAGCAAGACCCTGTCTCTAAAAAAAAATAATTAGCTGGGCATGGTGACACATGCCTGTAGTCCTAGCTACTTGTGAGGTTAAGGCAAGAGGATTGCTTGAGCCCAGGGTTTAGAGGCTGCAGTGAGCTGTGATCACACCATTACATGCCAGCCTTCCTGACAGAGTGAGATCCCATCTCTAAAAAAAAAAAAAAAAAGAAAATTGCCACTTTGCCACTGTATTAATTTGTTACGGCTGCAATGACAAAGCACCACAAACTGAATGGCTTAGAATAACAGAAATTTATTGTCTCACAGTTTTTGATACTGGAAGTCCAAAAGCACATTGGTTGGCATGGCAATGCTGTCTGTGAAGGTGCTAGGGAAAGATCTGTTTCATGCCTCTCTCTTTCCTTCTGGTGGCCTCAGACAATTCTTGGCTTATAGATGGCTGTCTTCCTCCTATGTCTCTTCACTTGACTATGTCCAAATATTTTGTTTTCATAAGGACACCAATCATTGAATCAGAGTCCACTATAATAACCTCATTTTAAATTGTTTCCCTCTCCAAAGGCCCTATTTCCAAATAGGGTCACATTTCGAGGTACTGAGTGTTGGGACTTCAATATATCTTTTTGGGGGACACAATTCAATTCATAACAACTGCAATCCAAAATCTGGTTTTCCTTTCACTCGTCTCTAAGGATATGGCCCTCAAAAATGTTGGAGAAGTTTGGTCAGTTCTTCATAAGAGGGTCTGCAAATTCATGAGGACTTTAACTAGATAAAGTAATTTTTCAAAATTGTCTTTCTAACTGACCCTAATGTCCCTTATGAAAAAATGCAGAGATTCTATGGAAATTTTTTTTATCCATCTCTCTCTATCCACCTATCTTCATCTATCTATGCATTCATCTAAACATCCACATGTTTATTTCTTAAAAATGTATTGGGCACCTACTATGAATTTACTATTGTGCAAGGCACTGAGGATCGAGGCATACACTAGCAAAATTCAGTAGTTTTTGCTTTCAGGGAATTATGACGTAGATGATAAAAACAAGCTATAACATGGAAAGTGAAGTAATACGTTAAGAGATGTTTTATGTCATTTTGTAGTTTAAGTCATTAATGGCTGTATATTCTAAGTGGCAATATCACTGAACCATGGTGGTAGCAAAATTTTTGAGAAAAGTGTGACCTATATTGGCTCAAATCAGCTTTTTGCTTTTTTGAATTCTCCTTATGACAATCTTTTCTCCAAATTGACACCCTGGTTTTGAAGCCCCTGCTATAGCTTGGTCAAGTTCTATATAATCTCAAATTCCACATTGCTCCTTTCTCCTGTCGGGAGTGAGGACCAGGGGGTCACAGTGCCATCTGTAAGCCCTGGTCAGTCTAAGTTCTAGGCCCAATTCCCATGTGAACAGCATCAAGACACTTAAGCTCTAAACTGGCTCTGCCCACCCACAACACTTTCATCAACTGACCTGTTCCCTCCTTCTCACAGCAGCTCTTGCAGGAAGTAGATATGATCTAGAAAGTATAGGGTCAGCCTCCTCCATAGAATTTTTGGGAGTTCAGTGGTCTATGGGCATACGGGAATATCTACTGTCTTACTCACCTAGTTCTCCACACTCCATGGTAATTCTATAGGTTGCCCTTCATCCTTTTAGTGCATATAATTTCCACTTAAATTATCAGAGTTAGTTTCTGTTACTTCTAAAAAGAACTCTGATTAATACACTCCCTTCCTCTGAATCTGAAGCTTGAGAAAGTTTCAAGCCCTTCAAAATTCCTAAGGGGATAACATGATATGATTTATTGCCTCCTCCACATTTCCAGAAGGACTACCTAAATAATTACCCAGTGCCCAGAAAACTGCTGACTTTTTCCAATTAATGCCTGCTAGGATCTCTGATACTCTGTAAACCCATCCTTGTCTATCATTCATCCTCTCTGATATGTTTAGAGTATCCTTTGAATAATATCATGGCCTTTCTTCCTAGATGCATTCCTCTCCAATTCTGTCAGCTGAGCCCACCATCTCCCACTTCTCCTATCTTTGTGTCATCAATTATTCTGTTTCTACCAATGCAACATTTCATATCTCCTTTTCTTTCTCTTGTGATCTTTGCTGTGCTTCCATATTACATTTGCTACTTGCATTATTCTTGCTAGTATCCTCATCCTTTCAACAGTAATCCAAAACTAAACTTCAGAATCCTCTAGGAGAAATCCCACTCACATCTATTTAATCTGAATCTTTGTCAATGGAGCCCTGTGAAGGGAGTATATATTTTTATAAATCCCCCAAATCATTTATTCATACCCATTTAGAATATATCACTCAGATCATAACATTCTTCTCAATAAGCCTCCCTTCTCTTTTCATTTAGAGCTCTGTGTACTCAGCTTTGATTGCTAACATCCACAGTCACTCCAGAGTCAAGGGATTTGGACCTTCATTCCCTCCAAAGAAGAAATGAATTCTAATCTGTTTTGTGACACCATTGACTTGTTCATATCCACATGGAATGGAACCACATAGACCAATAAGAGTTGTACGGGCTTTTTTTAAGGCCCAGGAATAGCTCCTGTCTGTTTATTATCTACTAATTCTCAGTTCCAGAATAACAAACCCAATAGTTTTCTATGTATCATGTCCCCTCTAATATCATTCTGTATCATCATCCTTGATAAATACTGATACATAACATTATACCTGTTTATATAATTATTTGATATACATTAGTCTTTTTCATGATAGGTGTTTGGAAAACAGGGGCTGCATTTTGTAGTATGCATAGAGTAGTTAGTTCCTGGCATATAGTAAACATTCAATAAATATATATTAAATAAGTGAATAAATATCTCTGCCTAAGGATTTCATGGGTCCCTCAAATATAACATTTTTGCAGTTTAAAAATGAAATATTATCTTGTCTCCAAAGTTATCTCCTGCTTTATGAGTTGTCTTTTTCCATAAATTTTTAATTTAAGAATAGTACTTGGGAAGGGGAACATCACACAATGGGGCCTATCATGGGGAGGGGGGAGGGATTGCATTGGGGAGTTATACCTGATATAAATGATGAATTGATGGGTGCTGACGAGTTGATGGGTGCAGCACACCAACATGGCACATGTATACATATGTAACAAACCTGCACGTTATGCACATGTACCCTAGAACTTAAAGTATAATAAAAAAAAAAAAAAGAAATTAAAAAAAAAAAAGAATAGTTTTAAATTTACAGTCATTCATGTTTACTGTCTCTATGGTTTTGGCTCGTCCACAATGGCATGTACATAGAATAGTACAGTATGTTGTTTTTCAGACTGACTTTGTTCACATGGAATGTGCCTTTACATTCATCCATGTTTTTGTATGACTTGTTAGCTCATTCCTTTTTATTGCTGAATGTTCTATGTATGTAGCACAGTCTGTATACCATTCACCTGCTGCAGGACATCTCAGTTGCTTCTAAATTTTAGCAATTATGTTGATAATTGTTGATAACTGCCATCAATAGTTATCTATAATTTTTGTGTGGACCTAAGTTTTCAAATCAGTTAGAATAAATTTTCTAGGATACAATGACCCAATAAGTTTGCTTAGTCCCTTTAGTCCCTTAAACTGCAAACTATCATTCAAAGTGACTGTACTATTTTATAGTCCCACCAGCAGTGAAGGAGAGTCTTTGTTTCACATCCTCAGCAACAATTGGTATTATCATATATTTCCCTTAATTTTGCCATTCTAATATATGTGCAGTGGTATCTCTGTTGTTTTTGTTTGCATTTCTATAATGACAAATGATGAGCATTGGATTGTGTTTGACTTTTTGACTAGCTACATCTTATTCAGCTCTGTCTTCTCAATTCCTAGACTACCTGGCACATAACACATAGTCCTTAAATTTTTCAGATAACTGACTGACTGGGGATCTAGGGCCAAATTTGTGATTATGGTCTTCAGAATGGAATTCGTGCCATATTTTGCCCATTCAAGGCTTAAAGCAGTGCCAGGAGTATAGTAGCCTGATAATATGCTTGTAGATATTAACTGTGGAAAACCCAAAATTAAATATGAGCCTCATTCATTTGCTTATTCTCTAGTATTTGCTGAACACTATAGACTGAATGCTTTTCCCCCCCTCCCCGACTCCCCCATCTATCTTCTATTCTACAGGCTGAGATGAGAGCTGCAAAACATTTGTTTATTCCGCCTAGCATGAGACTATTTGTATTTTCAAAAATGAAATGAAAATAAAATCCATCTCGTTTTTTCATTAATGGACTTCCCATTTGGTCTCAGTGGATACTGTTTATAGCTGTCTCAAATATTAATGCATATGCGCTAAGGATTTTATTCTTTTCCAAAATGTAAGTCCATAAGAGCTTAAGAGTAAGTTCTCAGGAAGAAATAAACAGCAAAGAAAAGAAAATCCAAAAGGCACACAATTAAGAAACTATACCAGGCATCCTTCCACATGCTCACAAATCCAATGATTTGCTTACTGAAAGTGTATTGACTTGTATGCCTCTCACATCATTTGCTCGACTCGGTATTACACAGAAGGACACATATACACATAATCTCAAAGCTCTGCTATTTTAAAATCCCAAAAGGTCACTGGATTTGAGTTGGTAGATATTGAATACATTTGGGTGAAGGGGAGGCTGAGAGCATTTTAACTGTCAAGCAAGCCACACATATAAGGCACTGAGACTAGGCTGGACACCTTCCAGGAGTATCAGGATTGCAATCTTACAATCTTAGAGGACACATTGTTTGCCAAGCTTAGTGTCCTAATGAAGGGGTGAAGCTTTCGCTCTTGGTTCCTGTCCAGAATTACCTCAGTTACAGTTTTGCTTATGTCTTAAGATTTTAATCCCTTTAAAAATTACTATGAGACATTTGTGGTATACTGGGATGGGATGCTTCTAAGAATGGTATTCATGAGGACACCAGATGACTAAACATTAGGAAAGGGGTACAGAGAAGGGAGAAGGTGGGAGGAAGAGGAAAAGAATTTAATTTCTAGGGGTAGCTTTGCTTTCCCATAAGCAAATATTATCTATCAAATAACTACATTTGAAATAGTTTCTCATGAATAAATTATTTATTTTATTCTGTGGTAACTATGATAATGTAAACTCTAATAATTTACTGTTTTTATCTAAACTCATACTGGATCCAGAAGCCTCCCCATCCCCTAGTTGCCCTAATTCTTATAAATGATCTTTAGTTGGCATAAGTGAAAATGAAAGTCTCATGAAAAATACCTAATGTGAATATTATGCATTCTGGCATCTTCTTTTTCTATTCACCTAACTTTGAAGTCCTCTTTATTTTGATCCCATGAGCTTTTTGTGCTGTTCTCCTGTCATATTGTACTGTAAGATTCTCCTGCTCATGTCTATAAATTCTTAGCACTTTTCTTCTTCTTTCCTTTGTTTACCTGTTCCTCTACCAAGAATGTTCTCCCTCCCAAATGTTTGGAAGTTCTGATTTACCTGTGGGTTTCTGCTGGGCACACTCTCTTTCTCCTCTAGGCAAGCTTAGTGGTAGTAAAAGTAAGCATCAGTCCTTGCCAAGGCATGTTAATCTTTTAAGGCTGTTAATAGTTTCTGTGTTATTTTATACTTAATTGTTTCTTTTTTTTTGTTTCTCCGTGACTCCATTAGATTATATGTGTGTGTATGATTCATCTTTGCTTCTGCCAGAGCTCCTAGATTCTATGTGCAGAATGGACCCAGCAAAGGTATAGCATAAACATTCATATGTTCATTTGTGTGTGCATTTATTTGTTTATGTATTCATCCGATAGATAATACATACTTAAGGGACTTAGTCTTAATGGATAATGTCCATTGAATGAATACATAAATAAATGAATGCACAAACAAATAAAGATATGAATGTTTATGCTATACTTTTGCTGGGTCCAATTCTGCTTTTCTATCCAGCCACTTTTGAAGCCAGCTCACAAGTTTGTTTTCACTTGTGGAAAATCGTTATGTTCTTTTTCTTTCCTACAAATAGTTCCAGAAGGTACACAGAGGAACTCTTCTTGAGGCCTTAATGAAGCAAGTGGCTATGTTGGAGAAGCCTATGTGGCAAAAGAACAACAGAATAGCTCTAGGGACTGTGGGCATTCTATAAAACCCAAGGGTGGCCTCTAGCCAACAGCTAGAAAAAAATTTGGGATGTTCAGTCATATAGTTGCAAAGAAATGAATTCTGCCAACATCCTTAATGAGCTTGCAAGTGAATTCTTCCCCTGTTGAGTTTTCAGTTGAAAGTGCATCCTGTCTATAAAAATTGAAAATAAAATAAAAGAAGAAAATGTATCCTGACCAACACCTTGATTACAGAGTTGTGAGATCCTGAGCAGAAGACTCAGTTAGCTATACATGGAATAAACTGATAATAATTTTTGTATTGTTTTAAAGCTAAGATTGGGGAAATTTGTTATACAGTAATAGAAAATTAATATAATGCTTTTGGTCATCTACGTGATATAGGAATTGTGTCTTCAGACTTGTGTTTTGTAGCTGACAACATCCTAACTGATACCCTCACCCAAGGATTACAGTGTCCCAAGGCAGGAGGAAGGGGAGGGACTGTAACTTCTCACATGTCTTTTTTTCTAAAACAAAGAAACCATTTTCCAGAGCTACTCCTTCCTAACTAGCGGTTGTGACCTTCCATTTATTGCCCAGAATTGCACCTCATTCTCATTCCTGAACTGGCCACTACTAAAAAGAAATGTTAATATCCTGATCACCTTGGACTCATCCAGAATTATCCCCTGGGCCTGGAGAGAGTCCAGCTACTTCTATTACATGTTACTGTTTGCAAGTTGAACAAAACTAGGGTTTTGGTGGCAAGAAAAAAGGAGTAGGTGATGATGTACATAGGCAATTACGATGTCTGCATCAGAAAGAACAATGTGGTTCCAGTTTTCCGTTCGTAAAAGTAGGGACCTAGATTAGTTCAAGGTCTGTAGAAAGATCTGAACATTGATGGTTTCTTCCTGGAGCAACTATCAATGATAGACACCTGGACTTCTCTGTGGATCCCAAAATTAAGCCCACTCTATTAAACCCTGACACCAGACTGACCCGTGTGCCCCCAGGTTCTAAAAGACCCTGGATCCGGACCAATTCCAGCAGACCCCAGTGCCAGTATGGCCTCTTACGTGCTCAGGCTCCAGGACTACACCTGAAAATTGCAGACCCATGCACCCCTGCGAATCCGGACTCAGATTGGTCCCCATGGTTCCAGGCAACAGACCTACCCTCTTGGACGCATGATCAAAGTCTGCCCCAGCACCAGCTCAGCTCCTATGAATCCAAGCTTTAGGCAGGGGCCCACAGATACAGGCTCCAATACCCCTCTCTTCCAGCGACCTAGCACCCAGGCCCACCACCATAAACTACAGTACTGAGCCTGCCTGTGTAGACCCAAACTCC
The DNA here is from genome assembly GCF_002776525.5 of Piliocolobus tephrosceles. Classification (NCBI taxonomy): domain Eukaryota; kingdom Metazoa; phylum Chordata; class Mammalia; order Primates; family Cercopithecidae; genus Piliocolobus; species Piliocolobus tephrosceles. Next base: position 117,807,700 of record NC_045438.1, on the reverse strand, counting down.
AGGCATGTCTCAGTGGAACTAGGCAGTCTACTGATGATAAAAATTATAAATTATACAGTGTTATATGTCAATTCTACTCAATAAAGCTGGGAGAGAAATAAATAAAACAGAAAAAATAATTTAAAAATTAAAAGAAAGCTTTCTGCACCAAGGTAAGATTCAGGGATAATTGTCAAAAGAACAGTTTCACTCAGGGCAAAGTTTCACTACCGACAACACTAGCATTGTTGATGGGATTTGTTTGCCTAGGACAGTCCTAGTTTTCCCTGTGTTCCAGTGCAATTATAATTACTTCCTCTTAAACACTTTTTATTCTGATTTGGATGATGAGCTATATGATAATCCTAACTCTTGTTCCTAATAAGGTGTGATCAGAGATTTCCTATGATTATTTCTCTTTTAAAAGACATTTCAGGTTCTGGACTGCTCCCATGTGAACTTCATAGTTCAGACATTAGTTCTGGATGCTACATAGAAGTTACAGTTCTTTTTGGTTTTGTTTTTGTTTTTCTGGTGGAATATTAGGACCATGTAGAAAATTTTATTTTTACTGGCTATAATCTTCATTAATAACTACAATTCTACATTTAGATATACATCTTTAATTGTTTTCCCCTAAATTCAAATGCAGATACCCTTGGCCAAGAAGAAGTTAATTAGAATTAAAATTAGGTTAGATAGGAACTTCAAGTCAGTTAGACCTATTGAATAAACAATGATTCCTCATTTTTAGATATTTATCATTCTTTCTCAATTATGAAATGATTTATATGGGGTACAGGCCATTCATGGGAGTGAAGTCTTTCATGAAATCTAGGAAAATTCTATATCACTGGTGCAATTCAAATGAAAGTAATTCAAAGTGAATTTACAGTAGTATTGAAAGCGTAAATGCAAACAAGGTGATTTATCATCTTTCCACAAATAATTTGGACTGAAACTGTTGATACATTAACCTAGACATTATCTTACATTTCCTGAGAACTGACATTGACTAAGGATCTTTTTGATCAGAGTATATAAGAAAGGAAGTAAAAAAGAAAACCATATTTCAATAAAGCAAAAAGCAATATGGACATTATTTATTTATTTCACAGTAAAATACAGTATAACTGGCAAAGTGTTGAAGCTGATAACTATTCATTGTTAGGTAACTGATTTATACATTACACACCAACACAAGTTTATGCTCTCCTGTCATTACATTTTACTATAATTATATCATGATGCATATAAACTTAGAAATTATAATACTCCAAAAATGATTTAACAGCACATTTTATGCATCTTAATAATCACAGACTCAGACTCTTAATCTTTTCAAAAACAGGGATGCTAAATTCTACCCTTGTTCTGAACTTCATAATGCTTTTCATAGAAGATTACCATCTCTGTGTCTCCAACATTTCACACGCCTCGAAAACCTATGTATGGAATGGAAGGTAGACATTTAGGGGTACTGTAGGTCATAAAATTTGCTTCAATTTTTCTTAATCTTAAATAAGCCTTATTTTCCAGTCTCAGTTTTAAAAGGTAAAAATATATCATCTTCTACTACTAAAGTACTAAAACTAGAAATTTTCCTTAAAAGATATTTTAAATATAGAATGATTGCAAAACATTAGGCTTTTCCTTTAGTATAAATGCCATAGGCAGCACATGACCCTGTGCCTGCTCTGACCTCTGTACATTTCCTGAATAAACATCTAGAGTTTGATACTCTATCATAAGCATGTAACTCATCACCTTAAAGGCATGATTAAACTAGAGAAACACAAAAGCCATTGGTACAAACTACAGGCATATAAGCGCAACAAAGGGAAATTTTCTGTCAAAGCAGTACCAAATTAATTTGCCCCTCCATACTTAATCATGCATGATAGGTTTTATTGCTGCTTCTATCATCTTACTTTTATTAAGACTGCTATCAAACTCAAAATCCAATGATTTTATTAGCACAGGTGCCTAACAAATAAAAAGCAAAACATATTTTTGCATAGAAATTTAGAGTTATACCTAATGACTTAATTTTTATTTTTGTCATTAAAGTTAGACTACAAAGGTAGGAAAATCTTATGGCAAATATCTTAATGTCTTTAAAAAGCAAATATTATTAATATTGGTATATGTTCCTACTCTTACTCTGTTCCACAATAGCTCTTTTAAAAAAATGTCCCCAAAAGCCTCATTTGACATAAGTTTTAGAGAACCACCTGTGTGAAAACACAAAGACCAAGTATGCATAATACACACATTTAAAGTGACAATAATCAGAAGGTTAAAATGACCATGGAATGAAGCCAAGCTTAACACAGAGAACATTGCTCAATTTGCTCTTTTGTGCTCAGAAATTCAGTGACTTAAGACAAGACTCCCAAAGCACAAAGAAGTGTCTTGGAAGAATTTTTCCCCACCTGTGTGAACTCCACCAACATTCCCGTAAGTCACCATAAATAACTATATGTTAAAAAAACAAAAATAAAAATAAATACAATGAAAAAATGCTTCTCATGCAAAAGCAACTTTAAGACAAGATCTCAAAGATACAACCACAGAACACATAGGAGTAACCTAAATAAGGAAAGTCTTAAAAAATGTACTATAAGAAGGGTTTTTCTGGTGTTATCTTCTAGAATTTTTGTAGTTTCAGGCCTTAGATTTAAGTCCTAGCTCCATCTTGAGTTGATTTTTGTATAAGGTGAGAGATGAGGATCCAATTTCATTCTCCTACATGTGGTTAGCCAATTATCCCAGCACCATTTGTTGAATAGAGTGTCCTTTCCCCACTTTATGTTTTTGTTTGCTTTTTCAAAGCTCAGTTGGGTATAAGTATTTGGGTTTATTGCAGGGTTCTCTATTCAGCTCCATCAGTATATGAGCCTATTTTTATACCAGTACCATGATGTTTTGGTGACTATGGGCTTATAGTATAGCTTGAAATCAGGCAATGTGATAGCTGCAGATTTGTTGTTTTCTTTTAGTCTTGCTTTGGCTATGCAGGCTTTTTTTTTTTTTTTTTTTTTTTTGGTTTCATATAAATTTTAGGATTGTTTTTGCTAGTTCTGTGAAGAATGATGGTGGTATTTTGATGTAAATTGCATTGAATTGCATACTGCTTTTGGCAATATGGTCACATTTACAATATTGATTCTACCCATCCATGAGCATAGAATGTGTTTCCATTTGTTTGTGTCATCTATGATTTCATTCAGCTGTGTTATATAGTTTTCCTTGTAGAGGTCTTTCACCTCATGGTTAGGCAAGGATTTCATGACCAAGAACCCAAAAGTAAGTGCAAGTAAAAACAGAGATAATTAGCTGGGACTCGAGTAAGCTAAAGAGCTTTTGCACAGCAAAAGGAACAGTCAGCAGAGTAAACAGACAATCCACAATATGGGAGAAAATCTTCATTCACAATCTATACATCTGACAAAAAACTAATATCCAGAATCTGCAAATAACTCAAACAAATCAGCAGGAATAAAACAATAAAACTCACCAAAAAGCAGACTAAGGGCATGAAAACATTTCTTAAAAGAAAATGTACAAATGGCCAATAAACATGAAAAAATGCTCAACATCACTAATGATCAGGGAAATGCAAATCAAAACCACAATGTGATACCATCTTACTCCTGCAAGAATGGCCATAATAAAAAAAAAAATTTAAATGGATGTTGGCATGGACTCGGTGAACAGGGAACACTTCTACACTGCTGGGAATGTAAACTAGTACAACCACTGTGAAAAACAGTGTGGAGCTTCCTTAAAGAAATAAAAGTAGAACTACCATTTGATCTAGAAATCCCACTACTGGGTGTTCACTCACAGGAAAAGAAGTCATTATACGAAAAAGATACTTGTGCATGCATGTTTATATCAGCACAATTCACAATTGCAAAAATATGGAACCAACACAAATGCCCATCAATCAACAAGTGGATAAAGAAACAGTGGTATATATATGATGGAATATTACTCAGCAATAAAAATGAATGAATTATTGTCATTCACAGCAACCTGGATGAGATTGGAGACTATTATTCTAAGTGAAGTAACTCAGGAATGGAAAACCAAACATTTTGTGTTCTCACGCATAAGTGGGAGCTAAGCTATGAGGATGCAAAGACATAAGAATGATACAATGGACTTTGTGGACTCAGTGAGGAAAGGGTGGGAAGTGTGTGAGGGATAAAATGTATAAATTGGGTGTAGTGTATACTGCTCAGGCGATGGGTGCACCAAAATCTCAAAAATCACCACTGAAGAACTTATCCATGTAACCAAACACCACCTGTTCCCTAATAACCTATGAAAATAATATATATGTGTGTGTGTGTGTGTGTGTATACTATATGAATGAAAGTCTAAAATCCTATCAAAAGACATAACTGGAAAATGCAAAGTTATATTTTGTTCCAAACATTCTGGAGATTACTAAGAAATATCATCTGAGGCAACTGTTCTCCTCTTCTCCCTCATTTTTTACCTTTACCCTCACCCACCTCCATCTCCTTCACTGCTCTTTTTCCCCATCATGGATGTTAATTACTTACAATCTCACTTAGAAATAAAGCAAAAGCACACAAAGCCATAGAAACAACACAGGAGTCAAAGAATAGTGTCACAAGATCTTAGGCCAAACCCGTATCTTCTCATCAGGACCAGAGCAAAACCTAACTTGTCTTCCAGCCTCCAATGTTGCCATTGTCCCTTCACCCACTTCTCTTTCTCACATAATTGATAATTCAAAAATGTCTACCACATCATCTTCCTTTCCTGTTTCAACTTTCCAATGAATTACCTTTACTTCTAGAATGAAATTTAAAAGTTGTACCTGCTCTTACCTCTGCCTCTTTTTCTGACTTCATGTTTTATTCATCTTTCCAGCTGTCACTGGGCTTTACCCATCCTGGTTTCCTTGATGTTTCTTGAATACACTGTGCATATAAACACATAAGGGCTCTTCTCTCTGCTTTGAACACTCTTCACCCATACTTTTGCATGAATTAACTTGATTTAGGTCTTGGCTCAAATGGTATTTCTTTACAGAGGACTTTCCTGGCCACTCTCCTAAAATGGTGCTCTCTCCCCAGAAATCTTTGCCCCTTTACCTAGTTTTATTTTTCTCCTTAGCATTACCTGACATTTGTAAATATTTATGTATTTGTTGTTTGACTCTTCCATTAGAGTGTAAATTCCAGGACGGTAGGGATTTATCTTACTTAATTTTGCATACACAGCATCTAGAATAGTGTCCAGCATAAAGTTAGTGTTCAATCAATACACATTGAATGAATAATGTCAAAGGCAGCTATGTAACTGCACGTGGGATGACCAGTGCTAGCTCCCAGGTAGTCACTGTGCACTTGGAATTGCCAGAGAAGTCCTCAAAGGAGGAATCACACTTAGAGATGGATGGGAAGAATGGGTAGGTAACCTTTACCAATCAACTGATCTCTAACAACAGATTAATACCCTGAAGTTGTGGGGCATTACTGAAATGAAAAATCATTAGGCATGTCGTAGACTACCCTTTGGAAGGGTTCTACATCTTAGCACCTATTTTGGCCAAGTTCAGGACAACATACTTAAGTAAAAAAAGCAAAATGAAATGAGTGTTTGGGAACACATGCTGTCTTAAATTTGTAAATTATTTGCTGGCTGGAGTCACTGATGGCTAAGCTTGCACATGAGGGTGTTGGCAGTGCAGTAGGCTGTACTTGAAATGTTTCAGGGAGCAGGCCCTGAAACAAAGCCTGTGGCAGGGGCAAGTGTTGTTCTTTGAATAATGAATAGTTTCTTTGAATAACAAATTTAGAGGGAATTTGAATTACTTTAAAAAACAGTTGTAATACCAAACCAACCAAACTGGAAAGGGCCCGTGATGTCCCTTAGCTTCTTTATGGGAGGGCTAGAAAGCTGGCCTGACATCCATGGACAGTGTCTCTGGGGGCATGGCAGGGTGGGCTCCTTGGAAGATAAGCTAAGGTGGAGTATGTTTGTATTCTAGACTTTATATTCACTCTCGTTGTAGAAGTCAAGCTTCCAGTTCTGCTTGTCATTGCAGGAATATGTACCTTCATATTCCTGCTCAATATTCCATTGAAAACAAACACTTTTGGAGGAATGTGCATTGAGTTTGGGAGATAGAGTAATAGAGCGGAAAGTGGACAGATGCCTGGGTCAGGCTGGCCTGCCTTCATACTTCAACTTAAATGTAATAGTTGTGTGATCTTGGAAAAGTTGCTTAACTTTTGGTAGTCTCAAATTTAATATGTTATTCAAAAAAGGGGACTATTGTAAGAATTAAATACTTAGCAGAGTACTTGAACCATGGTAGAAATTCATGATATATAGTAGTAAAATTATCAATAGCCATTTTTATTAAGTAACTACTATGAACAAGACACCAAAATGTATTTTATAATTTATTACCTCAATTAATCCTAATGACAGTGCTATAAAATAAGTACAACTATTAGCTTCACTTAACAAACTTAACAGGTCTGGAAACTGAGATTTCAAAAAGGTTAGTTTTTCCAAGTTCACAAAGATTATAAGTGGTAAAACCTGGGTCTAAATCCAAGCAGTATGACTGAGATTGAAACTGCTTTCAATCGCTCTTAAACTTCCTTTCAAAATAATAGGAAATTTGTAATAATAATAATAATAATGTGGTATAACGTTATTCTTTAAGCACAATGGTTTAATCATATGACAAAATAAAAGGAAAAGAATTCATTTAACAACTGGAATTTATTGAGTTACTTCTATGCTCCAGGTGCTGTGCTGTCTCTCTCTCTCTCTCTCTCTCGCTCTCTCTCTCTCTCTCTTGCTCTCTCGCTCTCTCTCTATATATATCTCTCTCTCTATATGTGTGTGTGTGTGTGTGTGTGTGTGTGTGTGTGTATTCTCAATCTTCACAATGCTGAGGTGGATATTATTATTCTGTATTTTACAAATGATGAAGCTGAGGCTTATAGAGAGGTTGAAAGCACTTGCTTCAAATCATTATGCAACTAAGAGCCAGAATTAGAATCTAAAGCTCATGAGAAGCAGTGGGACAGAGAGAACAGCAGAGTTGAAACCTGAAGAGGAGCGAGACATGACTAGATGTGTGGGAAGAAAAGTAGTTAAGGTTAGTGATCAAGGGCATTGAATGCTTTGTTATGAACCTCAGTCTTTGTCTTAAGTAATAGTTTGGAAACAGGGAACTAGCATGATCAAATCAGACATTTTACGAAGATCTCTCTGATATCAAGGTAATAGATTGACTTAGGTAGCTCATGTGGCCCAGAAGTATGGCAGAAACTGCCTTGATTCCTACCAATGCCATTTCCTCCTTCTGGGCACTAGGGAAGACCAAATTTCCCAACTTCCCTTGTGGTTACGTTGAGCCTGTGTGACTGAAGGACTACTTCCAGGTCTGACCATACACTGCCCTGGACAATCTTCTACACTCTTGTTTCTCTTTTCCAATGACAATGGTAAATCCCTGATTCATCACTTGGAAAGAGACTCTCAAAAGAACTAACAACCTTCACTGCTCTTTGCAATATTAATTTAAACAAAGGAAACAAAAAAAATCATATTAAGACACTAAAATCTGGTGGTTTATCTGTTGTATCCAATCCTTTTCTTTTCTAGTCTATCCTGACTAATATTCTGTATTCTCCCCATTGGAGGGAAAGCAGATTCTATAGAGGCATGGGCAATAGAATTAGGAAATGGGAAAGGATTATCTCCCTTGGAAAACTAAGGTTGAGCACACACAATCTTGCATCATTCTATTTTTTCAGGATAGGCAGTTTTTGGTTCTAGAAATTTTGTAGGTGTTTCCTAAGAGCAAAGTTCTTTGATTCTGCCAGTGTGATAGCCAGTATTCAAGATGCCTTCGTTAGTGTTGCTTCCTGGTATTCATGCCTTTGTGTAGCTTTCTTTCACATTGAATCAGAGCTGACCCGTGTGACCAAGGAAATATTGTGAAAATAATAGTATGTGACTCCAGATAATACTATGCATTGCAGCTTCTACTTTGGTTTCTTATTTACTTTAGGAAAAACTAGGTACTATCCCAGTGAAGGTATTCCAGCAGTCCCATGGGGAAGCCCATGTAAAAATGAAGGCCTTCTGCCAATATCCAGCGTCAGCTTACCAGTCTCACAGTGAGCTACATTGGAAGAGGATCCTCCAGCCTCAGCCATGCCTTCAGTTCACTCTAGCCTCCAGCCTCTTGAGGTATCCAGCTGAGCTCCTAGGTGTTGTGGAGCAAAGATAGCCATCTCCATTGTGCCCATTTTGAATTCATGACATATGGAAACCAAGAGAAATAATAACTGAATATTGTTGTTGTAAATAACTAAGTTTTGGGGCAGTTTTTCATGCTGCAGTAGACTAATACAGCCACCAAAGAAGCTCAGGATGGAATTAGAGAAGACCCACAGTAAAATTCCTGTGCACAAAGTGACTGTGGAGTAGGCTTGTCTGTTCCCTTGTATGGCCTTCTTGATTCTATGGTAGTTCTTTGGCAGAGCTGTGACTACTTTTCCTCTTGTTTCAGTACTTGGATCTAGGAGCAACCACAGTAGTTACTGCTCATGCCCTTTAACTGGGGAAAGAACCTAGGGGCACCTTCTCCCTTTTGAATGATGAGATATCCAAGTGGAATGTCAAGACATTTCTTTTAAGATGTGATGTCATTTCACTCCTAATTTGAATGATCTTCAAAATCAAATGCGATTAGATAGTGTTATCCTGGTTTAGACATGTGTTTCTTGTAACTGATTGAACTAAGATTCCTTTCTATGGGGGCAGGTTGACAATTATCCTGGTCAGTCCATTTTTTTCTCTTTTAAAAGCTGCAATTAAGCAGTTTTACAGTGAAAACATTGCTGGATCCAAAGTAAACGACGTGGCCTCAAGCTGTGACTTTATCTCTAAGTAGCTGGATAGCCTGGGAGAAATAACCGAATATTTTCTATCCACAAAATTCAGTTGATGCTGATGATGCCTAAATACAAAACAACAAGAATGTCATAAAAGTTGATAATATACTGAGACTGTTTTGGTAAAGTATAAAATGTTACATCAATATTGCATTTAAAGGTTACACACTAAGTGTTTGTACTGGCTCAAGCACTATTCTAAGCTTAGGAAATACGGCAGCAAATAAGTCAGAGGTCATGCCCTCATAGTGATTACATTCTACTGGAGGTAAAGTGTATTAGTTTTCTATTGTCACCATAAGAAACTATTACAAGCTTAGTTGCTTACAACATATATATTTATTATTTTACAATTTGGTATGTTAGAAATTCAACACGGATCTCACCTGGCTAAAATCAAGGTGTCAAAAAAGCTGCTTTCCTTTCAGGAAGTTCTAAGTGAGAATCATTTTTCTTGCTTCTTCCAGCTTCTAAGAGGCTGCCTACATTCCTCAGCTCATGGCCTCCTACATCCATCTTCAAAGTTGGCATCATTGCATCTCTCTGATCAGACTTCCATAATCACATTTCCCTTTCGTTCTTCTCTTCTGTCTCTCTCTTCTACTTTTTGCTATGACATTGGGAACACCTGCGTAATCATGGCAATCTTCCCATCTTAAGATCCTTAAGGTGTAATTTTGCTACGCCTTTTGCTATTAAGGGAACATACGCACAGGTTCTGGGAATCAGAGCATGGACATCTTTAGGGGCAATTATTCTGCCTACCACATAAAGTACACTTTATTTTTAATAGAAATGCTCTAAATGACCACTTGCTTTTCAGTTTATATTAATATAGCCCAAACCATATGCCATATCTCATGATTTAATTCTTGTCATTTTGTTTTTGTACCCTAGGCTTATGCCTGACTTACAAGGCAAATTAGATTTTGACTAAGAAATTTATTCCTTCCCAATTCTGTCTAGGATTTTTGCAGTTGTTTTTCTCCTTAAACTATTGGGAGGTGGGAGTGAAAAAGAACCTGATAGCCAGAGGAGAAAACTCAAATCCATTTATTATTTCTATATAAAGCCTGTGTGCATGAGATCTCATTCATTAACCTGGATCAGGACCGGTGTTGAAATCTCATTGCTGAGATGTGATTCTATGACCCTGAGGAATGAATTTAGTTTTGAATGGACAAGAACATCAGTGGCACTCACTGTCTATTTCTGGCATATTAAATCAAGATTTTCAGAGTGTCAGAATCTGTTATAACTTGGATTGAAATATGACAACCTGTCAAAAAATTTCCACAACTGATAACGTCCCCTTGAGGTTAATAGATAAAGTTATATGATGACATAATTTGTATAATAGAATCCCTAAATTATTTGTCATAGAGTCACAGGGGTAGGAGGGATTTTACAAATTTGTAGTCCAATATGACTGCATCGCTGTGTAATACTTCATCTCTTACACTTGAAACATAATTACAAAAATATATTGAGACACTTTTCAAATAAATTCAATTTGATGAGAGTTTTTAGATAATCAACAATATGTGACATATACTGCTAGGTGCTATGGTGGGTATATTACAGAAATAAGAGATGGCTCCTACTCTCTGTGAGTTTAAACGCTCGTTGCTGTAACATGATGTAAACACAGAAAATAACTGAAGAACATAAGTCAATAGACTCTAGCCTGTTAGATTCCAGTTAACTCTGAAAGCTCAGTGGATTCTGAATACTGTGGGAAAGACTGAAGCAATGTGTAGGGACTCAAATAAGGCATTGAAAAATAAGAAGCAGGACATTGTAGGTGGATGGAGCTTTATGAGCAAAGTCCCCAAGATCAGAATGAGAATGTGATGCACGAAATACGTTAAGGTTACCGAGCTGGAACAAAGGGGAGGAAGGCGTGAAATATAAGTCTGGGTAGCATTTGGGCATATCTGTGCCTATTATTGTTTGTGTGTGTGTGCTTGTGTGTCTTTGCAACATACACAGCTCAGTGCTGTGGCAGAGCCACAGAAAATGTACAATGCTGATGGAGACCGTAATAATGGGAGCTTTTATTGAGTGTGTGCTAGGCATTTACATGCAGTATCTTCTTTCATCCTCACAGCAACCATATGAAGTATTTTATTTTATTTTATTTTATTTTTTGAGACAGAGTCTCGCTCTGTCACCCAGGCTGGAGTGCAGTGGCGCAATCTCGGCTCACTGCAAGCTCCGCTTCCCGGGTTCACGCCATTCTCCTGCCTTAGCCTCCCGAGTAGCTGGGACTACAGGCGTCCACCACCACGCCTGCTAATTTTTTTGTATTTTTAGTAGAGACGGGGTTTCACTGTGTTAGCCAGGATGGTCTCCGTCTCCTGACCTCCTGATCCACTGGCCTCAGCCTTCCAAAGTGCTGGGATTACAGGTGTGAGCCTCCGTGCCCGGTCGAAGTATTTTTAATATCTTAGTTTTACAGTTGAAAAAGCTGAAGCTCAGAAATGAAGGAACCCATGGTCACATGATCACACAACTAGTAAGCAACAAAGCTAGGCTTCTAATTCACTTTATTGGCCTTAGGAGAACCCATTTCCTCAAAACAGTGCTAATTATTGGCAATACAACAATATAGTCTGCAGTGCTTTTTAGTTTGGTTGGTTCAGAGGCTTTTGGTAAAAGGGAATAATATCAACAAACTCAGGAAATGTTGTTGGTTCTTATAAAATTTTCCTCAGAATGTTATCGACTGGTAGCAATTAGGGGTAAACTCTCATAATTAAAGAGAAAACATTTTCCATATCTGATTACTTGAGTAAAAATTTGAAAATTCATCATAGATACCCTCCTTTAGTGCAAGAAGTGTCTCACTTTGCAGTTTCAAGAACAACTTCCTTTTTTACTAAGTTTAACTATCTTAAAAGATAGCCTAGTGTAAATACCCTTTTGTACTTTGCATTTTTTAAATTTTAACTCAACCGTATATCTTAGAAATCACATTGCATAAATTCATAGAGATCTTCCTCCTCCTCCTTTTCTTTTTTAAACAGATAGTGCTCCATTGTGTGAATAATGCATCATGGTTGTTTTTAACCACTATTCTATATTTGGGAATCTATATTGTATCCAGTATTATGCAATTCAAAACAATGATGAAAGAAATAGCCTTCTGCATTCACATTTTTATATTTGGAGAGGTGTACCTGTGTAATTTCCTAGTTTTGATAGACATTGCCAGTTCAACCTCCAGAGAGTTGTATCAATTTGCATTTCCTCATATGTAAAAGTGTCTGTTTCCTAACTCACTAATAGAATGTGTTGTCAAGTTTTTAAACTTTTCCAATCTGATAGGTGATAAATAGTATCTCAGAGGAACTTTATATTGCATTGCTCTTACCATGAGTGATATGAAACATCTTTTTCAAATGATTAAGATCCAGTTTCTATCTTTGGGGGTAAATTATCTATTCATGTATTTTGCCCACGATTTGGATCTTTGTTCCTTCAATTTTTAAGATACACGCACACATATAGACACCTACACACACCTATATATGGGATGTATTCACATATATATAAATACATACATATATATGCAAGATTAGCTCTTTGTGATAAATGTTACAAATATTTTCTACTTGTTTGTCATTGAATTTGAATTTGCTTATGGTGTTTTCTGTCATGCAAAGCTATTTTTTTAATGTTTATTTAATCAAATGAATCACTCTTTTATTGGCTCTTTTATCTGGATTTTGACTTACCAAATAAGTCTTTATCTAAATATATCTTTGCCCCAGTGATTTGAGGTGCCACCTGAATTATCTTCTCCATTCCCATAGGTAATTGTCTGTTTCTGGAATTTCTTTTCTACTCTTTTATGTGACTACTTATGTGCCAGTGTCATGCTGTTTCAATAATAGATACTTTAATATGTATTTAAATAACAGGTAAAATTCATCCTCATGCAGATTTTACTTCACAGTGTTTTCCTAGGTATCTGTACATGTATATTTTTCCATATAAAATTTTATATCAACCTATCTAGCTACAAAAATAAGATTGCTAAGGTTTTTTATACTAAATATTTTTGCATTAAACTTATAAATTAACTTAGGGAGAACTAATATCTTTTTTATTTATTTATTTATTTATTTATTTTTTATTATACTTTAAGTTCTAGGGTACATGTGCATAACGTGCAGGTTACATATGTATACATGTGCCATGTTGGTGTGCTGCACCCATCAACTCATCAGCACCCATCAATTCATCATTTATATCAGGTATAACTCCCCAACGCAATCCCTCCCCCCTCCCCCCTCCCCCCTCCCCATGATAGGCCCCAGTGTGTGATGTTCCCCTTCCCGAGTCCAAGTGAGCTCATTGTTCAGTTCCCACCTATGAGTGAGAACATGCGGTGTTTGGTTTTCTCTTCTTGTGATAATTTGCTAAGAATGATGGTTTCCAGCTGCATCCATGTCTCTACAAAGGACACAAACTCATCCTTTTTTATGGCTGCATAGTATTCCATGGTGTATATGTGCCACATTTTCTTAATCCAGTCTGTCACTGATGGACATTTGGGTTGATTCCAAGTGTTTGCTATTGTGAATAGTGCCGCAATAAACATACGTGTGCATGTGTCTTTGTAGTAGCATAATTTATAATCCTTTGGGTATATACCCAGTAGTGGGATGGCTGGGTCATATGGTACATCTAGTTCTAGATCCTTGAGGAATCGCCATACTGTTTTCCATAATGGTTGAACCAGTTTACAATCCCACCAACAGTGTAAAAGTGTTCCTATTTCTCCACATCCTCTCCAACACCTGTTGTTTCCTGATTTTTTAATGATTGCCATTCTAACTGGTGTGAGATGGTATCTCATTGTGGTTTTGATTTGCATTTCTCTGATGGC